>NC_137464.1:115160018-115261880 GCF_964235325.1 Thermobia domestica
GTGTAGTCATATGGTAGTTGGTTAGTAGTCACATGTTCTGTGTGCATGTATGTGTGTGCTGCATGCGGGAAGCGCGTAATTGAATTGGTTGAATTGAGTTAGAGAAAACCTATCATAGTTGTGGTCTAAACTGAAGATATTTTCGACGTATTGTAAAAGTGGACGTTTATTGGTTTCTTGTTTGTAATAATAGCAAGTGTGCTCGGTTTAATAAAATGACGTGTGTGCGGAAAGGAACATTTTTCAGTAATGTAGAGTATTGTGCATGTGTTCTTGGTATCTTATTTTTTCGTGTGTGGAATCAGCAGTTATGAGTTCATTATTCATGAGTGTTCTCCTATGGCGAAATGGTGAGTGTTTTCTTTTTTTAATTCATATTATTTTTATTCTTGATTTGTTTTGCATTTGAGTATTAGGCAAAGTATTTGGTTTGCTGCTGCTTGTCCTATTGTCTTGTTGAGATGTATTTTTTTTTCTTTGTCGCACTGATTTATGATTAGAGACGAGTGTTTTTTTTTTTAAATTTTTCCCTTCTTATCTTAAGCTTTATAGTAGTGGTGTGATTATTTATTATTATTTTGGTTGTCTTTATGGTACTTGAGCGGGGGGTTTGGGGGGCGGTAGCCCCCCATTTAGATCTCAAAATTCATAGTCACCGCTTCACCTGAATTGATGTTTAGTAACATTGTGGCCCTTGTACTTATAGTATAATTCTTAACTTCGTATAGTAACATTGTGGCCCTTGTACTTATAGTATAATTCTTAACATCGTATAGTAACATTGTGGCCCTTGTACTTATAGTATAATTCTTAACATCGTACATTACTTTCACTGTGTTAGTAATTGTAATCGATTCATGTGATCCGGTTCCGGGAGCAGTTTAGGAATGATTCCTAAACTGCTCGGGGAACCGGATCACATGAATCGGTTGAAGTCACAGTTGGAGTCAAAGTAAAAATTTGCCCTTGCAAATATAATATATGCAGTGTCACTTGCTTTACAAAATATAGCTGAACGAGCGACAGCGAGTGAAATGTGTTAGAAGCTCCGCAAGGTTCGTTTAAGGATTGGTATCTATGAATGTTCTGAACAATGTGCACTTTCCAAACCGGCAAAATAGCGTTTAAAACAGTTTTAGTTCCTCTGATCAGGAGGGCCATCAACGGACTCTTACACGTATAAACAGTTAGTCACCAAGGTTATGTTAGGTTCAGTAGTGTTATAATTAGACGAAATCCCTAATGCATTACCTATCTACTTACCTAATTTCTTTCACCTTGCCTAACATGCAAATAAAAAGAATAAACCCAAAGAAACTTAAGAAAATTTCTACATAGCCAACTTAGTCTATTATCTCTAAGTTATTGCGAAGTAATACATAGTTCACTCCATTTCCAAAAAGTGTACGTATTTCCTTTCGCTCCAATGCAATGCTCCAACATTTAGTAAAATAATGAAACTAGTTTACTATTGCCCTATGAACTAAATGTTCATTTATAAAATTCAAATCACTATCACAGTAACATGTAGAAAACAAATACAAGAATATTATTTCTCATTTCTGTAGTTTTAATATTCGCACTTCCCATAAACGCAGTGTTTTTCGCTTTTCTTTTATTTCAGATAGAGGAGCGAGAGAGAAAGGCCAGCACTAGTTGCAAATTTTTGCTTCTCAGATTCAGACAGTTACTGTATCGATTACCGTAGGATTTGCGAATTACAAAACAACGCAAAATGTCAAGACAAAATAGCTCTAGCAATTATTATCGAAAATAGTCTCAATTGTTCGTGCTGGACGGTGCTTCAGAGGTGTAGCCACGGGGGGGCCACCGGGGCCAGGCCCCCCCTAAATGATTTCCTGCCCTGGCCCCCCCAAATGACCAGTTTTTAAAACATCATTGTAAGATTACCTCTCTTCAGTCACTTAAAAATAACAAAGTTTACATATAATTAATAATAATAATAATTTTATTGTCCTTGAACCAATTATGGCAATAGACAACGTCAAAATATATATCAAAATTACAATATGTTAACTTTCACATTTAATTTGCGTAAAGTATTCATCTAATGAATAAAACGGTCTTTCTATTAGCCAACTGTATAATTTATGCTTAAACACATTCATGGGACTTGAAGATAATTCACTTGGCAACCCATTATACAATTTTATGCCTAGTACATTATAGTTGTTCTTCGACTTATTGAGTCTCTTATATGGTACATCTATGAGTTTATTGTACCTTGTATTGTATGAATGCAAGTTGTATCTGCACTGTAATTCAGGTAGTCTGTTTTTCACAAACAAAATAGCTGTATATATGTACAAATTTATCACAGTTAATATTCTCAAATTTCTAAATAAAGGTTTACAATGCGCTGTTTGATGTGAATTTGTCATAATTCTAATTACTTTTTTCTGTATTAATAGGATATCATTGATACGTGAAGCATTTCCCCAAAAGAATATACCGTTACGGTTAATTTACGGTAAAATAGTATGGAAAAATACTACTCTACCACAGTGGCGGCTAGTGTTAGCGTTGCAGCGTTGCGCAACGACCAAAGTATTTCAAGAAAAAGAATATTATTATCAATAGTAGTAAGCAACAGAAAAAATACTTTTTAATACTCGCATATATACACTTTAAATAACATATTTTTTACTTCTGTAACTGTCCGTTCCGTTAATCCGTTTTAAAAAGCGAAAAATAATCCGTCACAGAGTCTCTAATTTATATTCTGTTGCAGCGAGCATACAACGACCAGATTCCTTCAGCGCGGCAATTGGAGCAAATGTTAAGTCTCCTTTCCCCTATCTCAGAAGTTAAAGGGACTGGTCGTTGCAGTGCTTCTGCAACACAGCACGGTTTTCAGCGAACGAGAAGGTTTTTCGCGCTAAATAAGATTTCTGAATTTTCTTTCACTAGCAATTAACAAGTGGAATTTGTTTTTATGCATTCATATTTTTAAATTACGGGACCATACTGAAGCAAATCAATAGAATGACAATAAAAAAAAGTGATTGCAGAATAAGAAATAAAATATCTAGTAGAGGAGAAAACAAATGAAAGTAGACTCGCATTTACAAGTTAATTCTTAGCTTATATTGATAATGAAGGCTTCTTCTATAGTAATTTGTGAATCAAATATTAATAAGTCAATATGTAGAATCGCCCCCCCCCCCTGTGGATAGTATTTTAGTATAAACCAATTTCTTTTATAAAATAAGTATATTTATACTCTTGATAATTTCCACATAAAACTGTATGATGGGAAACGCCACATTGAATTTGGGACTAGTTAGCAATGCTCAGGAGCGTATCCACGAGGGGGTCCACCGGGTCCGGACCTCCCAAAAATTTCGAAACTTGACAAACATTTGTAGACTTTCTTAACGAACTATACTTGTTTAACAGAGAAACGATTGATGTAGGCTAAATATTTTATTTTACGTCTCATCATGTACTCTTTCTTTTCTTATAGAAATAATCGTTCTATCATTTTTTTCTAAAAACATAGGTGACAGTAAGTAGGAATTACTTATCGTCTTTCTGGGTGCAGAATAAGACAGGTTCCATATTATGTAGACGTATTAGACCTCCCTCAAATACTTTGGACCCCTCCCAGTTAACATTTCTGGGTGTAGAACTGGCAGTGCTGTTTGTTTTGATGTTCTTTGATTTTTTTTGGCTTCTGTTACATGCTGATCCTTCACCTGGCGGGTTTCGAGGTTTCCTTTTCAGAACTAAGCGTTGTTTCGCCTCATGTGGAAGTAATTTATATTGTGTTCATCGAGCATTGCACAACAACCAAGACGGATGATTTGGAATGTAGTTTTTTTTTTCTTTTACGCACATGTGTGTGTGTGTGTGTTGATGTATGAATATGTGACATTTGGAATTCATATACCAGCACCTCTTTTGTATCAGTTATTTTGGTTTTTAATTATTAGGTTTAATTTTTTGTATGTGCTTTAATTCTGTAAATAACCTACGAATTCTGAATGAATTGTATACCATGACTTCTGTAAGTAACTTACAAAAGACATTGACCAGCTTTTAACTGAGGAAAAATTTGCAATTAAGGTTTAGACAAAACAAGCAAAGGGCAATTCAGGAGAGTGTTCGAAAAAAAAAATCCAGTTTAAATTTACAGGATATCTTATGGCAGTAGTGTTGTTTACACCAGATACATTTCCTCAATTTATTTTAAATTTTCCTGGATAAACTTTGAATAAAGTGTGTTCAATGTACTTTTTTTTTATAACACTAATCTCTGCTACGAACTCTCTTCAGTCAACGCTGAAGAGGAATTCGGATCACTGTCAGGGACTGAGTTTGCTAGAATGAATCGTTCGCAATAATCTAGAAAAAAATATTTAGTGAATCTACAAAGCTTCTGAAATTAACATTAACTGTACCTATGGCGTCAGCAAAGGACGAAAAGTTGTTTTTTTTTTTTTTCACATGAGAAAGAATTGACACTTTCAAGGAATTGAATGTCCCAAGAAACGTTATCGCCATTGATTATGCTTTCCATCGAAAAAGACCTGACAATAAGAATATCAGAGTTCAACCAGCATGTATTAGACAGATTTGCTCCAATCAAAGAGAGGATAATGAACTTATTAATTAATTAAGGTGATTAATCGGATAAAATGTTCTGCATTTTTTATTTTTTAAAAACAGAATTTTATTTAATTTAACATGTCACATAGCATTTGCATCTAAAGTTATGCTGATTAGTCAATGAGTCAACTTTATATCTTCTGTCTCTTATCGTTCGTACTGCAACACCTGAAACCACAGTCCACCGACCGCCACTGCTTTACCATACCAATCGAAAAATAGTACGGAATCTCCTCCTTATACAAACCGGAAACCAGTGTGGTTTAATTTTATTTTATTACAGCAGATTACACAATTTACTGCTGTTTAAATTTGACACTTTGAAGGAAAACGTTTCAACAAGGTACTATAAATACTACCATAAAACAATGGTACTAAACTGATTTGTAAGTACGCCTGCATTACATTTTTTATATGCTGTAACTAGTATTTTTTTAAAAAAAAAATATATATATATTTATATCAGATGAAAAATTTGGTGAAAAACAACGTTTTTCAGTATGGATTTCAATTAATCGGTAATTTTCAATTATTTTTACATGTCACCATCCCCCTTAGGAGTACTAATGGGGACTGGATTTGGATTTAAACGGCATCGGAAGTGGCACTGTTCATATCAGCCACTCCGAAAACTATGATTTGACATTAATATTGGTCATTTTCGATCATTTTTGTATATCTTCCCCTTCTCTTCAAAGTGCATCTTCAAAGTGAAGCTATAAAACCATTCTAGGCCCGAACCTCATCTACGTTGAAAATTTAATCGAAATCAGTCGGGTGGCTCAAGAGTTGTTACAAATGTAGTCATTTCAATATATATATATAGGATGAACGGTAACTACGTGGACAAATTTGGGCGGGCGATAGTACATCTAACAAGAAGCAAAAAAAAGTCGTAGTGAACAGGGGGGAAATTCCGTCCCGTTTAGGAGTGACAGGTTGTCGAAAGCGTGAGAACATGAACTTCAGAGGCCAACAGCTTAAAAACAATACATCATAGAGAGTGCGGTTAAAAACATCACTTAGAAAGTCATACCTACTGTTGAAAAATGCATGTTTGGATTCCCCAAAGGAATGGAGGGATTCCCAGACATGCTGTAAAGGAAAGAAGTGTCACACGTTGTTAATCCCGTGCGCACACGTAGCTGCGTTTTCAAACATGCATTTGTCAATAGAGTAGGTATGACTTTCTAAGTGACGTTTTTAACCGCACTCTCCACGATGTATTGTTTTTAACCTGTTGGCCTCTGAAGTTCATGTTCCCACGCTTTCAACACTCTGTCATTCCTAAACGGGACGGAATTTCCCCCATGTTCACTAGGACTTTTTTGCTTTTTTTAAGATGTACTATCATCCGTCCAAGTTCGTCCACGTAGTTACCGTTCACCCTGTATATATATATATATAGAGAGAGAGAGATAAATAAATAATTACAGTATTTCGGAAAGTTGCGAACTATAGCCTATATAAATTGAAACACACAGAAGTTATTCGAAGACGTACTACACACCAGCATGACTGGTGAAGAACCCTGTGTGCATTACAATACAATAAAACTCCGTTTTGCGGCTATGGCAGCATTGCATTTACGTCACACCCTTTTCTGGAGTTAGTTGTTAGTGATCGTAACCATCGCTTTAAAATTCCTTCGTGTTCCCACTTGTATCGCTATTTCTGAGAATATTATGTAAAACTTCTAATTCGAATCATTACCCACTGTTTTCTTCGAAGAAGTTTCGCATGTGAAACAGAAGAAACTTTTTTTCGTGAAATATTTTCCGCGACGGAACAATGCATGATTTGCAGACTTAAAGATATTAAAAACTTAATTCGTCGGATATTAATGTCGCACTACTTTTTAATTATTATTTTTGGATTTGAATATTTTTGAAGAAATAGAGTTTATTCGCACTCTCGCACTGATATAGGAAAAAAAGAATTGGTAAAGTGGTAAACTGAAGTCCGAAGTCCAAAGAAGATGCTCGAAAGCTTGTTTACAAACGAGATGTCCCTGCTTCTTCACGTGTGCAGCCACTTCGAATCTGTGGTAGACGAGAAACAGAACTCTGCATCGTTAATACTGGCGAACTTCAAATGCACGAAACATCCTGGATCTAGGAAGAAGAGGTCGATGTTATTTTTTTAAATCCTGTTTTAACTGCATCTTCCGCAGTACTTTCTCCTTGCCAATCACCAGTGACCTAAAATGATGGGTGCGATCTCCTTGGGGAAACGACAGTAGTTTTGAAGAATTAGGATTGGTTAATTAAACAACCTTATGGGGATAAAAGATTATTAAGAGTTTACCATTTTCTAATACTTTGATTTGTTGGCGAAAAACGCTACAAATATATTTACAATAATATAAGCATTTTGTAATAAAAAGTTTTACCATTAAAAATAGTTTTTATTGTAATAACCCCTAAAATACGAGTAATCAAAATAATTAAAAAAAACAAAGATCAAAAAGTTTTACGTAACAAAGGGGAGGGGTTAGGCCTTGCGTTACGAAGTGTGACAAGCAGGAGGGAGGGTGTAAAAATTGGTCAAAAATAGCGTTACATAATATATGGACGGCCCCTAGCAAAGGAAATGAGACATAGATGTTATAAAACTTTTTTTTAAGTCAGGAATAATAAATAATTATTTTCGTCAGGAACTCTTAAAGAAAATAAGTGAAATTTCAAAGAAAATCAGCCTTATGTAGATAGGTTCTGTGTACAAGGGCTTAAACTAAAATAGTTATGCACAAAGGTATAACGTTTGGTCCGTGACAGTAATTATTGGTTAAACATAATAAAAACTACCTGGAATATAATTTATAGACAAAATAATAATAATAATAATAATAATAATAATAATAATAATAATAATAATAATATAATCATCATCATCATCATCATCATCATCTAGAAACCACGTGTTTTTTAGTTTCCCGGAAGGAAACCAAAATTTGCCGGTTTTTTCAGGCCTCAAAACACTAGCTGCAACATAATTTCTTTTGGCTTTGTAGCTCGCCCCCCTCAAAAAACGACGGGCCCTTCCTACATAAACCTGCTGGCTACACCCCTGCAGTGCTTGGTGCCGTTTAAATTTTTGTTTGTGCTATCAACTGGAATAAATAATAAAAGAAATAAAGTGGCCATGCTGATTTGATATTTAAGTGAAAATCGCCATCAATCAAAATATTTCCAAACTAATTTCGTTTAATTAGTTGTGCTATGTTTGTGCTGTTGAGAATTCTCATTGTTTTCTTACCAATAAACAAAATGCTAATCAGAAATTTGGGACGATGCTGGCTTGACGTCAAGAGAGGCCAAGTGTCATTACGTAAATATATCACAAAAGTTCCAAAATTGTTTCAAAACGATAGTGGTACGTTTCTACTGGAATGCGCCGTTGAAATTTTCATTTATGCTATCAACCGGGATACATAATAAATAAAATACAGTGGCAATACTGAGTTGATAGTCAAGTAAAAATCGCTACCATTTAAAATAATTCACAACTGATTCCAACCGAATTAAGAAAATACTAAAATAGACATCATAGTACTCTTAGTTGTGCTGTGTTTGTGTTGGATTGTATTATTGAGGTTTCATGTTTTTCGTATATATAAGAATGAATGATAAAAAGTAGGTGTCGGTGCTGGCTCAACGTTAAGTAAAACTCGCCATTACTTAAAGGTACTACTTTACTTTAAGAGAATATTTTAAAGTAAAAATTGGTCAAATAATCATCGTTATGGTTGTACATAGGTATAAAGAATAGCATACCTCATGGATCTCCTCTGGGATCCCTTCTTTTTTCTTTATTTATTAATGATTTGCCTGAGAAAATTAATTAGTCAAATATTTTGTTGTATGCCAATGATTTAAAATTATTTAGAATAGTAAATATTGAGAATGATAACTACTTACTACAGGAAGATCCAGATACTGTTATTACATGGTGTAAAAATAATTTATTGAAAATAAATTGTGAGAAAGCTAAATATATATTTTATAATATACTAACAAAACCCAATACTACGTGAGCAATTATGTAGTTAATGGAGTAACATTGCATAAAGCCGAACAGATTATAAATTTGGGTATAATGTTTGACAGGAATATGAAATTTATCGATCATATTAACGATATGATCCAAGGACGACAAGAATAATAGGGTTTATTTTCAAACAATGGCCTTAGTTGAAAAATGCCAGTTCATATGTACAGGGCCGGCGAGAGCGGTCGCGGGCCCCGAGGCTGAGCAATCCCGGGCCCCTTAAATGACTTTTTACGTACTTACCACTTTGGACGGAGGTAAACTAAAATGAACATTAAGACTTATTTTGAACTCTTTATTAGACCATTAATGCGTTTAATTTACATGTTAAACAGTATTGCTATATCTCCAAATAAGTGAATAATAAGAACTCTGAACCTAGCCTATGTTCACTGTTCGTTAAAAAAAAAAAAAAAAAAAAAAACTAATTAATTCACTATTTATGATTTTGGTTAGACCCTATACTTGTTGGTTCTAAGATTTTTGAAGGCTTCAAAACTAAAATGAATAAAAAAAATTATATATTTAAATATAATGGTATCAAAATATAGAAAAAAAGTAACTTATCTATTTGTAATAGCAAAAGTTCTCCCCTAATGCTCAATCAAATGCTCAAACACACTAATTTGTGAAGGAAATACAAAAAGAACATATTAAATAGTTAATAAAAGCTGAGAAAGTAAATATTCTCAACCATCCAACCTACCCTCTACTATGAAATCTTTGCACAAATAGTTGCTATAAATAATTATATAGAAGTAAGCTATGCAGTTAGTCTTCTTTAACTAGAGACATGAGGCATTAGGCCTAATTTAGTTACTTCAATGAAATATTGCTCAAGTTAATTATAGTGTGATTAATAATATGATATTAATAGTAATTGTCTGTAGGAGAAATTTCTTATATGTATTACTACTAGACAACTGTTACAGTTACAATTTATCCTTTTCTACGTATAGTTACAACAAAATTCCCTTTTTGGCCTTTTTCAGGGCGAATTCATCAATGAGAGCATCCAGTTTGGTACACTTGATAAGTTCTGTCTCCACTGCCAACAAGCCTTAGCTTGATAATCTGTCTTGACACATTGTAGGGAGTAAAACATTTTTTACTCTATTTAACGGAGAGAAAGAGCGCTCTGCACTAGCAACGGTAGCAGGGATTGTGACGAATTTACGAAGGGCCACTGTCAGATTTGGAAATAAAGTTTCTAGATTCAAAGTTTTGATGTTATTTAGGAGATCCCATGGTGAAAGCGTTTTCTCACCAAAATTGGCCGAATATATCAATATCAATTTCAGGCTATGCAGTTCATCAGAAAGATCATCTCCTAAATCTTTTGGGTATCGCTAGACTAGTGCAGCTGCTTGTTCTTTGATCTGGTCACCTGTCATTTCTTTGCAAGACCACAGTACACAAAAATTGTTACACAAAGAGCGCACTGATTGGAAGCGAACTGAGTAAAAATATACAACATTTAGTAATTCTTTATCCTCGGCCGCCGGGCCCCCTTTGGGGTCTCGGGCCCCAGGGCTCTGGCCCCTCCTGCCCTCCCCTCTCGCCGGCCCTGCATATGTATATTTATCCAAGATGCTTGCAAGACCAAGATTAAAGTTTGGTGTAGTTATTTGGAATAGTATAGGTATTAACATTCGCAAACAAAATGCAGTGAGTACAAAAGTGTTTTATTAGGCTACTATGCCATAAAATGAATAGAGATTACTACTCAAGTAGTTATGAATATTGGAATCAATTTTGGGGATTACAGGCATTGAGTGACAGAAGAAAATTTATTTAAAGAGATTTTATTAAGAAAATACTTGACAATAGATATTATAGTTAATATTGCTTGCATAATATGGTTATAAGGGTCAATGTATAATTCGAGAAATGGATCAACATTAGTTCCTTTGGGCCTTATGCAGAGTCATTCTGAAAAATGATTAGTGCCATACTAAAGAGTTCGACTAACATATGTTTCCTGCAGTACGGTAGTCAGTCCTTTAGTATGGCGTTGATCATACGTCTAAACGACTCTGCATAAACCATTTTGAATCCAAAATCTGTAATTTTAAGAAGATTGACCAATTCTTTTAATTTAGCTTAATTTATTTTTATCAGTATAGAAGCATGAATTTTAGAGTTTTTCAAGTATTATTTTTAAAATTTTTGACTATGTATCTATTTTGAGACTAAAAGAATTTGGTATTAATTTGACAAGAAATTATTAATCCGATACTATTTTATTTTATCACTGTGTTTTATTGTTTCAGTAGGTAGGTTACACTGTATGCAATATGTGTTTATTTTGTCTGATAAAGTGCTGTATTTTTGGCGTTAGGTTGTTCATAGCAGAGAAATAAATATTATTATTATTATTATTATTATTATTATTATTATTATTATTATTATTATTATTATTATTATTATTATTATTATTATTATTATTATTATTATTATTATTATTATTATTATTATTATAGAAATTCACTTTCCGATTTAGTAGTAAGTATTTTTTCGCTCCACAAATATTTCTGTCCTCAGTTTCATATCTTTACTCTGTTCCAACCCCCACAACCCCACTGAAGGCATGTCGCATTCCGTAACCATAAATCCACAGATCTGGCTTGATAAGTTCTGAGGTCTTTTCTTAGTTTTAGGTAGATCCTACAATCTAAAATCTCCATTGGGCATGGAAAGGTCTAGTGTCTCTATATGTTTCCTTTTAAAAAATGAAATATTTGCAAAATATACTAAGCAACCACGGAAGGCTGTTGCTACCTCTTCGCTGAGTCGAGTTTTTCCCTATCTAATAACATTGGAACTTTTTTCGTGTTTTTCTCAGCAAGCAATGAACAAATCCTTATAAAAATTTGCATAGAGTCAGGTCGATAATAAAGAATTCGTTATATGAGCTTATAATTTTACTAAAAGCCTCCAATTAAGTTATTCATTCCCCCCTTTTTTTCATGTGAAGATTTGCAACAGTGCGATCTCTGCTTCTCCCTGTTTGTATTAGCAGCGTGAGGGAAATTCGGGCTAGCCATTTAAAACAGGTTTTTAAACTCTGTCCATATCACATCTGTGGAATGAAATTTTCTAGCCCTCTCGTCCTTTTCGAAGACAGATTTATGGCACTGAGAAGGAGGGGGCGCTCTTTATTTTCTTTGCTAAACCTATTGCTTTTAGTATATTCGTCTAGTCTCATTCGGAGTTCTTGTGGTTACTTTCAAACAGCAAGATGCCTCTTGCGTCTCATGTATTTCAGTCTTATACCTGGTGATTGGTTATACAAATATAAATTAGCAGACGATTGTGATAGCAGATAAATTTCCTGTGTGGGGGCCGCGGTGGCTCAGTGGTAGAGCGTTCATCTCAGTTGCATGGGGTCCTTGGTTTGATCCCAGCTCGCGCTAAGTGAACTTTGTGGTGGACAAACATCGTGTGCATGGGTTTTCTCAGGGTTCTCCTGTTTTCTCCCACTTTCTTCATTCCACCATTTCATTCATTACTTATCATCACTATCTCCTTTAGCCTAACCGGCATAACTGTGGGACGTAAAACTTACAGATTTCATTTTATTTTCAAATTTCCTGTGTGAAATAATAATAATAATAATAATAATAATAATAATAATTATTATTATTATTATTATTATTATTATTATTATTATTATTATTATTATTATTATTATTATTATTATTATTATTATTATTATTATTATTATTATTATTATAGGAAATTCTTGGCACAAGAGATTGTGACGAGCAAGGAATATCAGTGCGGCTTGGCACTAGTAATTTAGTTAAAATTTGTGGTCACCACATCGGTTCCTCCTTGCCGGTGTTTCCTTGACCAGAGACTGGCCGCGCTGCCGACACCAGTGGGGTTTTCACATTGAAAACACCAGCGCTCTTTGACTTTTGTAACCTCACTGAAACAGGTAAACCAGTGGAGATAGCATTTTGGAATAATTATATATATGTATATGCAGACCCGTATTCAGGAGGATCTAGGGGTTTGCCTCCCTAAATTTTCGCTGGCCTCCCTAAACGTTTCACGGTAGGCTTGCAAATGAACTATAATATGGTGATAAACTATGATATGGTTGGATCGGGCTCCCCTAACTTCAGCCGCCCCCCTACATTTTTGGGCTGGCTACCGGCCTCTGTATATGTATTTGAAACTGTGAATAGTAGTATAGAATGTTTATGCTAAATAATAATAATTTCATTTTTACCACATACGAAGGAAATTTAGAAATAAACTTTTTTGTTACACAAATGTGTTCTTAGCGTGAATGCTGTCGAATTCTATTCCTAATGATGACAGATTTTTCGGTGTTGTTTCAGTATCGTAAGGCAACTGGGAAACTGAAGAACTGACCACACATTACCCTTCTAACAGAGCAATTTGTAGGAAAAGTTAAGTGTAATATCAGGGATTCTTTTACTAAACAGAAAAACATCTATACATAATGAAATATGTAGTGTTAATGTAGATACAAACGTCATTTTCTTGGTAACGTCTTTTCTTGGTTATTACTTTACGAAATATGAATAGGGACTTATTTCTTGGTAACAGGGAATAGGGACTTATTAGTGTTACCTGCTAATAGTAACCTTGTAACTTACGCATTCTAAATAAGAAATATTTATTTTCCAGATGGTGAACGCGAAATTTCATCTATAGCTACAACATATATATATATATATAGTACAACACATATTAACAGAATAATTTTAATTTTATGCATTATTTTTTCATGCTTCATTTTAAAATATAGGGCTTTTTTTTTGTTGAGGTACACCAATTTGTCATTGTCATACATATTAAACTAAAGCATTACCGTATGAGTATAAAAATATGTGATGGAATACTTCGTTAAATCAAGCCACAACATTATGTAAATGAAGTTATTAAAAAATAATAAACAAGCAGTATAATCAAAATGCTAAATATCACCGAAGCACTATTCACAATTTAAATATCTATGAGCATACTCCAAAATCCCTAGGTAAGTTTCTACATTGAAAAAAAAAGTAAACAAAATTCACAAGGCCACGCTAAACATAAATACAGGAAAAGTTAAATAAAAAAAAATGTTATCAGTAAAATTTCTACTCTTCCCCTCCAAAATTATGTCGCAAATCAAGTAAGTAACTTGCTTAAATTATACTGGTCTATGACTTTTTAATTTTGTTGATAAGTGGTCAAAGTTACACTCGAAGTATTGACTTCAATCAATACAAATAAATCAAACAAACACTAATATTTCACATTTATTTATACAATGAGTATGTCATAGTTTTTTTTAAAAAAAAAACAATTTCCATTTCATGTATAAATTTTAAAGAAATAATTCGGTTTCAAATGTTACTTTCACGCAAAAAAAATAAATAAAAAAAAGAAAGAAAAAAAAAGAAAATATACTATGGTAAATTAAAGTGAGATTACAGTGTTACGTTAGTTCAAATAAGATGTTAACGAAATTTTGCGGACAACTCTCGAAACTTATCTCAGAAGCAACTTTAAAAATTGACAAAAGTTATAGATATACTTCATGAGTGAGTAAAGAAAGAATACAAATGTAGATTAAAAAGAGATCTTTTTTTAAAAAATTTGCAGTTAACAGGAATATAGTTAACAAATCTAAAAGATTCTATAAAATAGATTTAAACAAATCTTCAATCAGATCAATTGATTCCCTAAATTTTCTTTGTATCACCTTATATATAAATATAAAAAAACATATAAAAACAAGAATTTTAGGAATAATCCAAAAAATGGATCAAAAGATAGCGATCTTGGCTAAGAATTTTAAAAATGATCCAAAAATGCATAAAAAGATTTCGATCTTGCCAAATAATTAGTTTTTGGATCAGGGGCCACAAAAGTTAGCAACGGTTCCTAAATCGAGTTTTCGTATTTTCTACGGAATTAGCACATCATACTGAGTAAATTGTTAGTTTGGGTTTGGCTACACTATCTGTAGTTCTCCAGATATAAGGCTACAAGAAAATGTTTGATTGTATGAAATATATTGAATTTTTTGGATCAGGGTTCACAAAATTTTTGAATGGGCCCTAAATCGAGTTTTCGTATTTTTTACGGAATAAGCACATCATGCGGGCTAAGTTGTTACTTTTTGGTTTGGCTATACTATATGTAGTTCTCAAAATATGGGACGTACAAGAAAATGTTTGAATGGGTGAAATGGATTTTTTTGGATCAGGGCCCACATATTTTTTGAATGGCAGCTGATTTTTTTTTTTTTTTTTTTTTTTTTTACGGAATAAGCACATCATGCTGAGTAAATTGTTAGTTTTGGTTTGGCCACACACTTTGTAATTGTCAAAATATGGGGCGTACAAGAAAATTTTTGATTGAATGTAATATATTGAATTTTGTGGATCAGGGCCCACAAAATTTTTAAACGGTCCTTAAATCGAGTTTTTGTATTTTTTACGCAATAAGCACATCATACTAAGTTAAGTCATAGTTTGGGTACGCTATATGTAGTTCTCGAGATATAAGGCCTACAAGAAAATTTTTGTGTGAAATATATTGCATCTTTTGATCCAATAGGGTCTAAATGTATACAATATATTGGTGTTGTTGTCCATTATTATGTTTGATCTAAATCTATAGTTGACTGGTAATAGGTGCTGTTTTGAGCACTATTCGTTGTTACAAACGATACACTTTATTTTAAATTGAAATATAATAAATAAAATACAAATAATACGTCACTATAAAAGTAGCTTTTCTTTTAGCAGTATAGAAGTTTATTATAAATACCTCATATATAGATAAAATGGGCACTGGAGTCAAGAAAGGTATGTCTCTTCATGTTTTGAAAAATGTAATAATAATAATAATAATAATAATAATAATAATAATAATAATAATAATAATAATAATAATAATAATAATAATAATAATAATAATAATAATAATAGTCATAAAGTGACATTCGCTTTCGTATACATTAAAAGTATCTTTATTCAATAGAGACAGTTCGCTTCTAATTACTTATAATGTCTATACTTGACGGGGGGGAAAGCTAATGTAAAGAAGAATGGATCTGTTCTCGCTGTGTTTATTTTTTTCTGCTTTCAGCAAAGAAAACGTACTTCAACGCCTTCTCACTGAAATGCCATAAATATGTCATTGTTGAAAAGGGTCCCCTCACAGCTGTGGACAATGTTGAAACTTCAAAGTAACCCTCAGTTACTCGCCGCAACCTGCTAGAAGAGAGAACGCAGTGTCGTCAATGCGTTGTTGCAAATCTTCACATGAAAAAAAGGGGGGAATGAATAACTTAATTGGAGGCTTTTAGTAAAATTATAAGCTCATATAACGAATTCTTTATTATCGACCTGACTCCATGCAAATTTTTGTAAGGATTTGTTCATTGGTTGCTGAGAAAAACACGAAAAAAGTTCCAATGTTATTAGATAGGGAAAAACTCGACTCAGCGAAGAGGTAGCAACAGCCTTAAATGCACGAGAAAAATAAATGTACAGAATATTATTTATCTTGAATCATTATCTTGCTGCTCTTCCACATGTATTCTAATATATTATACCACAAACATAATTTGTTTCTCTCCTTGATTAAACTTGTATTAGTTTCCTTGCCTAGCTATTCAGATATTTTCGTTTCCATTATACTTTATTTCCTTTCTGTCAACTGCTTTTCTCTATTTTTCACCTCAATATCTTACACTTTGTCATTTTCAATTCCATGATATAAGATTTATTTTAGTTTAATGTCCTACGATTATGATCCGAGACTAAAGGAAATGGAAATGAAATGAAATCTTTAAGTTTTACGTCCCAGGGTTATGTCTGTTAGGCTAAAGGGGACGGTGATGATGAGAAATGAATGAAATAGTGGAATGAAGAAAGTGGAAGGAGACGGAAGAATCCCGAGAAAACCCACGAGCACGGCGTTTGTCCACCACAAAGTCCACACGGCGCGAGCTGGGATCCAACCAGGGACCCCAAGCACCGGAGGTGAACGCTCTACCATTGAGCCATCTCGCCCCCTCTAACGGAAATGGGTTACAAGATATTGTTATTTATTCTTATAACACAATAAAATGTTCTTGTAGCATGATTAACTGCTGTTTGCAATATGTGATTAGGAAATTTATAAAATCGTTAAATGGATTGAAACAGTTTCTTATTAATTCAATGTTTTTTTCACGGTACGTCCACAAAAGAGTGAATATATTCCGACAACACACACGAAAATATATTGTAATAGATGTACTTAAAATAGTTAAGTTTATCTAATACGTAGGGTATTCAGAGGTGTACCCACTTGATCATCAGTCAACGATAATATAATTTGATATTATACTAAAATTAAAACTTAATGGAGTTTTCAAGAACTAATGACAAGTAATCATATTAAAATATAATTAATAACTTAAATAACCAAATATGAAAAAAGTTTGTGATATGTAGTCTGCAGGAACGTACATAAGGGGTGGATCCTGAGGATTTGAGACCTTCCCCTCAAAATCCAGTCTTTTCTGTAAATTTAGTCTAATTGTAGGTGTAATTTTACAAATTTTAATATATTTTATTCTCATATTGAAATTGATACCCTATGCCGTAAACGTCACCAACACCTAATGGCCCACTTGCCGGTAAATGTCGATTGTCGATATAACGACGCGTCGAAGAATTGCTGCCAGTGTGACACTGGCGGCAGGGTTTCGTCGAGTCGAAACAGATATCTAGAGTTGGAGTGTTGAAGTTACCAGCGCGTAGCAGCGAGGACTTCATTTTGGTCCGCGCTCCTTGGATTCGTCGCGGAGAATCACGGAGGGGCCAACGCGAACTATTACCAGTCATGTGCATGCGGTTGATATTATATATTATTTTTAAAACACATTTTTCTGACCAGAACAAAATGAATTATTTAATAATTATACGATTTTTGTTACAGTTTCAAGGACCTAACGTCCTCTTCAACAGACATTGAGAAAAGACAGAAAGATATAAGATTTGCTGTCATCTGTCTTTTCTCAATGTCTGATGAAGAGGACGTTAGGTCCTTGAAACTGTAACAAAAATCGTATAATTATTAAATAATTCATTTTGTTCTGGTCAGAAAAATGTGTTTTAAAATGTTATTGTGATTATCCAGAACCATGGAGTATATTTAATATTATTTTTTGTGACGAACTTTTCCTAAAGTGAGCTCCACGGGTCAAGAGTATCCCCTGCCTAAATGGTCATGATATGAAATAGCACAGGCATTTGCACATTATTTTCATTCTGTGTACAGCAATGCACCCGCCACATAGAACGTTGATTCTTTGCTTGCTAATCGAATCGAATGTAATATATTAGAAAACTGTCAATTAGATGAAATAAAAATCGAAGAAATAGAAAATGCTATACGTGCGTTGGAACCAAAAGCATCTTGTGGCCCTGATAACATTCCTGTTAATGTTGTGAAAGGTTGTAGTGATATATTTAAATACGCACTTCGCATTATATCTATATTTCTATTAGAAGAAACACTTTCCGTAGAACTACCAATCACTGACCGTTTGGCCACTACAGGGCTACTTTTTTGAAAGCAGCCGAAGATAGTGATATTCTGGGTTTCGATGAAAATGACTGAAACCGTGATATGTTGTAGATATTATGATCCTGAGAAAGAGTCTCAATAGGCACAGCCACCAATCACTGACCGCTTGGCCACTACAAGGCCACATTTTTGAAAACAGAGAAGGTAACGGTATTCTGGATTTCGGTAAAAATAAATGAAATCGTGATGTGTTGTAGATACTGTGATCCTGAGAAAAAGTCTCAATTTGTACAACCATCCATCACTGACCGTTTGGCCACTGCAGAGTTTTTTTTTTTTTTTTTTTTTTTTTTAAGCAGAAGGTAACGGTGTTCTGAATTTCGGTGGAATTGCTTGAAACTGCGGTATGTTGTAGATATTGTGATCCTGAGAAACGTCTTAATGGGCAAAACCACCAATTACTGACCGTTTGGCCAGTACGAGGCCACTTTTTTGAAAGCACCGAGCCGAAGATAGTGATATGCTGGATTTCGGTCAAAATGACAGAAACTGTATTATGTTGTAGATCTCATCGTGAGAAAAAGTCTTAAAGGACACAACTATCAAGTGTTGACCGTATGACCACTACAGGTCCAGATTTCTGAAAACAGCTGGGTATAACGATATTTTTGATTACGGTGTAAATGAATGAAACTGTGATACGTTGTAGATGTCATGATCCTGAGAAAAATTGTCTAGTGCTTTCTAGGGTTTTCCTTTGTCCCTCAAGATGAACATCGGAATGTTGTCTATGCTTAAATGATGTTACACGCTACTCTCCCAATCCCTTTTCCTGGTTGTTGGATAGGGCTTTTTGTGTCTTCATACAATTCACCAAAATTCCAGAATATCCTTACCTTCTGATGTTTTAAGAAATGTGGTCCCGTGGTTTTCAAATGGTCAGTAATTGGTGGTTATGTCTATTGAGACGTTTTCTCAGAACACACAATATCTACAATATATCACGGTTTCAACCAATTCCACCGAAATCCAGACCTACCTTCTGCTGTTGTCAAAAAAAGTGGTTCTTAAGTAGTCAAATGGTCAGTGATGGGTGGTTGTGCCCATTGAAACTTTTTCTCAGGATCCAATATTAACAACATAATATGGCTTCAAGCAATTCCACCGAAATTCAAAATACAGTTATCTTCTACTGTTTTCAAAAAAGTGGCCTCGATAGTGGCCAAACGGTCAGCAACATATCCACTAGCGGATCCAGAAGAATCATTTGGAGGGGGCGGTTTGCTTCCTGGAAGATGAGCATAGCCTCAAAGTAACCAGAATTTCAATTTGGAAAAATGGGACACTGATGAATCCGGGGCTGGAGGGGGGTGTAAACTTGATTACCAGATTATATTTTATGACCCGAATATATTTGATGACCCGAATTTGTAAGTTTTTTAAATGAAATTATATTATTTCTCTAGATTTAAATTAAATACGCACTTCCGTTTCGGAGGCGTGGCGATATCATAATTCACTTCACACTTAGTCACCGCGATTTATCAGATGCGCTGTATTGGACAGTACTTACACAAAAGAAAGTGCTATATTGACGATGGCATTTATCGTGTCATCTGTTATCTGCCACGAAGCCTGTCCCATTTCTCCTTTGTGTATATAAATATAGCTTCCCTTTGTTTCACTAAAGTGATCGCAAGAAAACATGAAGCTTGACATAAAGCTATCAATTTCATTATCCAATAGAATGAGAGGGTATGTTCCGGTCGTCGATCCGTATCCATGACTTTTTTTTCAGTGCCTCTCTGAGAGGGACATCATCTTTGATCTCTGGCGCTGTGCGAAGAACATCTCCTGAGGGCAAGGTGTTGAATTTCCGTTACGTTTCGTTTTTCACCATGATTTCAGTTTGTCAACATTGTTGACATTTTATTAAGTGCATGTTAAGATTGCGGCTATATAAATCGTACCAAAATCTTCTGATGTATCAAAGGTGAAGAAAACATTTCTATGATTGGTATAGAACCCAGGATTCACGAGGAGTTGGGGAGTCACTGACTGATAAACTTTGACACCCATGGAATTGTTCATTTCTCAAGAAAAGCTCCCAACTGTACTCAATTGATGTATTTAAAGATGAATGTGTAAGGAATTCAATTTCTGGTACCTCCAGGAATTTTCCACTTAAACAAGAGAGAGCAAGAAGACAAATATAGGACATTATTTATTACAAAAGTATAGACCTCTGTACATAGGGTATTTTGATTTGTTGTTTGAGTTTAACGTTCCACGGTAATGACATGACGGCTAAAGAAGACATGCACTTACTGATTATAGTGGAATTCAAACCACCTTTTTCGTTAAAATGCACCCTTACCGAGAATCGAACCCGGGACCATGAGCACCGTATAGGGTATTTTGTCCGAATACTCCGCTTTTGCAGTGGTATAATTGAGTATGTAAAGAAAAAACGCATTAGATCAGATTAGGAACAGAGGGTTGGAAATTGGCTCTATTAGGTAATTTCTTAAAACTAGCATTTAGAAACGTGTATAATTATAGTTATGCTTACAACAACAATAAAAGTATATTATAGTAGCCTTCGCTTCGGTGAGATTTCGCTCCCAGACCCCCAATTTGTTCGGAATACGGCTTCGCACAATATAGCAAATGCTTCTACGTGGCACTGTGGCACAATATTTCGCGTTCTCCCTTCTGTGTCTTTCATATAGAATTGGATTGAGCTAAAACGCTGTCACGAAATTCAAACACCTCACAAACATTTTAGTAAACCCTCACCTCTGTTCTAGCCCTTCTATGTTAAGTGGCAAAAAATGCTCAAATCCATATTTCATTATTTTAAATGAATAATCAAACTAGCAACTTTCATATATCTAGCCGTAAGTAATCCCAAGGTATAGGCATCTTATAATAATAATAATAATAATAATAATAATAATAATAATAATAATAATAATAATAATAATAATAATAATAAGAAGAAGAAGAAGAAGAAGAAGAATACAAAAACGCTGAAATATGTATTGAATTGTTTTAAGTGAGAAGTCCATATACCAAATTCCATGTTTCTAACCTACAAAGATTCTTAGATATCTTATTATAATAATTGCAATCCCCGTTCCCTTTTCTTTCCACCTCTTTTCTCCATTTTACTAAAGTGTCAAAAAATGTTAAAACGCATGTCAAATTACTTTAAATGAGAAATCCAAATCCAAATTTCAAGTCTCTAAACTTAAGGGATTTGGAGAGATGACCATCTTATTAAAATAATTTCCTCCCCTTTCCTCCTTCCTTTCTTTGAATTTCCCAAAAATCCTTCCTTAGTGGTATCCTAGATCACAAATCCTATCTACTATCCGAATTTCAAGTTTCTAGTTTAAGTGGTTTGGCCTGTGCGAAGATCAGGAGCAGAACAGCTTGTAGCTTGTATTATTTCCCAAGAAAATATGAAATGCCATTAAAAGTCACAATGAATGTTTCCGTGTTGAACCTCAAAAGCCACAGTTCTTTGTTGATGTATTATCTAGCGAGAGTACCTTTGATCTTTGATGCATGAGGTTCTGTGGTTTGATACCCGGTGAGTGAACATCGAACGCACTACAGTGGTTTAGAATAAAAATAACGGATTTAGTGTTTCCGAATAATCAATTTCTAAGGTGAGAAAAAGGAAACATTTTTATAATTGTGACATTTAACGATAGAAGGTTTTGAGGAAATCCCCAATACGTGTAGCACACCAAAAGGAGGCAACGCAGCAAACGGAAGCAGAAACAGATGGGCTGATTATTTTGTAAGCGACATAGGTAGAGTTCCATGGCAAGATAACTTTGTTTAAGTTGTTCTTTATGTAAGAAAACATTCAGTTGTTATCTCTAGAATAGCAACGACGTGCACAATATTATCAATTGCACGAGAAACAAAACTATTTCTGTTACATCTCGAGCATGCTTTTTTATTTTTTAACCACATGAGTACCACAAAGCTTCTCGCACCACAAAGCCCACTTGACGCAACCAGAGGTGAATACACTATCACTGAGCCACCGGATCCCACTACTATAGAAATCCCCCATCTGCCCTTCAAGAGAAAATTTTCAAAGACGCTGAAACCTGTGCTCCATTATTTTTAATATGATTTTACATGCCGAATTTTACATCTCTAACTGAAGCGAATCCTCACATTCGGTAATTTGTGAATAAATAAAGGGAAATTTTACTATTATTGAAACGCTCCCTCTTGAGCGGGATATTCGGGAAGTCTCAAATAAATGTCTCATTTTTAATTTAAAGCCACCAACTATGTCAAAAAATCGAAATTAGTCACGCAATTGTTAAACTACGCCAGTGGCCGCTAATAACGTCTGAAAATGTCTATGAATATGTCTCCGAATGTTTAACTTTCTGTGTTCTTACAAACGATAACTAGTTAACATAATTAACTTGCCTTAATGTAACAGCCAGAGCTCCTCCGTGGCTAAGCGGTTAGCGTACCCGCCTTTGGCGTGAGAGGCGCGGGTTCGATTCTCGTCGGGAGCTCATGTGGTTCGGATTCCACGTTAATCAGTAGGTCCACGTCTCATATTGCCTCGCTGCTGAACTGGACGTTAAACTCAAAATCAACTCATTAATGTAACAGCCAACATTTCAATTGGTGGTATCTCAAGTCTCATAAAAGTATCTTCTGCTTTAATTTTGTCACTTATTTTCGATAAGAGTTCATCAAATGAAGTGATGCTCATACGAAAATAATTAAAGAACTTTTCTTCGTCATTGCGCAAATCAATAAACATGGAAGAAAATTCACCTTTAAGCAGTCGTGAGCTTACGTACGGATGAACCCAGTATCGTCTCTGTTTCTCCCTTAGGATTTTACTGGCTAAGTATACAAAAACAGCACGTTTTCTTCTTTCAATTTCCATCTTCATTCAACTGCAGCTGAAAATAAAATGAGTTGTTTTCTATGTCTATGTGAAGTGGTTGGGCTGAGACGTCCGCACGAGTCCGCTGTGGGCCCGCAGCAGACTTTTCTGCACGTCTGAACTGGTTGATCTTTGACGCCCGCACGAGTCTGCTGCGAGTCTGTTGCGGGCCCGCAACAGACTTTTCTGCACGTCTGAACCGAGCCTAAGAGTCTTCACTACAGCGAAATTAAACTACGGCTAATTTTAGAGTTGTTCTGTAATATCTTCAAATATTCAAATAAAAATACTCGAAAAGCAGAAACGTAGTGAACTAGACAATACGATTTTGCATGTGATACCTTTACCACAATTCACCTATCTGCTTTTGGTATGCCGCTATTTACAGGACCCGTAAAAAATGCTAAATCTATCTACAGTTTGAAAACGAAAGCAGATAGATGAGTTGTGATAACGGTATCACATGCAAAATCGTGTTGTCTAGTTCACTACGTTTCTGCTTTTCGAATATTTTTATTTGTTTTGACGATATTACAGAAAAACTCTAAAATTAGCGGTAGTTTAATTTCGCTGTAGTGAAGGCCCTTAAGCAACCTTCCATTCCTCCTTCAAACACTGGAGATTCTGCTGCAGCAAGTAGTAGTAAAGCACATACAAAACTTGGACCATTACCTATGCGTTATCTGAGCACTTCAAGGTTGATAAAGATGAGGAGTTTGGGCTGTACCCATTACTAGCAGGAAGGTTTCTAAACCATGACACTGCCATCACCGTATTTCACCGTTGGCACAACATTGTCAAATAAGAAGCGTTCTCCTGATTGGCGCTACCTCAAACTCTCCCATCTGACTGGAAACATATGCACCTTAAATTATAACTTCATAGTAAGTCTTCCATTAGTATACTGTTTGTGTTTTATGGATGTTAAACCATGTCAGTTGAGCTCTCCCTTCTGGTCTCCTGGCTAGCAGAGCTTTATCGTGGCTATACAGTTAGTGTACTCGCCTTTGGCGCGGCAGACCAAAGTTTTCTTCCTGATGGGAGTCCGTGTAGCTCGGATTCCATGTTAAGCTGTAGATCCAAGTCTCATATAGCCTCGGTGCAGAATGGCTCGCACGTGCTCATTTGCTCCCACGTTTATTTCATAGAATTACCAAGAATCCCTTACGCCTTATGATGAGATTTATTGTGCCTCCATTGCACGATTCTAAAACGTGTATTTGTGGATAGAATAAGTTACGAGTCTAAGACGGCACATATTTGAAGAATTTCCCTACTGGAAAGTTACATTTTCCATGATTTTGGAAGCCTGTTACGTTTAAAGTACTCATTAACTGACATGGTTTTCACTTGTAGATTCACCTCCCGGACTTTCTCCTCGTTGTTCATCAACAATCTATATATAAAATTTGTGCACCGAAAGTGTTCCAGTACAGCTTCCTCACATTTTGATTTTGTCATGACATCGGACAAAACTTTCTGCTAGGGATGCGCACGAGACGAGTCGAGACAGGATTTTCCTGACAAAATTCGAGTCGAGACACGGCTCTTCCAATAGAGAAATATACATTTTTCGAGTCGAGACATCACTTTTACAGCACATTTTCGAGACGAGACAGCCACAAATCTTGTCTCGTGCGCATCCCTACTTTCTGCAATAAAGCCTGATTCTAATTCACCACTAAAGTTATTATCTAGGAACTCACAGATGAGTACCCTTTGTACTGTGCTGTACAAGATAACTATATACGGACCAACAAAGTTAAGAAATTGTTACATGGAATATTGTTTTTCGACATTCACTATTA
The DNA here is from genome assembly GCF_964235325.1 of Thermobia domestica. Taxonomy (NCBI): domain Eukaryota; kingdom Metazoa; phylum Arthropoda; class Insecta; order Zygentoma; family Lepismatidae; genus Thermobia; species Thermobia domestica. Next base: position 115,185,003 of record NC_137464.1, read on the forward strand.
ATAGTAAAAAAAATAATTAAAATCAGTGGCGTATTTAAGGGGGCTTCCGGGCTTAAGCCCCCGAAATTTTATTTACTATATTAAAGTAAATCAAATATCTTGCAGAATTTTCACATTACCAGGAATAAAGTTAAAAAGCCCCTCCCCCCGAAACAAAATCGTAAATACGCCACTGATTAAAATAATACACTAGTGTCTTTAAAATAAGAATTAGAAATACTAAAAGTGGCATTTATTAAATGGAAATTTTATTTCTTAAAATATATGAGCAAAATGTACATATATTGCAGACCAGCTAATGACCCAAAAGGCTGAAAAACAAGATACGAAAAATTAATCAAAATTTGTTTAAAATAATATTACGTATTTCCAATATTAATACTTGAAAACTCCATTTTCTAAGTGTATACCTATATATATATATATATATATATATATATATATATATATATATATATATATATATATATATATATATATATATATATATATATATATATATATATATATATATATATATATATATATATATATATATATATATATATATATATATATATATATATATATATATATATATATATATATATATATATATAATATGTCCAGTTTGTTGCAACTGTATATGTCTCAGCAGAAATAACTACTACGAGGCGACATATTGCCACATATTGTCTCATCACCTGCCCTCAAATTTGTATACGAAAACATTTCATGGCCTTTCTTATGGTGAAACATTGATGGCCTTTCTTATTTGAAGAACAAACTGTAACTAAAGAGTCCTTCCTTCAAATGTTACAGAACTGGTTAATGGCATTGCTGCACACTCAATCAGAGAACTTTATCCTTCAGTTAAACGCTCCAACACATTTTCACCGTGATGTGTGGGCATATGTGAACTCAATGTTGCTCAATCGTTGGATTGAACGTGGTGGAGCAAGCAATGAATATGTGCTAAAATGAACTTCTAGGTTCCCGGACTTCTTGTGATTTTTTTTTAAGTTATGTAGAGGACCTTATGTATATATCCCTCCCCAAAATGAGAATTTACCAAGTAACAGCACAGTCTCGAAAGACATGTTGGGCCGTGTGTGTCAAGAGTTCGATTATAGCGTCGACACTTGTGGGGTTGCACATGGTTCCCACATAGAATAATTGTAAAATGGATGTTGTTGAAGAAAGAAGAAAAAAAAAACTTTCTTGTTTGGCTACAATATTTTTAAAGTGTTCCTGGACTTTTGTAACACACTGTATATTACAAGAAATGAAAAGAATTTTTTCAGTTTACTGTCCTACATGTTCTTTAGGCTAAGGGAAGCAGATACTTAAGGTAAAAGAATGATGCTGGAAGAATTGGTGGAATGAAAATGTAGGAGGAGGGGAGTAACCCCTGAGAAAACCCATGGACACGATGTGTTCACAAATTTACAAACTTGGCCGGGGATTGAACCAGTGGTAAGCGATCTATCAGTGAGTCACCGTGCCTCCTCTACAAAATATGAAAGAAAATATACTAGTATAAAATAAAAATAATAAACACTAAATAATCATAGTCCCACGTGACTGAAATTGTACATTTTCAGGGGCTTATTGACAGAATACATAGAGTGTGTGAAATCACATGAAAAAAAAAGAACTGATGTAAAAAGAAAACAAAATAAATACAATTGCGTTCGAGTTCAATATGATAATAGGATATACAATCCAGTTTCTATTAATTGTTTTTTATGCACTTTTGATTGTTTCTTCAAAATGAAGTCAAGATTTAATAATCTCTCTTGGGGGCGAGACGATGGGGTGGGGAACGACAAATTGATGATAGTCTTTGTTCATGTCAACTGCACCGGATTGAATCCCTGGTTATTGTTAAGAATTCCATGTTAATGATAGATCATATCGTTCATCACCTTAGTATTGCATAAGAAACCAATATATTGTAAAGTGCCATACTCTCACGTGTTAGCAACTACTATAAATACATGATTCAATCACGAACATGTGTTATTGTGTTCATAACTTAAATTCCAGCAGACGATGAAAATCGGATACGAAGAAGGATCGGAAGAAAACCGATGATGACCGACTTCCCCTCACGAACCTCCCCTTCAAGAGGACATCTATAAAAGAGGATTGCAAAAGGAGAGGGGTATCAGTCTACAATTGATCAATAACTTATCAACACCCCTTCTCCTGGGGCCGTTATGGACTATGGAGTTCCTTTAAATCTATCTCTGGACGCTGCAATGAGCAAAAGAGATATCCTATAACCACCTTTCTTCCGGGGCTACAATGAACTACGGAGAAATCCTATAATGGTCTCCAGAGGCTGCAGTGAGCGAAAGAGTTTTTCATCATAACTTAAAGTCATATTGAACCTTTATTTCCGAAGTGTGTCTTCCAAGGACTTGCTACACTCTTAAAACATTTAGTAATTTACAAAGGAACTTTGTAAAACTGTTATAGAAATGTATTTTGTAAATAAAATACGTGAAGGGCTTTATATCTCGGACTTTTGTTAGACTCTACCAAACAAAACATTGCAATATAAAAACTTAACTCATATTAAGTTTCCTTTAACATACAGACGTGTTCAAATTATTAGACTAGACATTCAGTTTCTGAATATTTTACTGTTCTTACAATATTATGTCAGAAAACGCGTTTGAACTTAGTCCAAATTACTGTTCTGTAACTGTTTTCATTTCTTGTGGTCATGGCACATGCTTTTCAATATCAATAAAACAAATGCGTACGTGACATTCAAATATAAATACTATACAGTGTATGTATCTAAATGGAAACAAAAAATGAAACAGAATACTTACAAAAAAAATCATCTCTCACACAAAGATCAATATTTCGTATGAAATCCGCTATTCTTTATTAAGTCTTTTATCCTTTGTAGCATGCTATATACGAGTTTAGCACATTTTGACCACTTCAGCATCATGATTCCACAAATTGTTGATTTCCTCGAGAACACTAATTTCGTTGTTCTCGAAGAATTTTGTCACAGTTTTGCCCGGGTGACATGGGGCTCCATCATGCATAAAGATGAAGTGTGCATCATCAAACCAGACTGCAATTTGGGGAAGCAGCTCTTCTTGAAGAATTTGTAGATATTGGTTATGGTTCATTGTTCCCTCTTTTATATACAGTTTCCCAGGCTCGAAGACAAACATCACACCCCTGACCATGACTGAAGTGGATACTTCACAGTTTGTTGGAGGCATTCCAATTTGAATCCTCCCCAGGTCGACGTCGCACACATTGTAAACATTCATCAGACACGAAGACACATGTTCATCAGTGAAGCACCTATTCTCCAATCATCAGCAGTCCAATGTTCTAGGCCTCGTGCCAATTCGAGGCGCTTCTTTGCCATGATTGGAGTAATTTTTGCTTTCTTTCTTGGCCTGAGTGCTTTTATTCCCTCAGCTCAAAGACTCCTTCGAACATTTTCAGATGAAATGTCTACACCATACTCAGCCAATTTTATGCTTAAACCTCTAGAAGTTGCGTTTCTGTTTCCCAGAGGCAATCATTTTAGTTTTGTGATACCTCTTAGCGATAGCTTTGGTTTTCCCTCAGCTCAAAGAATCCTTCGAACATTTTCAGGCGAAATGTCTACACCATACTTAGCCAATGTTATGCTTAAATCTCTAGAAGTTGCGTTTCTGTTTCCCAGAGACAATCATTTTAGTTTTGTGATACCTCTTAGCGATAGCTTTGGTTTTCGCCCACACTTCCCAGCCCTATTTTGCTGATACATTTGCTTCTTACTCATCGCAACTGAGATTTTACTCACAGAGTATTGCCCTACCCAACTCTAATAACAATTTGTCGTTGTGTATAGTATCTCCCTTCCGCCAGAAGTGTTTTGACAACTTTCACTTTACGTCTCTGGCTTTTCCCATTATGCCGCGATTACAAAACTTCACAGAATAAAAGACTAATACACAAAACAAGTCACGATCACTTTAAACTGGCCCATTCGAACCGTTGAACACTTTGAATGTCGTAACTGCTTACGACTGCAACCACAATAATTCAGATTGTAACTTGTTGGTAGAAACCACAATAGCTGCCTACAACTGAAATACCACTTTCAGTACTCCCTCTTCTCCACTAATGCCACCTGCTGTTCAACGGTGATATCACCACTTCAGCTGTACAGTAAACAGATTAAGGATTCTATGATAGTGGTTTAACCATTAAATTACATGTTCTAGAACTCCGAAATTAGGACTGTAACATAAACTTTGCATTTGTCGAATGTGTGTCTAATAATTTGAACACGTCTGTAGTTAGCAATAGCCTCCTGACACCCCGCGTAGAGCCGGCTCTACAAAAAATGACATCTTTTGCCCGTTCGTTCCTGCGGATATCTCGAGCTTTGCTGAGTTGAAACCTATTGTAGGGTAATTTCTACACTTCAAATTTTGCTTCGGCAAACAGACGATAGCAGAAACGTTTTACGTTCTGCAATTTTACAGCAGTTAAGATGGCTTCGTGCAGCAGTTGCGGCCGCGACCCGCAGCACTCAGGTAATTTATTTATTTTAGTACTTAAAAAAATAACCAAATGTTTTGAATTCTCACTTGTATGCTATTAGATAACCTAAAATCTGTATAGCATATAGGTTTTGAAAAACTTTGTTTGGTGGTGTGCAGAGCAGTTTCTTTGCTGTTGTAGAGGGCTCTTTAGATTGGGTTTCCATAAGTAAATTTTTGTGGAAGGATGCGAAAAATCTTGAGTTACAGTATACGCGCAATTTTTTTGCGCATGGGAGTACCTTTGAACATCTATACTTTTCTCGAATTCAGATCCATCTAGGTGCAGTGACTAAAATTCGTTTGAAAGAGGAAGTTAGAAAGAGCACTACAAACGTGATTGGCAATTGTTTACTGAGTGTTTTTTGGCCGAGTAGTGTTCGTTTTAATTTTTTCATCCCCAAAATGAAGACTTTTTGTAGTTACCTTTTGAGTTTTGGGCTCTTCGGTTTTTGCAACTTGTGATATTTATTTGTCCAAACTTGGGATTGGTGAGTACAGAGAACTTTTTTTCGTAATGGTGACCCTCTTGTACCTATGAACATTAATGCATCGTGCACCTTTGAACGATAAATAATACTGTTCAAAAGTACACGATGTAAGTAGTTAAATAATTTATATATTTGATATAGGTTAGGTTATAAAGTTATTAATTATAATTTTAAGTAGTTTCTAAATATTTACTAAATTCTAAATATAGTTCTAAATATAGTTTCTAAATATGTTTTTACATGTGTTTCAGATAAAATGCCGAGAAGTAAGACTGGGAGAAAAAAAGAATCCATTGATCCTGGAGCTATGAATGCAGCCGTTGCTGGTGTGTAACTGCATCTAAAAAAGAAGAAAAAAAAACTTTTCGTGAAGCGTGCAGGATCCACAAAGTAAAGTTAGGTGCTCTACATAAACATGTGACAATGTACAGTACTTAAAGTCGGTTCTTCGAAACCTTTTTCATAGAGTGTTAGATACGATACAAAGAGAGTGTTTTCTGAGAGTAAAGAGAGAGAGAAAACTTGCAGAGTACCTGAAAACATGTGCAACTGCAAGAGAAATAGCTTACAAGTTTGACGTTGCTAAGAGGAAGAAATACACAAGTCAATGGGATCTCAGTGAAATTGCAGGTGAGGAGTGGATGCGCTTGTTTCTGAAAAGAATACAAACAGGAACTTTCATTGCGGAAGTCAGAAGCAACTAGTCTTGTACGATCGTGAAAACGTAATTGCTTCTTCGAAAATTTAAGAGGGGTTCATCGAGGTTACGCACCAATCCCACCAGAACGGATATATAATGTAGACGAATCAGACTTACCAACAGTTCAGGAATCTAGAAGTATTGTAACACCTTAAAGAATGAAACAAGTCGGCCCAGCAACTTCAGCCGAACGTGGAAGAACAGTGACAATGATAGTGGGAGTAAATGCCATCGGTAATCACGTACCACCTATGCTGATTTTTCCCAAGGTAAACCTCAAACATTTTATGCTAAAGGGGGCACCAAGTGAAACGATTGGAGCGGCAAATCCTAGTGGTTGGACAAATGAAAATTGTTTTCCTAAGTTTTTAGACCATTTAAGACAAGCGGTAGATGCATGGCATCCAAACAATCCTGGAAAGGCATTTGACATTTATGGAATTGCAGAGATTGTAAGGAAATGTTATGTTAAAAGTTCTATATGCTCAAGAATTATTGTTCACAAGTTTTTGTTAGAACTTCTCTTTCATTTCAAATTAAATTAATAAAATTTCAATTCTGGGGAACTTTTTATAGCTAAACTTTTGATTACAATTTATAACTATTAATATTTGTGGCTTCTTTTTATATTATTGCCGCAGAAACGTTGTAATTATCCCTTTGTTCAAAGGTACAAAAGGGTCTGTTCAACGGTACATGACCATAATGTGAACAAAACGGATATGTACTTATTATATCCTATAAAAGCTATTGTAATTACGTAAAACGTTTAAAAATCATCCTATCTTATAGCAAGGAGATGGCACTTGAAATATATGACAAAAATTGGGGGGAAAGTGCTGAATATGATCACTAAAATTTCGAAAACTCGAAAAGTGTTCACAGGTACAACGCCTTCCCCTACGAATATTCAAAACGAATATTCGAACAACAGAAGAAAAAATATTCGGATAACAAATAATTATTCACAATTTATTAACAGCACTAGTATGAACCCAATTATTTTTACCCTAGCCGCTATTGTAACAAACGCTCTATGATAATATTTAAAAAAAAAAAAAGACTTACTTGTATTTACCCAGTACGTGGGGCCAAAATAAACAACAGTGATATCCGACGAAGGATGTGTCATATTAATAACCCAAATAGTGAACATAAGAAGCACTGTTAGAAATATAGCCGGGAAATAAAGTACAGCTTCCGACAGTAGCCATGGGAGAATAAAGTACGGGTTATCCTGAAACAAACAGGAAAAGTTGATTAATTTTGTTGTAGCTAATTCTAGAGAAGTCAACGTGACTTTTTTTAAATACTAAAAATATTCACAAATTGCTTTGAGTTTAGCGTTTCTTTCAGCAGCGAGGCTATATTAGACCTGGGCATATAGTTCAACGGGAATCCCAATTATATGAGCTCCCGCGCCAAAAAAACTATGCCTACAAGGGAGCTCTTATTCACAAATTGGAAAGTAAAACAAATTTTTTCGGAGATATTCGTGCTGAAGTTTACATTTAAAGGTATCATTTCAAGAGTAGACTGATGAAACAGAAACTAAAACTTAAGCTGGTTACAGTATTCAAATTGAAATATCTTGATTCTGAAGCAAGAGCGAAATTTTTTCCACTTTCGAGCGACAATTGGAAAGAAGAATGTATAGTGATCAAGAACAAATAAATCAATAAATAAAATCGTGATTTCAGTGGATTTACACGTTTCAAGGATTCTACATGTCGAAAAATGGATTTCTGGATACTACCTGTTCGTTCATTTGTTTATTCGTTTTTCTGTTGATTTGTTTATTCATCCGTCCGTTCATTTATTTATTCATCCGTCTATTCATTTGTTTATTCATCTGTCCGTTCATTTGTTTATTCAACCGTCCATTTATTTGTTTATTCATCCGTCCATTCGTCCTTATATATGCCCACTCGTCTAGACACTTAAACGTATTCTGATCAAATTTATACATTAGTTATTTTAAAATAAAATTTACCAAGTTTCTTTTTGAAATATTCTTTTTACCCCCCCCCCCCCAAATAAGAATAGTTTATTGGAAGGTGATAATCAAAATTTGCAGTTTTCTGAACAAAACACTTCGAATGATTTTGTTTGTATTCACTAAATCAACATTTCATTAAGAAAGCTTAACCTAGAGATGATAGGTTACTCTTGCGATAAGACATTTTTGAATATTTTCTCAAAAATGACTCAGGCGATTTTTCATCTATATACATCTCTCTCTCTCTCTCTCTCTCTCTCTCTCTCTCTCTCTCTATATATATATATATATATATATATATATATATATATATATATATATATATATATATATATATATATATATATATATATATAATGTTCGAAGTGGAAAAGTAGCAGAGGCGGTATGCTTTATTATGATTTTGACTTGACATACCGGCTATCTAAATGTTGAAATACAATGAGGTTATGTTCCTTAAGGACTGCATTTCTTTATATAATGCCAGAAAACCATTGGAGAACTTCTCTGTAGTTACGGGGAGAGGCATGGAGAAACTGATTCCCCGCCAATAACTTTCTGAAAAAATTTTTTAAAAAATGCCCTTGTGTTGTATTAGAGAGAATTATGCACGAAAATGCTCAAAAACGGAGTTTTTATCTTAACAATTTTCTGCGGGAAAACTCGCGGACCCCCCACTCGACTGAGGAACATTTCAAACCCCCTGAAAATTCACTCCCAGAGCAGACAACCCCTAAATCCACCCATGCTCAAAACAGGACATTTACATGCATTAAGGCAAGAAACAATTCAATGTGGAACATCAAAATATAAACTAGATGAACTTCCTTGAAAACACCTCATTTTAAAAACAAAATGTAGGAGAAAGATAACAAAAATGTTGGTGTCGTCAACTTAGAAATTATTTCTACATAAAAAATCAAATCTTTTTAGGTGCAAAGCTATTCGTCAATTACTATGTATAAAAATTGATTTATTGAAGGTATTTAGCATCTACTGTACTCTCCAGTGACGGTATGTCTTGATCACTGAAAAACCAGAGGCGGCATGGCATATAAATGAAAGTTAATGTGTTTGTGACTTCGAACCTTTTGAACCACTCGACCGATTTCGATCAAATTTTCAACATAAATGAGGTTCGGGCCTGGAATGGTGTTTATCATTTCACTTTGATGATGCAACTTAAGGGAGGGAGAAGGGGGATATTTAAAAATGATCAAAATGACCGATATTAATGTCGAATCTATAGTTTTCAGGGTCACTGAGATGAACAGTGCCACTTCCGATGAAGTTTAAATCCAAATTCAGTCCCCATTAGTACTTTATGTCCTAAATGAAACATATTCTTTCCGTGCGAAGAACGGGTACTCTGCTAGTATTTTATAAATAGATATCTGGTGTAGTAAAAAGTAATCCATTATTTTGGCATGACATTGAAGGCTTGACTTACCATAGTTAGAATGATCCGATTTAGGTCAGATATGCGCCATTTTGTTAGATAACGTGTTGCCATTTGGAAGGTAATATCATGATGCCTCTCTCATAGAAGCCCTTGTCCCTAGTGGCAAAAAATTGAGACAGTCGATTTTCACAAGCCTCTCTTGAAGCGAGATTTTGACCAGCAAACGTGTTCGCCATGGACAGGAACAGATGGTAATCACTCGGTGCCAGGTCCGGACTATAAGGCAGATGCATAAGAACCTCCCAACCAAGCTCCCGGAGCTTCTGGCGAGTCACTATCGATGTGTATGGCCTGGTGTTATCCTGGTGGAACACAATGCCTCTCCTATTGGCCAAAGCTGGCCGCTTCTGGGCGATTGCTGCCTTCAGACGGTCCAATTGTTGACAGTACGGTTCCGAGTTAAGGGTTTGGCCGTAGGAGAGCAGCTCATAGTATATAATTCCCTGCCAATCCCACCAAACACACAGCAAAACCTTCCTGGCCATCAATCCTGACTTATACACCGTTTGCGCCGGCTCACCGCGCTTCGACCACGACCGTTTTTGCGTGATGTTGTCGTAAGTGATACACTTTTCATCGCCAGTCACCAACCGCTTCAGAAATGGGTCGATTTTGTTGCGATTCGCAGATGGAAATTCGGTCCATGAGGTTTTTCTGCGTTAACTCGTGTCGCACCCATACATCAAGCTTCTTTTTGTATCCAGTCTTATGCAAATAGTTCCACACGGTTTTTGTGCAATGTTTAGCTCTTGACGTCAAAATTACCGGAACGGAATCGACGAAACCAAAATTGCGCGTAATTGGCTGTTACAGTATCAGGACCATAAATACTATTCACATTTGCAGCCGCCTGGCTTGCGTTTTCGCCTTTATCGAAGAAAAACTGTAAAATATAGCGTATTTTCTCTTTGCTAGTGTCCATTTTGACTCGCGCTCACACAACACTGAGTCAACTCATCACAACTATCTGAACAATGTTTGTAATACGTAATCTCACCGTTTGAACGCCATCTCGTTGAACCCGATCGGACTTATACAACGCGAGATACAGATCACTGAAGCCATCTATTGGCTAAATAATGGATTACTTTTTACTACACCAGATATTTCATTACCAATCCTACAATGATTAAATTATTTCTTGTATTGAAAAGAAAAAGAAAAATCTACATCTGCTATAATATAAGTTCTACATACTATTTAGTTTCCAAATTCTTTAGTCTTGGTCGACTGCCATTCTAGAAGGAAAAAGTCTTTTAGCCACGAAAATAGAACAAAGAGTTAAAAAACAAAAGGAAGCAACAATTACAGGTTTTCGCCCAAGAAGCTACATCAGCGTCAGTTTTGTTGGCACCGGTAGTTTCGTTCGCACCGTGAGAAACGCGTGAGTTAATCGGTCGCTGAGTTGGAGTTAATAATTGACTTCAGCACCGAGGGCATATGAAACGTGTATCTACAACTTAACGCGGGATTGGAACCATATGAGCTTTCACCGGGAGTCGAACCCTTGCCTTCCGCACTTCGTACGTTAAATACCACTCACATGACAGTGAATACGTCAAGAAGTGGACAATACATACCAGATAAACACCCATAGTAAGAAGCGATGTAGATATCAAGTCTGCCAGTGCATCCCATGAACTCTGTGCTGGGTTATTCATGAAAACTGAAAATAATAAAAAAAAAAAAATCATCTTGGAGTATTTGTAGAAGAACCATCTTAAATAAAGAAAACATTTTATTCCATGAGAAAATGTACTTTTAAGTCAATAGTTCAAAACGGGTCATTTGGAGTTTCAAGTAATTCATGGGAGACAAATGAAAATGCGGCACTTCACGGCTAAACTGGAACGTCTGGGAGTCCTAGATATACGAGGATACCAAATATAGATATATTTATGGTGAACAAGATTGTATGATGAGTAAATATCATAATGCGTTGTTTCCGAGAAAATCGAAAAAAACAGTTTTTATAGCCAAAAATCTGTTATTCCGTTGCCAGTAATAATTCATAGTTTTTATTCTGCAAAATTTGATTTTTTTTTTTTATGTGGAATGTTCGAATTTCAATGCTACTTTTAGTTGCACCTCTTTGTGAACAACACAACAGGCATAAGGCCAATTACAGTGTTGGTGTGTTACAAAATAAATTACAATAGTTTTCTTAAAGATATTGTAGTTCATGGTACAGATGTCAATTTCGTTGTGTTCGCTACATATTTTGTAATAGGAAGAACATACTCTCCAGATTGGTGACTTTAATATACGTTGCTCCTTGCTTTTTTACAATAGAACAGGCCAGTGTTGTCAACACGAGTTTTCAATGTCGTGACACGAAAATTTAGTGTCTATATCAGATTCATACAGTTAAGCTCGCTTTGTATTATTTTATGGAGAAAGATCAGGTCTATCACATTACGCCTTTGTACAAGTGTAGAGATATAGAAGTTGTCTATTAATGTAAGATAGTTTCCATGGGTAGATTCTAGTTCTCTTGTATACTAAGTATTTGATAAATTTAGATTGGATTCTTTTCAGTTGGTGTCGGTATTGCTGTTACGATCGGTTCCAGATCACAGCAGTATATTTCAGTTTTGCTCGGATATAGGAGTAATACATTTTTGTTAGTGTGGTAATATTGTTGAATTCCTTTCCAGTTCTAGTTATGAACCCTAATATTTTGAAAGATTCATTAACTATGTTTTCCTAATGGTTATTAAATGTCAGTTTCGTATCAAATGTAACTCCAAGATCTTTGAGTTTAATCTACTTAATAAGATTTGATTCAATGAATAATTAACCTCTATTTTGTTTTTGTTTCTAGTAAACGATAGAATGTTACATTTGTTTATGTTTACACTGTTTGTTAAAAGAATACCAGCTAGCGATATTTTCTAAATCATGTTGCAAATTGAGACAGTCACGGACGGTCTGTATTCTAGCGTCTATTTTGAGGTCATACACAAAAAACAATTTGCCACTTAATGATATATGATCAAGAATATCGTTAATGAATAAAAGGAACGATAACGGACCTAGGTTGCAGCCCTGTGGAATTCCAGAGTATGCAATATATTCAGTTGATTTAAATTCTTTGTGGATAACATCTTATTTGCGATTGCTTAACTATGATGAAAAGAACTTGATCAAGGAGTATATTGTAATTAGATTTTATATATATATAGTATTTTACAAGTATTATATATTGTAATTAGTAAATTGTGTATATACTGTTTTGTAAGTATTAAAATGTAAATCGTATAATTATTTTTGTTGTATAACGATATTATTGTTATTATATTGATAAACTCAAATAATATTCAAGATAATTTTATAATATGTAAACAGATATAAATGCATGTATAACAAATAAATATTTCATATATCATTTCCTAATTTTAAAAGTATTTTTTTATTTTTTATTTTTATTTATACTTTTTAAATTTTTATTTTCATTTTTATCGAAGTTTTAAAATAATTTATTTAAATTAATATTCATGTATTTTATTTATACACATCTATTTCTACATAAAATATAACGTATTATTATAAAAGACTATTCATATATGGCATATTATATACTTAATACAAAAGTATGTCTATTTTATATAAGATAAAAGTTGAATACATATACTTCTTATCTTCGAAATGTAGTATCAGATATAGTATTGCCACATAATGAGAATGCGTTACGTAATATGTTACTTTTAAAATTTTTCCTTCAATGAATAAAAGCACGTTATTCACGTCACGTATACATTATCATACGTGGATGTCCAGGTAAATGAAGTGCAAGACACAATTGCAATTACTAATTGTAATTGCAAAGCCTAATTACAATAATTACGCTCTCGCGTAATGCGTTATGAAAAATCACTAAATCTAGTTACTTTTCGGTTGCAACACTGCAAACAATCACTAAAACTTGCAAGAAAAAAAGATTTTAAGTGTTTAGGAGAAAAAGTATCACTCTAAGTACAGTAATTACAGGCAACACTGCGAAATGGTCATATATATTTTCCCGCTTTTACTACTGTGCCACAATACATTATCATTTATCCATTCCAAAATTGGCCTGTTCTTGATATTTGTCAGGCAAGATGTATGAGTACATTTATTTCCTTTTTTGTTGTCTTTGCCGAGCTTCATTTGCCTAGGTCGTATACGCCATGGAATTATAATTATTATAAATGAATGCAAATATTGCTAATTGGATTGGACATCCATATTGGGGATCAGAGTAATACAGGAAGCAATTATAAGCAACAAAATTTTACTAGTTCAAGAAATAATTTACTAGCCCGCATCCCAAAATAGAAATAATTGCTTACCTTCGGTTGGTATTAATACTCGCCCGGATCGATGAACTACTCGCCCCGGGCGAGTGGGCGAGTAGTTATTTACATCCGTGGAGTAATATCTTCCATTCCGGGTCGCGCTTATTATACAGTATCGAGTTGAGATCACTAAATTTTTTCTACTGCTGATTTTAAACAATAACAAAAAAAAAAAAAAAAAAAAAAAAGAGCCTTTTGTACACACTTCTGAACTTGAAACATAATGTAATCTGTTTACAATTGCATAAAATACTTACTAGGCGTCATCATTTCTTGAGTACTAGGTGGTAAATAGGAGCAAAGACGTTCAGCTTCACTTAGTGGCCTAGACAAGGGCATAAATCCAAAGACCTCTAGCACAGAGTATACCTGAAACAAAACAAAATAAGTCAATTTCCTTTTATTCAAACTAGGACAAACTCATTTTTAAAATTTATAGAATAGTGTCCGGATAATAGGAACTACTATGATACTTGAGCATGTTATTTTTAGCTCAGAAATAAAATGATAAGTGTTTTGTATATTCTTTTTTCAGCTAAAAAATAAAATGGTAAGATTTTTCGAATATGTCGTTTTCACATAAAAAAAATATAGTAGTAAGAGTTTTGATCACGTTACTTGCAACTCATTTCAGCATAAAAATAAAGCGGTAACAGTTTTCAATACGTTATTTTCAGCTGAGAAATTAAGTAGTAAGTTTTGAGCATGTTACTTTCATCTTAGAAATAAAATTGTAAAAGTTTTGTAGTAGTGAATGTTACTTTCAGTTAAAAATAAAAAAAAAAATGTAACAGGTTCGGACGTGCTATTTCTAACTGGAAAACAAAATAATACATTTTGAGAATGCTGTTTTCAGACGAGAACGGTTTTAAGCATGTTATTTTCTGCTAAGAAATAAAGTAGTAAGTTTTGAACCTGTTAAATTTAGTTGAGAATAAGAGTTTTGATCATACCATTTTCAGCTGTGAACTAGAGTTGCTTATGGCATAAGAATTGATGATGTTTCGTCTCGAAAGTGATCTTTGTCTAGATAAGTGTTTCTATCGGAAGCACTGTCTCGACCCGAAGATTCCATACTGTCTCGTCTCATGGCAACAATGTAGTGCAAAGAGTTTTAGACATATAGTTTAGTACTGAGGTTTATGACATGATAATGTTATGAGTCATATAGTACTATTAAGTTTTTGTTTGTTAGGTGAAAATATAATTACCGATACTCTTTACCGACTGTTTTGTGTATTGCGGGAGAAATTACTTCAATACGAGAAGCTCGCTTCTTCTGATATGTTGGTTATAACCAGAGCCTGGATCTTGTTGAGCAGTCAACTTTTTCTTTGTTATGTATGAAAACTTTACTCACCAACTCTAGATCCTAAAAATATTTTTTAAGATCATATTTTGGTCTTTTATTGGAGTTTTATAGTTTTAGGACATTTATCAATATTTTATGGTAATTTTTAGGTCATTTATGGTCTTTCTATCTTTTTCTCGGCTCCCGACATTAACTTCTGAAAATGAGTGAGAAAAGATCAAAAGAGTACTTATTTAGTGAGTAAGAGATAACAGTTTTTTTTTCATAGTTTAATACTTTTTAATAGCTTTTCAAAAAGTAGTGAATGCTTAACGAAATAAACGTTTAAAAAACACGAATTTGGGGGCTAAGGCTAATTGTGAAATCTAAGGCTAATTTACAAGAATGTTAGTGCTTTTTTTTTTTTTTTTTTTTTTGTAAGTCACTTAAGTCGACAACAACTAGATCCGGGCCCTCGTTACAAAACTTCAGCTTTGCCATTGGAGGACTTTTTCTCTTGACTTGACAGCAACTATGCTCCTCTTCTATCAATTTATTTATTTATTTATTTATTTATTTATTGGAACGTACACTACAGGCACGTGCATTTCGCCTAAATACAATGTCCTCAAACTGCTTTGTTGAATGTATCAACATCGTGGCTGCATCTTAGTACAATGTTGAATGAAGCCAAATTCTTACTGGAGAATGAAAATAATTTATTCTGTCGTTTTTGGAGTGAAATAAATTATGTTTAATTTTCTAAATGTTGACTGTATTATATGGTCAGAAAGTCAGATGAATTTCTAATTGCTAATAGTTTAAAAGACAATTATAGACATTTATTCTTCTATACAAGTGATGACTACTTGACAGAACGCGGACTGGATCCAGCGCCCAAGTACGTATGTATCATCCGACCCGTGAATAAAAATTTAAAATGTATGATTTTTGTTTCGAAATTACTTCTTAACAGGGGAAAACCACATTTATACTTAGATGACGCCTATCTTTTCGTCTTGTCAGCAAGTGATTGCAGTCACTCGACAACCCCCAGCAGTCTACTTCCATCATAACAGTTACGAACTTCTCCAATTAGTAATGCTTGACCCAGCTTCTTTTTTATCCCTTGTGACAAGTGATGGAAGGGTGAAAAGAAGAGCGACAAACACGCTTCACAAAATCAAGCAATTATGAGCATGTTGGTGGCACATAGGCTAACATTTGAATACGAGTTATTTTCATGAGGACAGAGGGCATAATGTTTAAGTGCGTTCCGACTTTGTTTTTAATCCTCCTATAAGAAGTAAAATACATGTGATGTTATTTTATTTTAAGTGCGGCTGGAGGCTGTGGTAATACTGTTAATTCCGTAAATGAAATGGAATAGATGTAATTATCAAAACATACTTTATGCTTTGTAGTGTATGCTGTATTTCTTTAATTAATGTTTAATACTAGGACTGATGTAGTAGTTTTCTAAGAAATAAATTCTAGACTTCCGTTCAGCAATAATTATCAACTATATTTAAAAAAATCTAAACTGAATATTATGGTAATAATGGTGAATTTAAAGTTTAAATCAATAAATATGAAAATGAAGAAGATATTCTTCTATCCATATTATCTAAATTTTAACATCACACTCGGAAACACAATGCGCACACGTGTATGCACACGGACCTTCGACATTGCAACAGCAACTATTACAGGTCACTGTTTGCTACTGATATATGAACGGGTTAAAGTTACAGTGGCGCAAGTCAATTTGTCAAAAAGAAGTGACTTCGACACAAAATAATCAGACCTCGATAAGTCAATCTGTTAACAGAAAATGTGAAGTAAGTCAGAATTTCTTTCTGAAAGATGGCTGTTTTTAATCTGAAAGTTCTACTGATAAAAGGAAATAGTTGTTTTATTTATCAGAAAAGTGATGTTAGACAGACATGAAAATATGATTTACACCGTTTATAACTTTCAGCCGTCCATGTATCCGTAGCTGGTAGCCTTTAAAAGCAGTGTTTGAAATATCAAAGGCATGAGCGCTTCATGTTTTCGAATCTGGTGCCTCTAAGCAGTCGAACTACTGCTCCCCGGGAGCTAAGAAATATAAAATTTCGGTTGCAGATCACTTTTGTGCGGGCACGTAGGCCTATTTTATCAAATAGTGTCCAAGTGCAGCCCCCTCACATAATGAGTTTTTGTTACTCTCGTTTAATAAAATTTTCTCACCTCAATTTATTTAAGATAGGAACTTCCTTTGTCCAGACAGAGTTTTGTATGATTCAGAATGTCATGGAACGACTGTCGGAACTCCTGAACTGTAATGGTGTTCGAAATCCTTGCCACTGTTTTCTGGATGGTAAAAATGTAAAAATAAATAAATAAATAAACCCTTTAGCGGTATTTTTAATTTGGGGAAAATAAAGGTATAACAAGACAGGTCTGGCAAGTATATACGAGGTGGACGCGAGGTTGCGATAATTCTCAGAGACAGAAACTCACAAATAATCACTGCGTTCGTGATGGGGCAATGCCATGGAACAGTTTCCTGTGGAGGCAACTCCGATACTCCTGTCTCACACGTAATACTTTCCTCAGTAGATATACTTTTCAAAACTTCCACATAAAAGGTTCCAGTGACAGTTTGACTACTGAGTACATACTCCGAGTGATGATTTTCATTATTGATTGGCGAAATTTTGGGGAATTTGGATGAATAAGCTTATTTCCAGTCAGCATTTTGTTGCTTGATTTCCGGATTATCCTGGAAAATACATGTTTCGCCCTCTGCAGTAATGCTTTAGAGGAAATTTGGTTCCCTTTCAGCAGCGGTCATCAGCTTTAGGAATGGTGCATTCTTTCTAGTTTGTGCTCTTCTGTTCAGAAATTGGGCATAAAACGTGCACACAACTTTCTTTTCTTTAAATTTTCCGTTATTGCGTGGCAAACGATTTCCTTCTTTATCTTCATAATGTCTGATATGGGCTTGAAATTTGCATTTCGATCATTAAAATTAGTATCCCGAACTTTCGGAATCAATCATTTCAGTTGTTATGACAGACCTGATTAGACTTGGGCCCCCTAATCTTCCACGCCCTTCCAGCATTGAATCTATTATATAATTCAGAAATACAGGAACGAGAAAGGCAATTGTCCCCAGAAATGTTTTTCAATATCTCAAATGTTCGGTTGGAGTTTTCCCTAAGAGCGCACAGAACTTGATATTCACTCCTTGTTCCATTCTTGAAGTGACGAGGTATCACAACAGCAATATTTACCGCGTCATCAGTGGCGGCTAATGTTAGTGTTGCAGCGTTGCGCAACGACCAAAGTATTTCAAGAAAAAGAATATTATTATCAATAGTAGTAAAGAACAGATAAAATACTTTTTAATACTTGCATATATACACTTTAAATAACATATTTTTTACTTCTGTAACTGTCCGTTCCGTTAATCCATTTTAAAAAGCGAAAAATAATCCGTCACAGAGTCTCTAATTTACATTGTGTTGCAGCGAGCATGCAACGACCAGATTCCTTCAGCGCGGGAATTGGAGCAAATGTTAAGTCTCCTTTCCCCTATCTCAGAAGTTAAAGGGACTGGTCGTTGCAGAGCTTCTGCAGCACAGCACGATTTCCAGTGAACGAGAAGGTTTTCCACGCTAAATAAGATTTCTGAATTTTCTTTCACTAGCAATTAACAAATTAATTCATATTTTTAAATTACGAGACCATACTGAAGCAAATCAATATAATGACAATTAAAAAAAGTGATTGCAAAATTACAAAATAAGAAAAAAATATCTAGTAGAGGAGAAAACAAATGAAAGTAGACCCGCATTTACAAGTTAATTCTTAGCTTATATTGATAATGAAGGCTTCTTCTACAGTAATTTGTGAATCAAATATTAATAAGTCAGTATGTAGAATCGCTCCCCCCCTCTGTGGATAGTATTTTAGTATAAACAAATTTCTTTTATAAAATAAGTATATTTTATACTCTTGGTAATTTCCACATAAAACTGTATGATGGGGAACGCCACATTGAATTTGGGACTAATTAGCAATGCTCAGAGGCATAGCCACGAGGGGGTCCACCGGGTCCGGACCTCCCCAAAATTTCGAAACTTGTTTAACATTTGCAGACTTTCTTAATAAACTATACTTTTCCAACACAGAAACGATTGATGTAGGCTAAATATTTTATTTTACGCCTCATCATGTACTCTTCTTTTCTTATAAAAATAATCGTTCTATCATTTTTTCTAAAAATATAGGTGACAGTAAATAAGAATTACTTATCGTCTTTTCGGGTGCAGTATAAGACAGGTTCCATATTATGTAGACGTATTGGACCTCTCTCAAATACTTTGGACCCCTCCCATTTAATATTTCTGGGTGTAGAACTGGCAGTGCTGTTTGTTTTGATGTTCTTTGATTTTTTTTTTTTTTTTTTTTTTTTTTTTTTTGGCTTCTGTTACATGCTGATCCTTCATCTGGCGGGTTTAGAGGTTTCCTTTCCAGAACATATCACATTGATAGGCATCGTTTCGCCTCATGTGGAAGTATATTGTGTTCATCGTGCATTGCGTAACAAGCAAGACGGATGATTTGGAATGTAGTTTTTTTCTTTTACGCACATGTGTGTGTGTGTTGATGTATGAATATGTGACATTCGGAATTCATATACCAGTACCTATTTTGTATCAGCTGTTTTGGTTTTTAATTATTAGGTTTAATTTTATTGTGTGCTTTAATTCTGTAAATAACCTAGAAATTCTGAATGAATTGTATACCATGACTTCTGTAAATAACTTACAAAAAACATTGACCAGCTTTCAACTGAGGAAAAATTTGCAATTAAGGCTTAGACAAAACAAGCAAATGGCAATTCAGGAGAGTGTTCAGAAAAAAAAAATCCAGTTTAAATTTACAGGATATCTCATGCAGTAGTGTTGTTTGCACCAGATACATTTCCTCAATTTATTTTAAATTTTCCTGGATAAACTGTAAATAAAGTGTGTTCAATGTACATTTTTTTTTTTTTTTTATAACACTAATTTCTGCTACGAACTCTCTTCAGCCAACGCTGAAGAGGAATTCGGATCACTGTTAAGGACTGAGTTTGCTAGAATGAATCGTTCGCAATAATCTAGAAAAAATATTTAGTAAATCTACAAAGCTTTGAAATTAATATTAACAGTACCTATGGCGTCAGCAAAAGACGAAAAGTTTTTTTTCCACATGAGAAAGAATTGACACTTTCAAGGAATTGAATCCCAAGAAAGGTTATCACCATTGGTTATGCTTTCCATCGAAAAAGACCTGACAATAAGAATACCAGAGTTCAACCAGCATGTATTAGACAGATTTGCTCCAATCAAAGAGAGGAGAATTAACTTACTAATTAATTAAGGTGATTAATCGGATAAAATGTTCTGCATTTTTTATTTTTTATAAACAGAATTTAATTTAATTTAACATGCCACATAGCATTTGCATCTAAAGTTATGCTGATTAGTCAATGAGTCAACTTTATATCTTCTGTCTCTTATCGCTTGTACTGCAACACCCGAAACCACAATCCACCGACCGCCACTGCGTGTCATGCATCACATTCTGGCGACAGCCGAGCTGAAAAATTTTGCACATTTTCGCAAGATCACATGCAATATTCAGTATTGTGAAACACTTTCGTGCCAGAACTAATTTCGCAGAAAAAAAATTAATCGTGTGTCCAAATATCTGCGCTGGTTATTTTAATTACGCGTATTTCGTTTCATTTATGGAGTTAAAAGCGAAAGCATTATCACATTCTTCAGGACACATTCGTAATAAAATGTTAAAACAAGGTATAGTACTTTACTTTTTAAAGGAGCATTGAAAGCCGACTCCGAATATTTCAAACACCTTCTGTGCTCTCGTGAAAATAACATGAAGTTAATTGTATTCACCACTACTTCCGACTATCTGACGTAATGGGGTGGAAGGACAAGCTGATAACAAAAAGGACAAATAGGCTAGTGCTTGTCCCATCTATACCATTAAAAACACACTTCTTTGTACCAAAATTCACTCTTATTCATATTTTTTAATCTCTTATCACAAACAAATGTCTTTTATGTGTTTATGGATTAAAAGATAGTTACCGTTGTCCCGTATTTTTCAACTTTTTTGAGTTTAACATGTAGATTTCGGTGTGCTGTGTCCAATGGCAACCCTTTTTGATTTCTGGAAACGGCCGCTTCAAGGTCAAAGTAGGGGTCAAAAATAAAAAATGGGACCATTTGGGCAATGAAGACCAGTGACTGATTTGGACAAAACGGATTTCATTCGATTAGTATTCATACATATATGAATAATTGGTATGCCAATTTTCCTGAAAATTCTATTTTGACCCCGAAAATTAACGAAAATGTGGGATTTTTGGGCAATTTGGACGTGTGATCTAATGGGACAAAATGGGTGTCATTCGATTTGTATTCACACATACATGAATAACTGGTATTCCCTTTCCCGAAAATTCTATTTTGACCCCGAAATTTAACGAAAATCTGGAACTTTGGATCTTGGATTTTCGTTAATTTTCAGGGACAAAATAAATTTTCGGGAAAATGGAAGGAATATCAGTTATTCATGTACGTGTGAATACAAGTCAAATGACACCCATTTTATCCCAGTCGGTCAGTTGTCTGCATTGCTCAAATGATCCCACTTTTTATTTTTGACCCCTAGTTTGACTTTGAAGCAGTCGTTTTCAGAAATCACAAGTGGTGCCATCAGACACAGCTCATCGAAATCTGCATTTTAAATCTCAAAAGGTTGCAAAATACGGGGCCATGGAAACTCCCTTTTAACGTGTTTATGTACTGAGTATTGTGCATTTTAAAAGTTACAGTGATTGAGATTTAAAATTTAAATGAGCTAATGTTACCACGACCACGAGACGCATGGAATTTCTCGTCTAGAAAACGAGACGCGAATAGTCCTATTTCTCGTCTCGTCTCGCCTCGAATTTAAAAAAGATACTTTTCATCTTGGAAGCGAGACGAGAACAAGAATATTCTCATCTCGTGTGGAACACGAGTTGGCAGTTACCACACCATGCAATTCCGTTCTTTCTTTATTCAAAGTGCTATTTTGTGCAGGTAAGCACAGCTAATAATCGTTCGTATTGCGTCTTTGAAAACTAGGCCTAAATCTCAAACTATCCTAAATCTATGTAATTGTATGAACTATTACTATTTTTAGGTAAAGTTCCAAAGTTGGTCGTCCGTTTCTAGCAAAATTTTGAAATGTACCGGGAAGAAACGAATAATTTTCTTGTTTGTGTGCTTGACAATATATAAGGAGAGTGAAAGTTGTGCTTATTTTCTTATATAAACAGTTCTAGCGGAGGGAACTACTTGGCGCAAGGTTACTTCATGATAGGATTATGGGAATGCAATGAGCATTTGTTTTGTAAACATGGTTTGTAATAATCAGGAAAATCTATTAAAAGTGAGTAAAAGTCATGGCTTAATAAATCTAAAAAATAAATTATAGAAAATGTGGTAAGCAAAATAACTGTAAAGAAACGTGGAGAAAGTTATACTTTTCAATATAACGGTAATTAGCATAACCAACATGGCGGCAAGGTTCTAGAACACAAGTCTCTCTTCCCCTTTAGCTGCAATAAAGACAGAAAACAACGTGCACTGCGGGGCTCTAACCTGCCTTCACTCGCTAACACTCGCTCGGCAATATTATTTAAATTAAATATTAAACTTCGGTACACAAAGGAACCGGTTATTACGCTTTTAGCAAAAAAAAAAAAAAAAAAAAATAGGCGGACGACCAACTTCGGAATAAATGCCACAACGAATAATAGTTCGTATTGCGTCTTTAAAAACTAGGCCTAAGTCTCAAACTATCCTAAATCTATGTAACTGTATAAATTATTACTACTTTTTGTGCATATATAATGAAGATAGAACAGAATTCTAACCACATTGATGACAACAATAACTGTAACGGAACTTTCCCCACATGTAGACAGCCACACTAGAAAATTTTCTGGTAGACTAGGAAATGTTTTATAAACCATCATATCACTTTGTTGCTTTGCAGGCGTTGCTAATTCATGTTTTACAAAGGCATTCATAACTTACACATTCAAGAATATACTTATATCACGATTATACAACTAAATATCATAAGAAAGAATTCAAGTTAAAATAAATCTTTGATCCTCAGAACGAATTAAAGCTCAAGTCACAAAATATTATATGTAGCTAATATTAGAAGAAAATTGATTTGATTTGTTGACACTAGTATTTTATAAACTTGAAAATATTATTTATTTGTACTAGACAAAGTTAGATTAACGGTATTTAATTTGTTTAAAATATACACATTGTTGAAATTCATAGTTTTAATATCATGATATGATTTTCAAGAGTAGGAATCAGTGCGTAATTAGAGATAGTACCGAGACCAAGACGGACTTCTATATACCGAGACGAGACGAGACGAGACGAGACCGAGACGAATTTTATATAACCGAGACGAGACCGAGACGGGCCTCTAAAAATCAAGACGAGACTTAGGTCAGTCTTGATAGTCCCGGTCTCGTCTCGAATATTGATAGCTATTAAAATTGCCTTTACTCAAAATTAGTTTCGTTGCTGTGTCAGAGAGGGAACGGCTGACTGATGTACAGTGGCGTATTTACAGGGTGGCTCTCGGACTCAAGCCCCTCCTGAAATAAATTTTTGATCATTTTTTCGCATTGCACGTTCAACACAAATACAAATGTTTCTTACCCGCTCCTCAAGCCTGTCCCGAAACAATATCCACCGCTGATATATATATATATATATATATATATATATATATATATATATATATATATATATATATATATATATATATGGGGGAATATGTTATCGAGATCATCCGCTATAACGGAGAAACCAAAAAAGGGAGAAAAGCGAAACTTTGCACGAAGCAGCTATAAGGAGGGGGACATCTTTGCATGTATTAAACAAAAATACCAAACAGTGTTGCCAACCCAGTATAAAGTTGTTTTTTCAAATGGCATTACGCCAGATTATTACATATTTCAAATCAACATGTTAAACAAAAACTTAAAATACCACATTTATTATTCAGTGTTGCAAACTAAGGATGTTATAGTTTCACAAACATCCAAATTTTGGAAGCCTCTATCGCACATATAACACAACGGAGATGGACAGGACAATGCACATCAGAAGTACCTTACCATTGGATACTATGGTTATAGTATGACTTGTTTTCAATAATAGCATGAGCTTGATTTATTTTCGAAAGGTTTTATTTCGAAAACATGCTTAGGTAAGTATCATATCTATTTACTTGTGTGGTTAGCAATTGACAAACAAATCACTTTTCAGTTTACAGCACTTCGGTATCTCAAACCGTTCCGGAGATATGATAAACATTGATAAAGTTCGCAACACTGCTCAAAATGGCGTATTTCTAGGAAATTATTAGAATCATTGTTGTTTTCCTTTTCTTTTACAGCATTGCAGGAATAACATTTAGTATTACCTGACCAACGAACGAGTGCGGGCGGGAGGTTTTGGAACTAAATGCAAGCAGCAGTGTTTCTAACCGGATAGCTTATAATTAATCTATCAAACTTCTTTTTGTCCTGTTCGTAATAAACCACTTCACGCATATGCTCAAGTGAAGACAAACAGTTTCAAAATTTATTGAAGTTATTTGCAGAACATTTTAAATAACAAGCAAAAAAAGGTAAAAATTCATACATTTTCATAAAAAAATGTATCGATCAGTTTCAGATGTGATTAATTATTTAGGTTTGAAATATTTCTGTTTAGCACACAAACGTTACCTACTGAAGTGCATTTTTCTCGATTACTTTTTATTTTCGTACATCCTAAAATTACAACACTCATGAAACACTTCAAGATTGCTGAGTACTACAACACATTTCAAGGGCCATTGGCATTCAGAAAGAATTGTAATGATCAATGGTCAATTATTAATTCTGTTGGAAGTTGTTATACCAAATGGAACACGGAAATTAAGTACAGTATCATTTCACCACTGAGCAGGATTGGCAAAAGCCATGGTTTTTATTGATAAAAACAAACAAAAAAAAGTTTTTTGGGTTTAAACCAAGTTTTTAGGTTTAAATACCGTAATTTGCTCTATGTATTTATATCACATATGAACATGAATAAGTTTGTTTCGCCTTGCTGTTATTATGCAACAACCGGGTTATGATGGAAAGGGTCACATAAGCTGAAAGCGGAATCCTAACCACTTTTCGGCTTACATCCGAGAGAAATTGTCCTCCATTTGAACTCGAAACCGGGACTAATTGCCAGGGCTGGTTCTAGACATTTCTTAAATATAAGAAAACAATATTTAGGAGCCCCCACCTAAATTATAATAAAATACTAGAAAGTTGTCATGGAAAAAATTCTTGAAATAGGCTATGCAAATTTCTTCAATATCTGTAGCCTCCCTGTGAATATTAACGAAAAATTATAAATGATTGTGGATGAATACCGAACGAAGTTCCAATTTTAATAATTAATAACATTTTTTATTAAATAAACACAAGATATATACCTAAGATGTATTTTGACAAGTACAATTGAAATATAAAAGTCGAAACAGAACAAAACCATGAGCTTCAAGTCTAACATTAACACAGGCTTGATGATGACAAAGAGGTATGTACTTATGCTTCATTAAAAGCATATTTACATAGTATTTTCTAGTGATACGACTATGGTAATTAGCTTAATTTCTCGTTTCTTTAGTTACTGAAAAGTTAATATTATAAAGACACTTTTATGATTTTCAATTTGGCAAAATTTCTTATTATTGCATCCGTATCCATTTCAGTGAGTATGTCATTTTCAATGGTCATCAAATCTAGTCCATTTTATTGTTCTTGGGATACAGTTGATCTCAAATAATTCTTTATTAATTTTAGCTGAACTTGTTTAATACACAACAAATGACAAAAAAATGTACCTTAATTAATATGTTTTCAATCCAGTGGTGGAACTTCAAAATAAGGCCCCCCTACAAAAATTCTCTTCAGAGTCCTTTAGGCCTATAAAACAAATCAATCTTTTCATGTTTCTTTCCAATACAGACATTCAAAATCGGGCAATGAGTAACACAATGTAAACACAAGCAGTGGTGTACCCAAGATTTCTCTGCACCTCCGACGATTTGTCGGAGTGGCCTACAAAATGCAAATAATTGAGTGTATTTAACCGCTGAAATTTTTGCTAATTTTCTTAAAAATTAAAAGTGCTGGGGGACCTCGAACCACCATCTCCATCGATGCATCTCTGAACACAAGTAACTAATAATCCCCTCTACTTTGCATTAGGACTATTACCAAATATTTAAAAATATCGCTCCCTCTAAAATTTAATACAGATTGGATTGATAATTATTATTACACTGTTATAATACAACGAGCATAAGTATAAACTGCTGTGATTGACAGATTTCTGAAAGAACAATGTGTTGCTTTAATCCTAATGATCTTTCGATCAGTTGCGATTTCAATTACAGTTACCCTTTTGATTTATACACACATATATACTGCATGAAAACTAATTTTATTCAAAAATATTTTGAAATTTAACTCAGATCCGTATCCGAAGAGGCCATATCAATTCCATTTTAATTTAACAATTGAATTACTGCAATCAAGTAAAGTAAACTTACAGGTATAAAAGTTTGTCGACTTGCAAATGCTTCGTTAACAGTAACTGGTATTGAAACTCCCCCACCTCAACATTTGTATGATTATTACTTTCAAAATTTTGTTCTGAAGTCGAAAGAAACTTTTTTGAGCCTTCGTTTGTCCCTCATCTGTCAAGTTTCGTAGCTTTCTTTTCCGATAAAATGCTTATTTTTTTTTATCGTTGGCCATTATTATTACATTAAAAAACAAAGTACTATTTGATAACTAAAAACACACATCATTATAAATAAATAACGAAACGACTAAGGATAAAAACGAAAATGACGAATGATGACAAATGGACTAATATATATTAACAAAGTGAGCATTAAGTAGTGGACAGCGATTGTAAACCAGTTGATCAAAAATTCCATTTATACCACTCGTCTTTTCTTAGTATTCGCCCCCCTCCTTGCACCAATAGACAACAAAAAACTAGTCACTTCGATAGTGTGAATTTCATTTACGCCGACCTTTCTCAACACTTAACTGTGGTCATTGAATCGAAGCACTATGCGGGGGGACATTGTTTATAACAAGGCACTCCTGAAGACATTTCTTTCTGCTGTGATAATGCCATCCAATCCATAAGCAACATGTGCAGTTGACTTCTTTTGTTTGTTGATCCATTCCCATTTCAAAGACATATTTGGCAATGGTATTCTCTAGCAAGGTCGCGGAAGAGTGGTTGGGAGAGGAATGAAGAATATATATGTAGGTATTTTGTGTATATGGCGGGATTGTGGAAAGAATGCCACCGTCTTTAGTCGTACTGCCGTAGTGGTTAATATAACATCTATTGAAAAGCTAAATTTTCCTATATTTTATCTCATATTCGTAAAATCTCCCTTTCCCCTTAAAAAAAAACTTTTCTAAATCTCCCTGCACCATGGGAAATTTTCCTCAACCAGAGGCGGATATAGAAGGTAAAAACTAGGGAGGGGGGGACCAGAACCCTGACTATGATAGGTATATCATGAGTTTACTATAACGTTTAAAAAAAAAATACTAGCTTTAATTATTTGTCACTCAAAAAGTGGGGGCGGAGGACTATTGCAGGTTTCAGATGAGAAACGACATGGCCTTGAGTTGACTTCACACGGCGTCCAATTGGCATTGAGCGGTGTTGACAGTTCGCGACAAGCAGTTCTGCACGCTGACTTCTCGCGCTACTGCGAATCTTGACAATATCAGAGGCGCTACTTAGAAATATTGTATTAGCACATTAACTGCTCACTTTACCAAGTAGAGAAAAGAATTACGAACAAATACGTGAAAACTACATCTTTCTATGTCAACTGGTTGTCATGATACACGCTTTGAAAGGTTTCCATATAAAACAATTAGTAAAACGAGCGTTGAGTCCCGTGTCTAATTTCCAGTGGATTTTGTTTCGATTTGCAAATGGAACTCGCAACTTTTATTACAGGATAATCAGGGGTGTAGCCAGCAGGTTGTTCTAGGGGAACATTACTTTCAGGGGTAGGCAAGCTTTTCACATATTAAAAACAGAACAAATTACCTCTTTCACAACATGAAAGCATTTTAGCTCACATACATACATACATACAATGTTACCTTATCAAAAGACAGATCTTGACAGTACTGAAGTTCAAACCGGATTGTAAAAGATGAATCAAAAAGCTATTCATAAAAAAACAAATGCTGTTTGTGGCAATCTGTTTATCTGACTTTGTGTTTACTGTATGTGGGTTAAAATAGTAAAGGAAAAGACTTGAAAAAAAATATCAATTCAGATATTATTATGCAATAATATAGAGAGTTCACACGGTGTGCACCCAGAAACGGAAATGAGGATGTAAAGCACATGATTAACTTTAGCTGCTTTAATTAGGTACAGAAACCGTACTGATGTTTTCTTTTTTTAATGTTTTATTATAAACGTCCCTCATTTACATTAACTATTAAATAAGTTTATTAAACATATACCAGACGAACCTCATTTCGGGGTTGGAAATAGTTTGGAAAGACAGGGCCCCCTTTTCCTCCGTGGCTAGACCCCCAGAGAATAGTAAGCGAGCGAATTAAATAATTTCCATATATGAATGCTAGGCATATATATATATATATATATATATATATATATATATATATATATATATATATATATATATATATATATAAAATCATAAGAACAAAGTATGGGAAGTTCGTAGTATTGGTTTGAAGTTCACTTCCAGATAGATTCTTCCTTATTCAACAGAAGAAAAAGCAGTATGTTTTGTTTATTTTTTTTCCTTCATGTTTCACTACGTTACATAATATGCGACCACTTATTCCCTCTTTTCCCCTCAAGCAGGGATTCAAAAGCATCAGGCGTCTGAATGGTGTCGTAAATTATCGTAACCCAAAACAAACTCAATCATGTGGACTTGCTTAAGAATCAGACGGATTGTTTTCGTGAGACCTAGACCAAGCTCAAGAGTGTTAATTGTTATGAATGTTGATAAGGAACAAAGGGCTAGTTGTGTAGGAACGCAACTTCTTTTCTAGCATAAACAGAATTCATCAGTATCTGGGTTGCTTTCTTTCCTAGTAGTTCGTTTGTTCTCCGAAAATAGAATTGACAATGTCTTTAAGCAAATCGAAAATGAAATCTTCCAGTTTAACGTCTCACGTTTATGCCGGTTAGGCTAAAGGAGACGGTATTAATGAGAAATGAGTGAAATGAAGAACTCCAAGAAAACCCACGAGTACGGTGTTTGTCCACCACAAAGTCCACACGGCGCAAGCTGGGATCGAACCAGGGACCCCAAGCACCGGAGGTGAACACTACCACTGAGCCACCGCGACCCCCTTTAAGCAAATCGAGTGCATGTGCGGGTTTTCTAAATAAAATTTTAAAAAAAAGTGCTTCGAAGTCAAGCTCAGAGAATTATTTTTTGTTTACAATTTGTTTAAGAAATATTCATTACAAGAAAGAAAGAAACTTAACTTCAAAAAGTGTTAAAGCCAACAGCACAAGCTTGCGGGATAAATCGAGCCACAGTGACACGAATCTGCATGGAGGCAAGAAAGCTGCCTCCCAATAATAGTGAAAGTAGTGGGGAAGACGAGCCTTTAGCAGCTCCACTGGAGTAGTTAACAGGTAAATAATTTAGTTGCTATATATAATTTTAGGATGCATAATCAAAATTCTAGATTTTGCTGGAATAATATTGTTATATTGTGAATAATGTTGCAAATTTATGTGTCATAATCTCAGCTCAAGGAAGAGCGAGAAGGGAAAGGGGAGTCCGCTATCCGGCAACACCGCGTGAAATATCGCGCTGCATTGGCTACTGCCCGTGATGCTTTACATTTGAAACACACAGTAGATCCGCCTCTGCCTCAAAAGCACCACTTATGAGTATGGTATTGGCGCTAATTGGTGTAAGAGCCCATTTCAACTGTAAAGAGGTGTTTTACCCAACCAACTAAGCCAAGATTCGACATTATGGTCCTTTTGATGTATTTTATCTGTATCTCAGTCTGTACAATATTTATTTGAAGATATTTGGAAAAATTTCCTTCATAAAATTTTCTCTCATAAATAAACACAAATTTCATTGTCCACTTTGGCGCCATCTTCACCTGACGCTTCCTGCGAACGCGTAGTTCGCAGGATTCAAGATCCGGCCCTGCTAATCGACCACAAATGTGATACGTCTGTCGACTCACTCACGAAGGACTCCTGATAAAAATACGTTGTACTGATCTCTACATACTTGTTAATACAATTGTCAAGAGTCGTTTCAGGAGGACAAAAAGATAAACAGTTGTACAAGTGAAACCATTATACATAATTACATATGGACACTTCCAAAATACTGCAGAGTACAGAACTACTTTAGTTCAAGTTAGTTCACTACAACTTTTATTAGTCCAAGTTAAAGAAATACAACGACTTCATTTGCATATCAGTAAGAACAGTCAATGAAGATACGAATCATTTGAGTCCACTTTGGCTCTGACCTATTTATACATAAATAGATACTCAAGTTAGTTCTGATTTCAATAAATGCCTCTCGTGGGGTTTGTGGTAGAGCGGGGGCTCAGTGGTAGAGCGTTCACCTCCGGTACTTGGGGTCCCTGGTTCGATCCCAGCTCGCACCGTGTTGACTTTGTGGTGGACAAACACCGTGTTCGTGAGTTTTCTCGGGGTTCTCCCGTTTCCTCCCACTTTCTTCACTCCACCATTTCATTCATTTCTCATAATCACCTACTCCTTTAGCCTAGCCGGCATAACCGTGGAAAGTAAAACTCAAAGATTTCATTTCATTTTTTGTCAATTCATGAGATTGGGTTTTCCCTGCGGTACTTGCTAGGTACGTGACTGTCTACATAAATTTTAATTCGATTTCCCATTAGAGATTTATATCTGCTGAAGCAGCGTTAAAGTTTTCCTTACTTATGGGATGTAAATATTGGAACGATTTCTTAGGAATTCGAGTGTTAAATAATATATTCCTTCATCTAGCATGTGTGCCAAGACAGGGAAGACCTTGAAATAAAAGCTAGTAAGTCATTAAAAGTATAATAACTAGGTTTAAAATATGTTAATATTAATTCAATTTCAAATTTGTTTTGTGTTTTTCTAGCTGTTTTCTTTTATCATTAATTTATATTTTAATTGCACACATTTAATTTCATTTTTGTATAACGCCCCCCCCCCCCCAAAGTACGCCATTTCGATGTATTTTATCAATAATAAACCTTATTAAAATGAAACAATATTTAGAATTTTTCTTTTATTGCAATTGCATAACAATAATGAACTATAAAAAAATCACAAAAGAAACATTCATAAACTTATATAAAAAAGTTGCTTTTGTAGTATAATCTCTGAGTAATGAATGGGGAATTTAGGTCTGAATGTACTACGAATGATATACGGAAGTGAAACGTGGTAACCCATAAATGTGTGTTCATCAAGATTTTACGAACATTTTTCGTTTTTTTAGTTTAAACCAGCCACCGCTGCCACTGAGCCTCATTAATTTATTATTGGCGGGGGGAGGAGTGAGGCTACCGGGATTCTTCCGGTATCCCGGTAGGCCTATCCGCCCCTGCTCCCTGTGTCTCTTGAGTAAATATCATTGGCAAAGTCTTGGGACATTATTTTCTCGATTTTTATAACCTCCAACCTAGTGATGTGTCGCTCTTGAACAAACCGGATCTTCTAAGCGCTCTTTAGTATGAGCAAGTTAATAGTTATCCATCTCTCCTGAGTCAGAGTCGTCGTTCTTTGGAAACCGTACTACCAACAAAGTAAATGTTTGAGACATTTGATGTGGCAATTGGACCCACAATGATACTTCACATTCAAAACGAATACTAAATCCGCTAACTTTTCAAGAACAATTAGAAACGAATTCGCAGTGTAGTATTCATATTGTTCGTTGGTAGCTTTTAATATAAGTTTTAATTCCCTTATTTCGATTACACTACTTATATCTTATTCGAACGTCTTATTAGTTAGATATTTGAGTGCATTCAACATTATTTTTCATTTGCAATATACAGGGTGACACAAATAACGGGAAGTTTTGAAATGCATATTGGCAGCCATGAACAGGTGGCATCACTGCGGGAGTGACATTGAGCACGAAAACACTTTGTCATTTTAGTAGCAATGGCTCAGTGGAACGGCCAACAAAGTGCGTTAGCCATAAAAATGTTTCATAAAAACAATGATAGTTTGGAAGCTGCGCACAGAGAGTTCTGACGCTTTTACAACCTAGGACGTCATGGTGCTATTCCATCAAAACACGCCATAAATAGTTGGATTAATAACGTTGAAGAGACTGGATCTGCCCTAAAGAAGAACACCACACACTGCACGGCACTCAATGAAAGCTGTGCGAGAATTGTTCGGTGACCGTGTGATCAAGATTCGGTAACGTTTCCTGGCCACCTAGATCACCAGATTTATCCATTTGTGATGTTTTTCTTGTGGGCTAAATCAAGAGTAAAGTGTACACGACTCGACCAAGAAGTCTGGATGAGTTAAAACAGAGAATTCAGGATGAAATTTACAGTATTCCAGCTGAGATGTTGCAACAGTCAATGATGAGTCTCAAAAGCAGATTTCAAGAATGCATTCGTACAGGAGGACGGCATCTAAAGGACGTTATTTTTAAGAAATGATATATTCCATGAATGTTTCTTAAATGGCAAATTTTAAGGTTTCTATTGCTATGAATATTTTTTTTCTTTCATCACTCTTGGTTTTATTGGATTGTTAAAAAATTAGTTTTTTGTATCACTCTACAAAAAAATCCTTACTCGTATCCTACAGGGATATACATCCTCACCGTATGAAAAACATAACAGGTTGCATAAAATGGAATATCACAAACTTTTATTGCGTTTGAGAATGAAAAGAACTAACAGTTATTTGCAATTAAAATGTGAAGGATATACTCCAGTAGCGGCGCTAGGCTCGTAATAGAAGGGGGGCAAGACCACACTTGTTTTGCTTTTAATATTAACGGTTGCACATAGAGAAAATGAGAAGTGGAGATGAGGCGAGAAAAAATAATGGTGTGGCGGTCGCTCCTCCTCGTCCCCCTGTAGCGCCGCCACTGACACGAGTACATCCTGGCCTAGCTTACGTGTTTAGTACATTTTCGGCAAGAGGAGTAGTGAAGGGATGTGACATGTAAAATGTCTAACGGCTAAACAGATATTAATGATTTTTAGTACATAAGTGGGCCGTGGCCTAACCTAGCTTTTTAGCACAACATCGATAAGGGAAGGGATAGGAGGAGGAGTAACATCAAAAACAATCGAACGACTGATAATATCCAATCCGTAGTTTTCGAGGTCTCTAGAAGAATAGTGACACTCCACATGCCGTTGAAGTCCAAATTCATTCCCGATCGCCATATGGTGAGGAATGGGGAAAATAGATGTCTCTTAAAATTAATAGAAAGCGACCGATATTAGTACCTAATCCATGATTTGAGGATGCTAAGATGAATAATGACGCTTATGATGCGTCCAAATTTATCCCCATTTGTATCCTAAGGGAAAAGAAGTTCAAATACTTTCCAAAGAAACAATTATTCCTGTGCGAAAAACGGACATTTCAGTTACTAATCCTGTAAGTGACGAATGTATCGGCTTCCAACTCGTTGACAGAATGAATTTATGACAAAGGGGAAAAGACAGTATAGTCAAACAACTCCAGCTTTCTTCCAAAAATTTGAGTTTAAAGTTTTAGAGGCTTGCCAATCCCATGCACGCTCGAAGAGTAAATATGTGAAGCATACAGGTAAAACTTCAAAGAGAGAAAGAATACCTTTGACTACTACAATCTTACATACGGGTAAAATGTACGTAATGTTCCGTCAAGTTACGAAAAAATATTGTACAGTGTACCGTGCTTTCCCAATGAAATATCCTGATCATGCTTTTCTCTTTACGAAATATCACGTACAACTTTCCACAAGCGAAAGTAAAGCAAACAAATGTGAATCTTATTTGGTAGTTTAATTTCTTTATTATTTTTTTGTATGTGCGTTTACAATAATACTGAAAGGGATGGTAAATTCCAATCCAACCAACCAACCAAAAAGACACAACCTTCCGAAAAGATTGATAACTTTCTTTTCCTTTGCACGACTGTATATTGTGAATGAAATAATGCGTATTAATAGGTTATCTTTTGTGAAAAGATGTTATTTTAAAAAACGCAACAAAATATACATTAATTTACATTTATTAGTTAATAGCAATGTAAATAGAAAAATCCCATGTCTATAATTCAAACTTTCTAGATAAATATTAAGACTTTTACACTTAGTCTTAGATTCATCTTAATGTGAAGAAGGTTTAGCGGACATATCTAGACTAATAAGAAAATGGAAAGCACACTATATTAATAAAAGGAAGTTTCTTTATTTTGTCATTCTTATGTTTCTCGACTACAATATTTACAAGTACATATACATACACACTGAAATAAAAACTACTTTCAGTAAAAACATTAATAAATATACATGTACGAACATCTGTTGTTTTACAAAACATTAGATTTAAGATGGAGTATTAGAATTGGCACCTTACCTCTCAAAATGCAATAATGAGGTATTCGAAAAATTTAAACAATTTTACTTTCAAAAGTAGTATTATTTAACGCCTGAAAAATCCCATCTATGGGACTGGAAGACGAATTGGTGCAAATTACTCGCCATCCATTTTCATTACCAATCTGCGTCGTATATCATATCTTCACGATCTGAATCGACGTAATCAGGTACCACAGGCATTTTCTTATTCGCTTCAATCCATGGATGTTTCATCACTTCATTCCATGGCAGTCTTGTTTCTGGACGAAGACGCAGTAACTGAAAATTATATAGATATATATTAAGTAGAGGAAGAATAGTTCACAGGTAAAGGTTAATAATCTCAAGTTTTTTTTTGAGTATCTTATTTAGTAAACAACCAAAGCAAAATAAGTAATGTAGACCAGAGTTCCTCAACCTATGGTACGCGAGCTGCTGTTAGTGGCACGTACGATTTCTGGCGCTAATCCTTTGGTGGTACGCCAGCGTAAAAGGTTGAGAACCCCTGGTATAGACTTACTATTCAGTAAACTGCATAAATTTACATCGTGCTACACAACGAGTATATAACCTTTTCTAAGTGTTTCATTTACATTTTTTGAATAGTTTCTTTTTTTAAATACTTCTCTCATCACAATGGATATCAATATCTTTTGCTTTAAGATCGTAAAATTATTCATGATAAACTTGCTATTAGCGTGAATTGTTCATGAATATAAATATTTGATTTCAAGTTATTTGCACTCAGTATGACACGGATTATAGCACATTTAAGATATTTTAGTATTATGGAGGTTTTAATCATAAATGCCTTCTTTTTTACTATTTTTACCTTTCTTTCTATTTATTAACAAGTAGCTGGAATACCCGTTCTTCGCACGGGAAAGCTAGCTGTACGACATATATTTGTAAGGTATATTTGAACGCCCTTTCCCACCTGCGTGGGAAGCATACTTGAATCGAAACGAAATAACAAAAACCCACCTTTACTCAATCGTTAGCTATATTCAAAAATTCATTTCAAATGGTATAGCCGTTATTGTTTACGGAAAAAAAAAATGATCACACCCCTTCTACCCTTAAGGAACACACTTCAGTCTAAGTGTAGTGTTGGGAGATAAGTGCGGTAATAAGTATCCACACATGGCAAAGTGAAAATACGTTTAAAAGAAGATAAAAAGTGTATATCATGTGGATTATTTAGATTCAGATCATATAGTTTTTGCTGAGATGTGTTAAGCATTTGTGCATGGTTCTATATTTTATAAATGTTTTTGTTTATATCATCTTTCACTTGAAATTATAGATTTATTAAAGTGGGTATTTGTATCTACATTTTGGTACTAATTGGCTTTGGTATAAATATATATATATGTACCAAAGCCAATTAGTACCAAAATATATATATGAAAAAATTATAATTTGTTAGGCCTAACATAAGTGAACCATACGTCTAAATTGTGTAATGCACCACCACCACCACAAAAATTATTGCAGTCCTAACATGTAGGACTAATGATAAACACCCAGGTCAACTCATGTGCTAACTAGAGACCGCGGTGGCTCAGTGGTACGGCGTTCACTTCTGGTGCATGAGGACCTTTGTTCGATTCCAGCTCGCGCCAAGTGAGCTTTGTGGTGGACAAACACCGTGTGCGTGGGTTTTCTCGGAGTTCTCCCGTTTCCTTCCACTTTATTCATTGCACAATTTCATTCATTTCTCATCATCACCGTCTCGTTTAGTCTAGCCGGCATAATCGTGGGACATAAAACATAATTATTTAATTTTCATGTAGTATATTTAAAAAATAATTTTAAACCGTTCAACCGTTTTTGGCTCATATGTCTACTTATTTTCAATGAGGAGTTATATATCTAGTCTATCTCCGTAACATAAGATCGTGATATACTGTTTTTGGCTTACTTGTTTAACTCTTTTTCCCTCCTTAAGATACACATTTTAATGAAACTGACATGATAAAAACCTAGGTCGAGTCAAGTGCTAACTATGTTCAAAAATTTATTTCAAACTGTCAGCTGTTTCCCTGTGGTGATGAGAGAGAACGTGATATTTTAATATATTGAGAAAAGCGTAAAAATTCCATTTCCCCTAAGAAAAGAGAAATTTTCTAAAACGCTGAAGCATGTGCCCACTTACTTCTAATAAAGAATTTGTATACGAAGTTTTATCTTCTGAACATGAGGGGCTAGTGAGATATTCTATTTTCGGATAGATTTTGAACGCCTCGTTTCTCCCTTAGGATACGCATTTATGAAAGTGATAAAGAATCCCGACTTGAGCCAAGTGTTATGTTCAAAAATTCATTTCCAACGATTCAGCCATTTTATCATGATGACTAGACAGGCAGTGCTCTCCCATCTTGCCTAATCCCATTTCGCCTAAAATGAGTAGTGAATTTCTACACTAAAGAGCGAATTTGCTCTAGATTATTAACCATCGGCATTATGAAACTGGCAATTTTTTAGTTGCTTGTGTTAAAATACTGCGTACAGACCGTAAGTAAATATTCAAAATAAAGAGCGTAAACCCTTACGAAGGTAGTCTCCATGTCAAAAACAAGTAAATGTATCATTCACAACCTAAATAATGCAACAGTTTGATAAAGCCTAAAGAAATATAACTCAGTTTGATAAGAAAGTGAGTTTAACTTAAGAGTTGCAAGGACTAATTATGGTTGGACATGTTTTGGAAGGGCTTTCAGCTGTATAGTTCAATCTTAAAATATTAAAGGCATACTGGCTGCGGTTGAAGTCTGTCAAGGATAGGGGGATACAAGGGATTAAGTTCCTCAAATTTCGAAGTCTTCTCATTTAAGTAATGATAAAATAATGTTCCTTTGTCACTTTCACCAAAATAATTCTATTTTGATAAAATATTGTTTCTCTGGAGCTTCTCAATAACCCTCACTCTTTCGTTTTGAAATCTCTATTAAAGAATGAAAGAGTGAATTAACCCCTCTCCCAACTCGACATTCAACAATGTCTCGCACAATAGTTTTCTTAAAACATATTTGACTTTGAAGCAATATGGTGTATATTTCCTCTGAAGCTTCTCAATTACTCCCATTGCATGAACGCAAATTATCTTTACCCTTGAAAGAATTCTCTGATCTGCATTGGCAAATTTAAGTTGAAAATATTGCTATGTACGAAGTGTGATTGGAAAATTTTAAGACTTGGCTTGTAATTTAAAAATGGCAGTACTTACAGACTATTGTGATGGATCTCCTTCAAAGTAGTCCCCTGCTGAATGAACACACCGATTCCAATGGTGTTTCCACTTCTGGAAGCATTCATGAAAATTATTTTTCGTGATGGTGTGACGCACTCTCTCCGCATTTGCTTGGATGTCCGCAATTGAGTCAAATCTCTTTCGTTTCACTGACAATTTTAATTTAGGAAAGAGGTAGAAGTCGGCCGGGGCCAAATCTGGGAAATACGGGGGTTGCGGAAGCACAGGAATGTTGAATTTGGCCAAAAATTCCTGGATCGGAACGCACAATGCGCTGGTGCATTGTCGTGGTAGAGAATCCAATTCTTTTCTTTCCAGAGGGCAGGCCTTTTCCGCCGCACATTTTCGCGCAGACGCTGAAGGACACTTTTGTAGTATTCCTGGTTGACTGTCTGCTCCTAGAGGCAAATTCATGATGCACGATACCCTTAGAATTAAAAGAAAAAAAATTGTCTTTACATTTGACCGACTTTGTAGCGCTTTCTTTGGTCTTGGTGAATCTGGGCTCTTCCACTGAGAAGACTGGGCCTTTGTTTCTGGATCATATCCATAAATCCATCACCTGTTATTACTCTATTCAAGAAATCTGAGTTCATTTCGGCTCGATTAAACAGTTCTTGGGACACTTGTGTTGTTTCTGCTCGTGTAACAACACTTGAAATGAATTTCGCGGACACTCGACGCATGTTCGAATCATCAGTTAAAATTGAGTGAACCGCATAGAAACTTAAATTCAGGTCCTCAGCCATCTCCGTAATTGTAAGTCTACGGTTTGAGTGCATTAAATCGCCAAGTTTCGCAATGTTTTCGTTAGTTTTTGATGTTGAAGACAGGCCAGACCGGGGGTCATCCTCTACTGACTCGCGACCATGTTTGAATCTGTGAAATCAGATAAACACGTTTGACCGGCTCAGACATTTGTCTCCAAAAGCTGTTTTTAAGAGTTCGTAAGTCTCCGAAGCAGATTTCCCAGTTTTAAAACAAAATTTCACACAAACGCGTTGTTCCAATTTTCCATCCATTTTGTGCACTTAAAAATCCGCCACACACGCCTGCACTCAACTGCTTGCTACGCCGTACTGAATAAATATATCTCGGTGCATGTTTCAACATGTCTCAAGGACACACCAAGCCACAGCTTCCATGTTAACGGGCGATTATATCTACTCCTCCTGAGCAGTGTTGTCAACTGTCTTAAAACTTTCCAATCACACCACGTGTATGTTGTTTTCTTTTCCTTTCATTCTTCATTTACATTACGGTTGTACTTTTCTTCTTGATGTTTTGTTTTTCGTTGTTACATATTTCAGTGTAAAATGGCCAACATGCTGTATCTGGAACTATTCTTATAAATAAAATCAGTGGAGAATAAAGGAATGGATTTATCCTCCCTCCAATTAAAAAATGTTCCACGATAACTTTCGTAAATACAGGGTGATCCATAATTATGTATATGTAGTTTCAAAGACTGCAGTAAAGAAACTAGCAACATAACTTTAACATAAACACACCTTTCCTTATAAGAATTTTAATCTCTGTTCTCCATGGCATAGTCCACAAATGCAACATCCAAATCGATACATGCCTTGAGACAAAGAGCAATTATCACAAGCAGGTTCACACACCCGTACTGGTATCCTGCGGGATTCTTCTGTGATAGCCTCCCGTAGTTCGGCCAAATTGCGTATGTGATTGTTGATACACTTTGTCCTTTAAAATATTCCATATGAAAAAGTCATGTGGTGGCAAATTAGGAGATCGAGCTGGCGCGTAATTGTTTGTTGCAGAATACAAACGCACATAACGCATCCTGTCTGGCATACATCTAACGGTTCAAGTCCACTGACCAATATCTTCACTCTCATGCTACACAGTGTTTCCATATCAACTTTTTGTCCACTATTACAAGTACAGTCAATCCAACATCATACTAATTATGGGCCACTCTGTACAATATTCGATTAATCTTGCCCACCGCTTGGGTTTAGAACGAGCCGAGAGGAAGAGTAAATTTACCCCTGCCCTTCGAAATCAAGGAAATACATTCCTCAATAGCTTCCATTAAAAATATCCGATTTTGATAGTGGATATGGTAACGCTTTCCCACAATCCCTACTGTCGAAAGCTAAAAACAGTCAATTAAGGAATGAATTTATTTCCCCTCCTTTTCATATTAAAAACAATGTTGCGCGAAATTTTTATAAAAATTCTTCGACTTTCATGAAACACATTGAAATTGTTTAAGACTAAGGCAATGAAAATCTCCAATAATAAGAAAACAACTATTGTTCGGTTCTGCAATGCATCGCACCACTAATGCAAAAACAAACATGAAAATTTCACAAAGTACCAAAAAACCCTACTACAGAGGTGGAAGAGTGCTTTCTCGACTTTCAGGTCTTTCTCCAATAACAGTAATATACTATTAAGTGAAAATTAAGATTCGATTTACTCGAAAACAATTCTAATAATTTTATCTATATTTTAGAAATCAATCTTTCATACTGATAGCGTAATGACAAGAAATCTCCAATATTAAAATTAGGTTATTGATTTTCTTCTGTACGATCTCTAATAGACATTAATAAATAGTGAAGATTTTTTCAAATGTGTTCATGATTTCAGTTTTATAGTGCTGGTGTGATTAATATAATACAAAAATTCCCTCCTGAGTACAGACAAGACGGGAATTCCCATCTCGCCTAAAATGGCGGAAATTCTTATCTTTGAAAAATCAGTGGCTGGTAAGTCATTAGGCGAGATGGGATTAAATCAGACAGACAACGTCGATTTCAATATGGAAGAAAAAATTATAAATTTCCTCCTTTTCCCCTTAGAAGCAGAA
The DNA here is from genome assembly GCF_964235325.1 of Thermobia domestica. Classification (NCBI taxonomy): domain Eukaryota; kingdom Metazoa; phylum Arthropoda; class Insecta; order Zygentoma; family Lepismatidae; genus Thermobia; species Thermobia domestica. The sequence continues at coordinate 115,225,779 of NC_137464.1, forward strand.
TTTTCGAAAGCGCCGGGATACGTGTCAGATTACTTTTAATGTTCAGCTTATACACTGAATTTAATCTTCCTAACGAGAGGCTCCTGAGACCCTTTATTTATGACAAATTTTAATTCCCTTGCCCCCCTTAGAATACGTATTTAGGATACACAGTTTCATCTTAACCTGAGAAGGCTCCTCAGAGGCACTATTTTTGGCATAAATCTTAAACCCCCCTACCCCCTTGAACTGAAATATGAGTATTAAATGTTAAATGGACTCAAGCTTTCGTCTGAAGTCTCATGTACCATATGAAATAATTAAATTAAGTACGTAGATTGTCAAAAACTCAAGGCCCCGATTAACTTTAATAATAATAATAATAATAATAATAATAATAATAATAATAATAATAATAATAATAATAATAATAATATAGTTTATCATAGATTTAAAAAAAACAATTTAAATCTGTTACTGTATCAATGGTAACTAATTAGAATTGAACACATGCTTTGTTCGAAGATTGCCCCTACTTGAAAGTCTCTCAAAATAAATTCATGGTGAAGCCTCTCAGAGCACTGACATGACACTGAAAATTGCAAAGATAAATCAAGAGTATACAGACATTACGCGTACGACTGACAAATACACCGAGTCTAACAGCGACATTTCTCGTATGGAAGCGCTAAAACTACAGTAATGTAGGCAAAGGAATCTATACATAAATAGTAAGAAGCTTACAGAGCAATTTCTTTTTGCTACTACCGTTTCTCGAATAACAAATGACTATAATCGAAAGTGAGAGGAACCCACAAATAAACCTAGACAGTACTTCAACAATACACAGTGCAATCCACGACATATTCGAATTTTGCAGATGAAGTTCTTCGAATAAATCGTCGATTTATTAGTATACGTAAGTTTGTCTGCAATTGAGCTTAGATAAAATGTAAACTTTCCCAGAATGGGAAAATGGCAATACCACTCGCAGTCAATTTTACGAATGATATATGATACTGCTAAAAGGGGTAATCTTTCACAATTCGGGATAAATCTGATTACCATCCAAAATAAATCTTACTGTGTTTGATATCTAAAGAAAAAGAATATGGCTATTAGAATAACTGACATGTCAACCTTATTATGAGCAAGTCATGCCTTCTCTCATTACTAAACACTGGATAAAGATTACTTGACTTTTAGTTTCCTGTTTGCTGGATATAGTACTAATTTCCTGTTATTATAACTTGACGTATACATTATGCTGATTGATTGAATTTAACATCAACTTTTAGCACCGATGCTGTGTAAAAAGTACCAGAAAACCACTATTCCGAGGAAGTACATCCATTGGTGATCTAATCCTGTATAACATCCATATAAAACACGCGAATTAACCACTGGGCCATTAAAGGACAGTGCTACCTTTGTATGACATATTATGGGAACGAATTTAAGAACACCCATTATAGATCGTCAGATTCGAAAGAAACTGTCTCTGTAGGGCCATTCTGATCATAGTATCTGTTGAAAGTATGCTGCTAATAGCTTGAAGGTCGTAAGAACTCACAACGAGCGTAATTGTGTGTGTATCATAGTCTGTTATTCAAGTATGATGTCACTGAACGCACATTATGCAATTTACTTCGACCATGGCCGCACAATGGAGCTGTGAGAGGCCAGATAGTGGTTTGCAATTCACGTGGATCGTGATGTATTAATGGTGCATCTTGGGTGTCTACAGCAGGAGGGCAACAATCCCATGACAGGCTTATCCCTGCGACGCACCAAGGAGCGAATGGACAGACGGATCCAGTTCAAGGGTAATTATTGACTTAGAGACAAAATTAAATCCATCCTACAAATCTTTGAATATACCCTGTAGAGCATTATTGGATAACATTAACAGATTTATTTAAGCAATTTATTGTTTCCGGAATTGCATCGTTTCTATGCAGTCCTGTAACCATCATCAATCTAGGTATGTAGGGGCAATCCAAATGAAATTGACAAATTTCCAGGTCAAACGTTGCTGACAAAATTTATTTATTTATTTTTTAGCCGTGCAGGTTTGTTTGTAGTGGCCATTTTGTATAGGCTCGTGTGCGTATTTTATACTTTTCAGAGGATTCTGTTAAATGCTGTAACTTTTTAGGTTTTACAGATAATGAGTTCAAACCAAAACCACTGGAAAGATAATGGAATGGACAACATTCTATGTTCTGTGCACATTGAGACGTACTTTAGAACTTCGAAAAGACTCTGAACATTGAGTTTGGAAACTTAGAAATGTCTGTTTTGGAATGTACGGTTTGAAACGAAATAAATAAGACTCAACTTTAATTTTTTATCTACATAGAAACTAGATAGTAAACAACATTCCAAACAAGTTTCAGATCAGTTTGATTCAGTTTTGTTCACTTTTTTGGAAATTTTTAAACATTGCGAATATTCGAAAGTCGATATTTTCACCATCAAATATCTCAGGAAGGACACAAGTGAAAAATCTCAAATTTGCATAAAATAGACGATAGTTACGCAGTAACAAATGGGTAAAATTGCATCACTGAGACTTGAGTAGTTTCTGAGTTATAAGTTCTTACTGATGTGAAATTCGCGATTTTAAACAGCTGAACAAATGTACAGGTTTTATGTTGATAGCATCTCAGACATACAATTTATCTAGGTTTCATCTGAAGTGCAGTCAAACAGCAAGAAATTCGAGATTTGCTACTTGTAAATGAATTATCAATACCAGATCATATCATAGATTTGTACTTCTGACGGAAACACAAATTAGATGTTATGAATACTCACAATCAGATGAATTTACTGATTGCAGTACTGCAGTACTTCCAGAACATAGCATGTTGTCATTTGCACCTAATGATACCGTAGCCTGTATTTACGCCGAGAAATGGCGGATTGAGAGAACTGAAGACATCAGTCAGGAAAATAACGATCTTTTTGTTCACTTTTTCCATCCACATGGCCCAAGAATCTCTTTTAGACTATCTACGAATGACAAAGTGTGGGAGTCAATCACTAAGGTTCACCGGAAACTCTCACCTACAGGTCTTACTTTCAATATCAGTGCCAAACTCTGTATACAAATTAGTCAACTATTTACCTCGGTGATGTCTTAACAGCAGCGCTATAGGCAGAAAAGAAATAACAGACGCGTTTCGTATCTTGTACAAGATATGATTCATAAATTATGCACTTTACCCATTTAACATTAATGTGTTATTTTGTCTTTTGCTACAAAGTATACATATCCACGCCTCGTGGCGATTCATGATATTAAGTCCCAGTGAGGCAATTTTACTCACTTGTTACTGCACAACTATCGTCTATTTTGTGCAAATTTGAGATTTTTCACTTACGTCCTTCCTGATATATTTGATGGTGAAAATACAAGATTTTCAAAAATTCGCAATGTTTAAAAATTTCCAAAAAATCAAGTATATGGTTCTCACATCTGAAACTTGTTTGGATCGTTGTCTATTATCTAGTCTCTATGTAGACAAAAATTTGAAGGTGAGTCTCATTTATTTCGTTTCAAAATGTACATTGCAAAATGGCCATTTCTAGGTTTCCAACTTCAATGTTCAAAGCTTTTTGTTTCGACGTTCTAAAGTGCTTCTCAATGTGCACAGAAAATAGAACATCGTCCATTCCATTGTCTTTCATATGGTTTTAGTTAGAACTCATTATCTTTAAAACCTAAAAAGTTAAAGCGTTTAATGGAATTCTCTGAAAAGTTCAAAATACGCTCAAGCGCCTATACAAAATGTCCGCTACGACAAAACCTGCGCGGCTAAAAAATAAATGAATACCAGTTTTCAACTTCATGAACATGGTACAAACATAGGTAAAAAAACTAAATTTTGTCAGCAACCATCATCGGACGATTTCATTTAGATTGTCTCTGTAACAACATTGTTATATACGGTAACTATGAAATATGACTAGGGGGCAAGTTCTGTGGAAGGAATTCGGAAAAATAATTTCGTGAGAGGAATATATCTACTTCAGTAACTGTATTATATTGTATCTATCTATATAAGTGATTAAAACTATTATCAATAATAAAAATTTGTGAAGCTTGTGCTAGCTACGAAAAACAAATTAATGCCTAAATGAACTGTAACTGTTTAGGTAATGAACAAACTACACAATTACTATGTGTGAATCCAACGGTTGGCATACCTTCTGTAAAATTAAACATTAAATTGCGGAAATCCGAATGAATACCTAAAAATACTACTACATTAAGCTTACGTCCTACACAATATGTACACAACCTACAAGTCCTTCATAAATCTAAAACAAAATGATCTTGCATAAAAATAGCACGTCATCATTAACAACTTGACAAACTCTACAAGTAATTTTCATGTATTGATTTGGTGCGATTGACAAGTCGAAGGGACGTGTAACTTTCAAAGAAAAAAAGGAAAAACTAATATATATAGTCATTCAAAGTAGTCTTCGGCTGCAACCACACACTTTTGAGTTGAGTGAATTTTAGTTTAGTGTCCCTTTCAGCAGCGAGGCTATTTGAGACGTGAACCTACTTATTAACGTGGAATCCGAACATGAGCTCCCGCCGGGAATCGAACCCGGGTCTCCCACGCCAAAGGTGCGTACAACCACACACTTTTGTACGTTTGGATTCCATGATGAAAAGTCTGGACCGCACGCTGCACCGTCCGGTCATCAGGAAGTTCTTCCCTTCAAAGAAGTGATCGTTGGAGATACCAGAAGCGGTAGCCCCTGGGAGAGGCGTCACGAGAATACGGTGCTTGGACAGGATTTCAAACTGTACAACCCTTATGTGCTGCATACGGGTGTACATTGTTTAATATGAGGGTAACATGTCTGTTCATCATTGCAGGATAACTGCGAACAAGTTTACGGTACGTTTCATGCAGTTCAGTACTGTAATGATCTACAGTATTTGTTTCACCTTCACGGAGAAATATGATTGATTATTTCACCATAACCCCCTACATCAGTAACAACACTCACGCGGGAGAAGAGACGGTTTTGGCAACCTCCTGGATGTTGATGACGATCCAATCCTCTGTACAAATAATTTACAGTTGTAGCAGGTCCCTTCATTGGAAGCGCCGGGATAGAGAAAACCTTCCCGGTTATTCACAAAGAAATGCACACTTCGAGACGACAACTCTTGTTCACCAGTATCAACTCTGTGGTTCCTTTTTTTTTTTTTTTTTTCTTTCTTTCTTTCTTCAATTGTGCGTATTCACCGAACGCCAGAAATTAGAAATATGTGTAACTCATCTGCAATTTCACGAATGCTTTCCCAAGTGTCTGCTCCCACGGTGTTCCAGAGGAGCTTATTTGAATATGCTGCTGGTTGGAGGGAACTCATTTTTTATTGCACCAACATGAAATTTCAGAAATTAATGGCGTATGGTGAGATCATTTAGCACTCCCGATGTTTTTCGCGACTAGATGTGCAGAACGTGACAGCTTGAACTCGTAAAGGAAAATTACTGGCAACTGTTGTGTTCTCCATGGTACATTTTCACACGACCCTGTTCAACAACAAACTGCCTCTTGTCCAACTGGGCACCCCAGCCTGTTCTTCTGATATGCACAGACCGTGTGAAGTTGTACACGTGACTTCCGTCCACTCACTGGTTGTTGCGTTAGAGGCAGTAGTTACTCACCAGTTATAAAAAGCGGACATTTCAATCGCACCGATCCAATATAACAATGTAACTTTCCCATTAATACGCCCTAGCTACATCATTTCGTTTTTTATTTAGTTAGAAATTACTACTGTGCTTGAAACTTGAAGTCAATCGTGTACCTTCTTCAAAGACAACATTCACTCTAAATACTTGAGCAGAATCGAAAGACATTAATCTATCATGTGAACAATTTGTTGCGTGCGTTTCTGAAGAGAAATAGTGGATTGGAAAAATAGTTGAGAATTCACAGGAACACCGTGACTAATGTGAATTTCCTTTATCTTCATGGACCAACGAAAATGTTTTTCTGGCCAAAAACACCTGACACATGCTGGATTCCATACGAAAACTGCATCATTAATATTGGAGTACCCAGTATTTCAACTGGTACTGGCAAAAATTACAGCATTTCTGAAGAAGAAATTCAAGCTACTGACAAGTAAACCTTACGTTTGGGTGAATCGAGTTGCTGACTGAGACACATATGAGAAAGTAGTACTAAATGTGGTCAGTATTTCAGTGAAGTTGTAAGTGCGAAGCTCCAGGGGTTTGGGGGATACAGCTACCAGAACATCACATGGAAGTACAGAATAGTCTTCATACAGTTGGAGGTAAAAGCTCTGTAAGACCTCTTGTAACGACAAAAGGTGAATAACAAATATATGACCTTAGTCCCGGTCATATAGTAAGGGTATACTTGACGGCGGCCATCTTGAAGTCCGCCATTTTGAATTAAGGTTAAGTTTTTAAAATAGGAATAGGGTCATGTGATACATGATTTAAGGCGCAAATTTAATCAGAAGAACAATGGTGACGTTAAGTTTGATTTACGCGCAATTGGTAAAAAGTTACAGGGAAATTAAGTATTGTTGCAGCATATGTATTAGTCCTTTACCCCACCTTGTAAATTTTGTGTTAATGATAATAATTAAATAAAAAGCAGGTGGATAAATATTAGGTCTATGGTAAGAGTTGCCTTGATGGCGACAATGTTCAAATCCGCCATTTTGAATCAGACAAAAGTTTTAAACAAAACGCATAATAGTGACACTTTATTAATAGCAAATTTTACCATAAATCCAACGGTATAACCATTTTTGCTTTATCATTAACCAGCATTTGTTATCGCATAAACAAGTTGCTAATTTAAGGAAAAATGACCAAAGTGGAATTGGGTCATAATTGAACTTGGGTCTTTCTTCCAGAAAAGTCCTCAATTAGTGCAATCAGTATGTAGTTCAGAAAAGAGTGCATGACTTGCACAAATGACTTGCACAACAACTAATATTGTAACGTCACCATTGTATTTCTGATTAACTTCTAGCCCAAAGTCATCTATTGCATTAACTCTATTCCCATTTAATTTTGTGCTGGTTAATGATAAAGCAAAAATGGTTATACCGTTGGATTTATGGTAAAATTTGCTATTAATAAAGTGTCACTATTATGCGTTTTGTTTAAAACTTTTGTCTGATTCAAAATGACGGATTTGAACATGGCCGCCATCAAGGCAACTCTTACCATAGACCTAATATTTATCCACTTGCTTTTTGTTTAATTATTATCATTAACACAAAATTTACAAGGTGGGGTAAAGGACTAATACATATGCTGCAACAATATTTAATTTCCCTGTAACTTTTTACCAATTGCGCGTAAATCAAAATTAACGTCACCATTGTTCTTCTGATTAAATTTGCGCCTTAAATCATGTATCACATGACCCTATTCCTATTTTAAAAACTTAACCTTAATTCAAAATGGCGGACTTCAAGATGGTCGCCGTCAAGTATACCCTTACTATATGACTTCCCCCTAGTTCTAATATGTACCCATATATTTGTTATTCACCTTTTATCGTTACAAGAGGTCTTACAGAGCTTTTACCTCCAACTGTATGAAGACTATTCTGTACTACCATGTGATGTTCTGGTAGCTGTATCTCCTAAACCCCTGGAGCTCCGCACTTACAACTTCACTGAAATACTGACCACATTTAGTACTACTTTCTCATATGTGTCTCAGTCAGCAACTCGATTCACCCAAACGTAAGGTTTACTTGTGAGAAGACCTTCTCTAAAATTGGCGATAAGAGACCTTAGGCTCAATATTTCAAATTGCTTACAATCAACCAAACATGTAAATGTTATTTGTATATTATATAACACTAGTTCACTATTGTTCGGTGTTTCTTTTAAATCAAACGGCACCATATAGGCTGCGTAATAGGCCATGTTTTAAAATAACTTTATAAATTACATTTACGGAAGAGTTTCCAATTGTTTTATTATTATTATTATTATTTCATAAGAATTATCAACCATTGTAGAGGAACATACTTAGCCATGCAAGTCGTATTACTAGAAAATTAAATAATATGAGACTTGAATTATGTTTTTTCTTTCAACATATCAAAAAACACCATCCTATTTTTTATATGATAAACAGGAATACCAGAGCTACTTATTTTGAAAATTTGAGGTTGATGTTAGGTGGACCTTCTTCAGGAATAATAACAATTTTGACATTTTTTTTTTCTTTCTTTGACGGTGAAATTCATATGCTTACTGACACTGACAATCCAGCATTACAGGGCACTTCATCACTGTTGTAAAATTCTTTGACTAAATTAAAGGCGTTTGCAGGAATACTATATCCTTTTTTTAGAGCCAGGTTTGGCTAAAATACAATGCTTCTTTCTGATCTTCTGGGCTTCTGGGCTTTACGAACGAGATACTCAGTTGTTTGAAATGTTTCAACAGTTTTCATAGTCGTCCATGATTTTGGAACTAATGACAGAATCTGAGTCCTTTCAGCAATGATACTTGAAGTTTCAGATTTCTCGCACAATTCATTTATTCAATCACCTGTCTTGACAATTATAAACATTTTTAACACGGAAAATTGGAAACAGTCATTGGAAATTTGGGGGTTTTGTGCAAAAAGTGCCTAAATCCGCCCTCAACTTACATCGTGTCATAATTTGTTTTTCTTGAACATACCAAAACACACCCTCCTAATTCTTTTATATGTTAAAGAGGAACAACATAACTACTTACTTTGAAAATTTGAGGTTGGTGTTAGGTGGGCCTTTTTCACAAATAGTTGCCAAATTTTGACATTTTTCTTTTTTTTCTCTTTGATGGTGAAATTCATATGCTTAATCCCACTTGGGCAGTTCTTTACTACAATGTTTTAAATGCTACAAATTCTAAGATTGTTTTAGTAAAAAACATTTTCAAATAGCTTCAATATAGAGATCTAGCGGTTTCACTACTTTAAGTCGAAGGTGGACTTAGGTGTTTTTGCACAAAACTCTCAAATTTCGAATTGCTCCTACAGCAGTTCCCTTTGAGGTAGAGTTGTAACATTTTACAGGTGTGTTATGTTTGAGTACCACAACACATGTACAAAATTTGAATAAAATCTAAAACATATGAGCCTCATTTTAGTTTCCAATTTGGTGATTTCATATGGAATGACCCATATATATATATATATAATATATATATATATATATATATATATATATATATATATATATATAGTTTTTATATCTATTTTGGAGCAGTTTCTTATATTTTAATATATTCGTTTCTAAATTTTATTTAGGGCAGTCCGTGTCTATGAGCAGTCGTGTTGATTGTAATGGGGACAAATAGCCTCGATGCTGACGTCCGCATTAAAACTCAATCTATCAAACCCGACTTCAGTTCAACAGAGCAGTAATTTCCTCTTTCCTCCATCCATTTGTCAATTCTAAGAATTCGAAGCCTGTCCTCGTGTACTACGAAATTAAGACCGGATCTACAAGTATGAATACACATTTTCAGATTAAATAGATCCTGCAATACAGTGTGTCTCAAAAGTCCCCTAGCATAGGATAACTTTTATTACCAGAGTTACAACAAAATGTAAGAGGAAGAACAGTCTCCAAATAAGATGTTTACAATCTAAAGTGAAGGAATTTTTTAAATCGGACGAGCCGTTTGGGCTGTACGCTCTTTATGCGCTCAATGTTAAATGAAAATACAACGTTGCCATTTACCTAAACCCACAACGTAAGTGAATGAAATGGCAACGTTGAATTTTCATTTAACATTGGGCACATAAAAAGTGTACAGGCCAAACGGCTCGTCCGATTTAAAAAATGCCTTCACTTTAGATTGAAAACATTATATTTGGAGATGGTTTTTCCTCTTATATTTTGTTGTAACTCTGATAATAGTGTTACCCTATGTCACGGGACTTTTGAGACACCCTGTATATAAAATGGAAACTGTTCTAAACTGAAACTATTATAGCTTTCATTTAGAAAGCATTTTCGGAAGTAACTCCAAGTACTAATTTTACATTCCATAAATTACTTACGCACCTTGCCAATAAGATCCTTTGCTCCAGATGTTACATGAGAGGGATACTTTACATCAAGAGTCAAAATTCGACGGCGTGTTTCCGCCTGTTGCTCAGCTTCAAACGGTGCATATCCTACCAAAAATTCATAACACAACACACCTACACACCAATGATCTACTTTCTCGTCATGAGGATGGCCACGTATCATCTCCGGAGGAAGGTAATCTGGAGTGCCACATAGAGTCTTCCGCCTGGAAATAACCAATCAAATGCATTGCATCTTATTTCAATACTATTAAGCAATATGTTACAGAAATGAAGTTTTCGTGCAAACTTAATGTCCTAATGTAATAATTACTAATAAAACGTTTGTAACTATATTTTGTAACAGCATAACAGTACAATATCACAATTTTGGGTCCTTCAAGTTTACAGGTTCAAAATGAACGATTTTTATGTACGATGAGCCTGAGACAGGAAAGGCTGTTGGGTTTGAGAGGTTTGGAGGTGAGCAACCTCAAAAACACAAGAGACTACGGTCACCAGGTTGGATCCCACCATCTTGAATATAACTAATTTTTTGAATCGGTAAGTCGGCATGTGACATGTTTTATATGCGCTGACCGTTTAGTCCTATCACTAACCGTTCAATAATGATGGTCAGTTTTATCTTTGCAAGTATTATTAACTAAACAGTATTGCGAACGATCAGAAAATTATAGATATAATCTTGATTATAGATATAATCTTGGAAATCACAGTCGTGTGTGGTGGCCGCTGAGTCATGTGTACATCCCGATAGGGAGCCCATTTTCCTGAATGATGTAGCCGACCTCATCAGCAGATTCTACGTGACGGAATCTGTGGCCGACAAACCTCGCAGTTGTTGTCCGAAAACTACTACAGGTAGGGCAACTACTATTGCTATCCTCGAATCCATTATATATATTCAGGGGTTGGACAAAATATCTAAAACGTGTGCAAAACTATGAAAATCATATCTAGTATGGTGTGGGGCCTCCTTTTGCGTCCAAAACAGCTTGGATCCGACGTAGAATGAACGTATACAGCTCCTGAATCATGGTGTGTGGAATTCTGTACCATTGCTCCTCCAAAACATGCTCCAGTTCCTTAAGGAATGCTGGTGGAGGGTAATGGGACCGAACACACCTTTCTAACTCAGACCACAATGGCTCAATGATGTTCAGATCTGGTGATTGTGGGACCCAGTGGAGGTGTAATAGCTCCTGGTCATGCTCCTCAAACCATGATTTCACCGTTTTTGCAGCGTGACAGGGTGCCAAATCTTGGTAGATGCCATCACCATCAGGGAACAATATTTGGGCCATGGGTAGAACATGGTCCCCCAAAATGGTCTCATACGCCTTAGCATTCATCATTCCATGCAGGGCTATTATGGGACTTGCAGAAATCTAGGATACCACTGCCCATACTGTAACAGAACCACCCCTATGCTTTACAGTTGGGGGCAGACAGTCTGTATCATAGGCCTGCGACGGTGTTCTTCATACGTAAACACGACCGGTTGTTGGAAACAAGATGAAGGTCGGTTCATCGGACCACATTACGTGTTTCCACTGCTCATGAGTCCACGGCTTGTGGTCCTTGCACCACTGGATACGCCTCTCCGCATTTACTGCTGTGACCAGGGTTTTGGCGATAGCGGCCCTGCCATGAATTTTCATTTTATGAAGTTCCCGTCGCACTGTTTTCGATGAAACCGGGTTTTGTAGGCCGGAAATTAGTTCAGACGTTATTTTCATTGCAGTGGTCTTCTTGTTAGCTGCTACAATCCGTTTTAATGCCCTCCGGTCCCTATCTGAAGGATTGTCTTTCGACCACTGTTGTGCTTTACAGACGTCGTTTGCCCATGAATTGTGTATGCCCTCGTGACATTGGACACAGTGCCTTTCGATACCCTCGCAATGTTCGCCACTGTTGGCACTGAAGCTCCATCCGAACGGGCACCAACGATCATTCCTCTCTGGAAGTCTGTCAGGTCGCCCATTTTACCGCACCACTTTCACACCACGACACTCACAGGTGAACTGGTTACTGCTGACGGAAGAAAGTCCACATGACACATTGAAAACAAAAAACGATCGGCAACCGCAACACGTGTTGTACAGTGGAGGGCCAAACTTGTGTCCGGTATGGAGTGTTCTTAGATTTTTTTTGTCCAACCCCTGTATATATATATACGAGAGCTGGAAAGAAAAAAGTGACAACACTGTCCCATCCCCGCACAGGGAATTTTGAGCGAGCTGCAGTTGGCAACACTTGTAGAGGGTGGGTGGAGCTATACAACGCGGGTGTTGGCGTTAGTGTTGGCGCGGCAGTGATCGTAGTGAAGTGTGTTGAATGCAGGTTGGCAAAGCACACCGCTCTAAAGGTGATGTTTTCCAAGTTAGAACAAGGTTCATGGATAAAGATCGAAGTGGCTCGTGGTAAAAACGCCGCGGAATGTCACTCCGGACTACGTGAAGCATGTGGGAATGACGCATTGCCGTATCGAACATCTTCGTCCTGCACTCCGCAGGAAACGACCCAACTTCATCAGGGATCCACCCATTGTTTTGCATGACAACGCAGGTGTTGTGAGGGACCTGTTTGCACGATGGGGGTGGGAGGTTCTAGAGCATCCACCCTATTCACCGGACATGAGTCCATATGACTCATCTGTTCCCTTTGATGAAAGAACCACTGCGAGGGATGCGTTTCCGTAGCAGAGATGCCATACTTCGAGCTATAGGGCGCTCTCTTGCAGATAACAAAGAGGGCACCACTGCTGGTGTCCTGCGACTTCTCCACATCTGGCAACGGGTACAACATGCTGCAGGGGATTACATTGAAGGCCTGTAGAAGTTTCATGATTGTCCAATAAAAGGTTCGTGAATGATTTGTCTGTTGCCACTTTTTTCTTTCCAGCCCTCGTATATATATTATTGCCTTCAACGTAGCAGAAGCGTTTATCTCAGGAATGTGGAGTGAGTCGAACATTCATACGGATGATACTTTCCGTTCGTAAGTGGCACTCATGCAAAATCCAGATGGACCAGCATATACAAAGGATGTTGGATGCAGTTTGCCGAATTGACGAAGGAAGAAATGGCATCCAACCGGATTTCTCTTTAATGTGTTTTCACAGGCGAGGAGTAATTTTACATGAAGGGAGACGTAAGCAACAAAACTATCGCTACTAGAGTAACTGCAACCCGCATGGGATTGATACATCAGGTAGGTAGCGAAAACGTTATGTTCTGATGTGGTATTTTTGGTATGAGGTTCATTGAGCCATTCTTAATCTACGGCACGCTGACCAATATTTCCATCTGCTGGATGAGAAGATACTGCCGTCAGATTTGTCAGACAACGGCTCATACCAATGTTCATTCTGCAAGATCGAATCCTTCCCCATTATGGGTTTGGTGTGCGCAACTACCTGGATCAGCAGTTTCCTGGAAGGTGCATCGGGCATCCAGGACAGGAAGAATAGCCACTACGTTCGCAGGATTTCTTGCCTCTAGACTTCTACCTGTGGGATCACCTTAAGGGTATGGTATGCTCAGTAGGGTGGTTCGAAAAAACACTTTTTCGAAAATGGCTTACGGCTAGTGCTAATTTTTGGCGAAATTGGCTTAAGAAGTATGCAAAATTTGAACTCGATCGGTCAAAGTCTTGAGGTGCCGCATTGGACCTAAAGTTTGAAAAAATTAAAAAAAACTTTTGGTGAAAATTTTGAAAAACAGAATTTTTTGTCTGGTGATGGCATTTTGCATGTTGGTTATCTCTAAACGATACAAACAATGCTACAAAATATATTAATGAGCATTATAGGGTCTCTATAGGAATACCTGAGCTCGAAGGTTTTGCCGAAATTTGCTTAACATAAACAAAATGTATATTTTATATATATTTCATTATTACGTTTCTTGTTCCGATGAAAATAAAGCACATTCATTTTGACAACTCGTACAGTTTATTATGCTTCGTCTGGCTCTTCTTATTTTAAAAAAGAAAAAAAAAATAAGTGTTTTTCGAGAATAGCCCATAATTCACCACTAGAAGGTGGCTGAAGGTCGAGCTACGCCCTCCCATCCACCCTTGCATAGTTGCATATATTGGTTTACTATGCAATGTTCAACCAGTTGCTATGTTTCTATATAGTAGTTTTGTACTGTGCCTTAGTGGAAAATCGGGAATGTAGTCACAAGATTTAAGTGTTGCCAAAACAAATTTATGGCGCTCTTCTTTGCCACACACTGACGCTGCTGTCTCCGTCACAATTTTCACGTCTTTCGACTGCTTGTGTATGACCAGGGAAACAAGTGATATCTTCTCCCGGATAAGATGTTGAGTTAATGTTATCTCGTACTTGTTTCACACTTAAGTGTCGTATAAATGGTGGTTCAGACAATTGAAACTTAGACCAATCAATCATATCGACATAGTTGCCTGTGTCTGCCACAATTTCCGGAACTATGAATTCTCGGATAACATTAGGAGATGAACTTAAAGATTCTCCGTGCTTTTAGAATTCACCTCCAACCTAGTAGCCTCACGTTTCGGTCGTTATCAAAAATCATTGTCAGAGGAAGGTTTTCCGGGTGGGCAAACCAGACGTTTTTCTTCAACACAGGATCGATTATTTTTCTGTACTTGTCGTCCATGCTGCGGAAAGCAGAAAAAAGAAAGCACAGGTGTCGCCCACCTTCAACGCACCATGTATTTTTTCTTGATGCAAAACCAGAGCGTACACATTCATAAGGTACTGGACGAATGCTTGCAACGTTTCAGACGGATTCTCCATTGTAATGTACAGACATAGTATTCTATTAGCAGTTGTCAGCTACCTAGCATGATGTAACTTCCCAGGATGCCTCTCAGCCAGTCCACTGTCGCAGTCGCCGATTGAAACAGCTTTAAGAAGCAGAGAAAATACTTTTGGTCGGAGGTTAGGTCCTCCTCTGTTAAGTCGTCAGTTCAAGACACTCGCACAGGCTGAAACCGTTGCATCGGCATGTTCTCGCTGTTTTGTAGCGTCATTCCAATTGTTTCTGTGAACGTAGTAGTCCAGCACTTTTCCATCAGTTTCTTCAATGATGTGCCGCAAGGGAAGTTCATTTGTGTACAAAAGACAAACAAGTCTTTAAAGAGACTTTTTGAGATAGTATTTTAATTGGGCTATATCACCATTATTCCGTCCCGTATTAATGGATATTCCATCGCAATGTACTACGACGAGCCCCGACGTATCGATGTCATTTTCTAAAAGCAAATTTCGGATGGCTTCAGCAATGCAGTTTCCTTTTCCGGATGTAGGTGTTACATGACCGATGGACCCTGGCTTCTGTACAAAAAACAATGTGCTCCTCCCTCGCAAAAACCCAATAAGATTTACTGTCCTTTCAAGAAAGGAACCGAATTCTTTTTTCCACAATTGCAATGAACAAGTGGATTGACACACTTGCACTTTGCAATATCAAACAAAGTAGTATTAGCCATCTTCTGACAATCAGCCAGCTTAGAAGCATTCGATATCGTCGTCAACGACTTTTGAAGCAGACGAATTTTTTATGATAATCCAATATTCGAGCTAGGATTCGTCATTTACTTAAAATAGCATCTTCGCTAATCGAAGCCTTATTACAAATCTGGATTGCTTTCTGGATTCAATGCCCATTATTATTATTTGTAGCATTATCTATACCATTTAGATATGAGCTACATGCAAAATACCATCAGTAGATAAAAAAAAAATACTTATCTAGCTATTTCTTTGGCAGATGGATCCTTCTGAGCATTTGAGCATTGAGCTCTCTTCTAATCTCTCTCTCTCCCCAAAAAATATTTAAGAGTTGAAACTGTTAGCAATTGCACTTCACTAAGTTTATGTGGTATTTCAAATTAAATTAGCCCGTTGTATTTTTCTTCGGATAACAATTTCTTGAAAAATGTGACATAATTGTTAAAAAACATTGTGCTAGAAGTGAAAAGTTGTTCAGATAAGTTATTATCTGCAAGTTCAAAGCTAAGCCCTCTGGCCTGAGCTATATAACAAATTATTGAATATTGATACGCCCACTTCCAAAACATTTTTTTTAACGTACTTCAAAGCTCTTTTATTTCAATTCAAAATGCATGTCAGCTATATACAATTTAGCCTAGTTTTCTCATATTTAGACTTTTACGTATATATTGAATCCGGCCAAAGAGGTTCGGCAATGCCCATTATTATTATTTGTAGCATTGCCTATACCATTTAGATATGACTTACATGCAAAATACCATCAGCAGATAAAAAAAATACTATTTTTCAAAATTTTAACCAAAGGTATATATATATATATATATATATATATATATATATTATATATATATATATTCATTTTTAAAAAAAATTTAGGTCCAATACGGCACTTCAAGACTTTCGAGTTCAAATTTTGCACACTTCTTAAGCCATTTTCGCCAAAAAATAATAGCACTAGCCGTAAGCCATTTTCGAAAAAAGTGTTTTTTCGAACCACCCTAATGCTCAGTTGAGATCCAGAATTTGCACCACTTGGTGCAATGAATTGATCTATGCGCTGCCATTCAGCCCCACATACATTGCTAGCTATACATAAAGACTACAATGAGTGAATGATTATGGTTTAATAGGAGATATCGGCAGCGAGATTATTTGTTCCGGTCACGATAATGCCAATGGCAGACATACTGTACATTAAATATTCATAATAAAACGTCTTTAAAAATATATATATATTTCAAATCAAAGTACTACAAAATAAGACATTAAAACAGAAAAAAACTATAAAAATTAAAACGAAGGTAGTAAAAAGACTGAGAGAACGAATAGAACAAAGAAGAAATAATTTTAAAAAAGCAATATTAACACACCATGAAAAAACTAGTAAGAAAACTTCCGATTGAATTGGCTATTCCAATTTACCGAATAAAATTGAGAATGCGGTAGCTAAAGACTACATTATCCCCAGAACCTAACTAAGAGTTTCAGGCATTTTTAAGTGTTCTCTGAGGTCTGAGTATTTTGGGCATTCTATAAGGATATGTCGAATACTCAATGGGACGGTATAATCTGCATCACAGCACTGGTGTCTGCCAATTGTCCACAAGAGGTTTCACTGGGTGAAGCTTATTGTCATTTCCCTGGTTCCAAGCTGCTTGGCAGTGGGAGCACATCCGTTGGAGGATATAGCTACATAGATCTGTGCAAATAATGTTCCAAGGCGAAACCTGCAAATGCGGCATTCTTGGCTACTGTGTCGGCAAGCTCATTTCCCCGAATTTTGACATGTCCTGGTACCCAGCAGACAACGATGACATAGCCCTGTTGCCGTAGTTGATGACATCTCAGAAGAGTGTTTTGCACGAGAACATATTTGCTGAAGACAGTCTGAAGGATTTTAATAACTTTTTTTTTTTTTTCGAGTCAGTAACGAAAAAACACAACGAAGCAAAAAAATTAAGTGTATGGTCGAGGGCAGGCTTAACTGTGTTAGATCAGCAATAAGTACTGAACACAGGCGATGAAGACTAAATTCTGAGCTGTTTCCGTTGGAGACGAAGGCAAAGCTGACAGAATTCTCTCCTTTTGAACAGTTCATAAACATCACAAAAATAGGGGTAATGTTCAAATAATGTCTTGAACTCTTGCTGGAATTTTTGGATACTTATGTGCTGTTTTGTGTGATGATAACCGAAGGTCAAGCATTGATCAAGTCAACAATCATGATAGAGGAGCACAAACATGCTGTAAACAAAGAAATGGCCACACACATTCGTCTGCGCTGAGGTTCTCATAAGTACGAATATATAATGAGCGTTTAGCCCAAGGACTGGCTTCATATCGGTCGTAAACCTAGCCATCATGCAAACTAAGCTGCAAGGATGATCAGAAATACTACGTGATGGCTTCGAAGTTAAGAAGTCGCTCGCATCAATAAGCTAACGATGGTTCGTTTGCTTCAATATAAAGGAAAGTTACAGGACTAGCACGAAAAGCACCAGTAGCTAGCTGAAATCCTGGATGGTGTACAGTGTTAAGATGCTTTAGCAAAGAGGAACAGGCTAATGAGTAACACACAGTCTAACTTGGACCAAATTAGATTACGATATAATCGCGACAAAATCATACGATCAGCACTTAAATGCTGTGGTAAAGTACTCAAAGCAAGTCGAGAACTTGAAGGCAAGAATACTTAAGATTTTGCACGTTAACCGACGATAGAAAGTCACAACCAAAAATCATAATGCTTCAACAAATGAGATGAATGCCACTGAGAGGTGTAAACTGAAGCTGTCGAGTAATACTGTGAAGATATTTGGAACGGCAATAAAAATCTAGATTATCAACATACAACAGACCACAAGCAGGAAACTGGATGTGAGATCATTGACAGGTACAGCAAACAGTGACACTAAGGACAATGCCTTAAGAAACGCCATTTTCTTGCAGAATAGAACACACACACACACAATCTAAAATAATGCTCGTCAAGGAAATTATTTAAAAATTTTGCAATATGATCACGAAGACTCCAGTCACGAAGATGTTTTAAAATTCCGTAACCTCTTGTTGTGTCAAACCTTTTCCAAATCGAAAACTATAGCAACAAGATGCTCACAATGAAAAGAAGCTTCTTGGATCTAACTTTCAAGATTAGCAAAATTGTCAGTAGCAGATCGAAAAGATTAGGATTAGGAACTAAATTTCTGGGCTTTCGACAGCTATGGCCATATTAGCCCACCACAAATAAGGGATGACGCCCATCTACGATCACACTACCCGTCGAATTATAGAATAGAGAAGGAAGAAAATGACCAAGGACCATTATGCGAGGTATAACCGCGGCATTTGCCTGGTGCAAATTAGGAAACCCCAGGAAGACCTCGCTCAAGATGGCTGCCCTGAAAAGTTTTTAAACTTTTTCGATCGAATATCTCCACCAGGAATCGAGCCTTGGACCGCTCGCACTAAAGGCGAGTGCATTAGTGACTACGCTACGCGGGGCCACTGAAATGAAAAGAGCGAAAGCCACATTGAAATTTGCTGAGAAGAAAGTTTAACTCCAAATCTACACCAGTCGATTGTTCACCATACATTCAAACAGCTTATGGACAACTCGTGAAAGCAATAGATCTGTAGTAGGTGTCATTCATTGTGGTTCTCTGGTTTTAAGATCGGAAGGACCAGAAGCCTTATGCTTTTGACAGCGGAAAGCCTCCTCTTTTCAGATACGACTGAAGTTGCAATAATGCGAGCTGAGTATCACGAGAGATATTGCGCAACATATCGTATGATACGCGTATACAATCAATTCCTGGAGCAGTATTTGACGATTCACGTAAGGCAGAGTTGAATTCGAAAGCAGTGAAGGTACGTTGTAATTCTTCGATTTAGCGCTACGGAAATACAAATAGTTTCTCTTAATACGACACGGAAGAGATTAAACTCAACTGAACAGTGTGCAAAGTCAGATAAAGGAAAAGTGTTGGCCCAATATGTTGGCTATCTCTGAGAGGTTAGTTTCCAGTTTATTGATAAAGCGGATACTGCAGAAGAACAGTGGCCATTTATGGAAAGACTTCGACACCAAACGGTAATCATAGGAGCTCGGCTACCGAGAGATGTTACATAACCTTTCCAAATATGACACACCGATGTAATCAAATGTTTAGCACGGACACGAAGAATACGAAATTGTTGAAATTCTTGTTAGTTGGTTACCTATTAAAAGTAGTAACTCTTTCTGTTATATATGTAGATATTATACAATTAAAGGCCAGAAGCGAAATATTACGCCATTTATAAAAAGCTCGTACTTGGCATATTTTAACATGAAGTTAGGTGATCAGGACAAGAATTTCGCATCTCATATTGTGTGTAAAACGTGTGTAGAAAACCTGCGGCAATGATAGAAAAGGATTGTTGCCATCAATGCCATTCGGAATCCCAATGGTTTGGCTGGAACAAAGAAATCATGTTGACGACTTATTTTTGTGTATGTGAAGTGTCCGGTTTCAATGCGAAAAACAAAAAGCACATTGTGTATCCGAGCCTTCCATAAGCCATAACCCCCGTACCACATGGGCCCGATATTCCTGTCCCAAAACCATCAATACAGTTACAAGAGAGTATGTCTTAGCCATCTTCAAGTGCGGAGGATGGCGATGATGACACCTTTATACCGGATGTTGAAGATAAAACTACGTCTCTATAATCAGTGTGACATAAATGATTTGATGAGTGACCTAGTCTTCACTAAAGAAAAGAGTAAACTTTTAGGATCAAGATTAAAAGAAAGAAATGTGACAAATTCCTGTGACTGTGTACTTCCTGATTCAGGCAGTTTTTTGTTCAAGAAGAACTTGTGTTTTGCTGTGATATCCCTGGTTTCATTCGTCGTCTTGGAACAGTTTACCAAGCAAAGGACTGGCGTCTATTTATTGATTTGAGTAAATGAAGTCTCAAAGGTGTTCTTCTGCACAATGGGAATAAACTTGCTTCAGTGCTAGTCGCCCATTCAACATTTCGTGAAAATTATAACAATTTATCTATGGTTTTGCAGAAACTGAAATATATTGAACACAGATTGTTACTGTGCTGTGATTTAAAAAAGTGCGGTATCATATTGGGACAGCAAGCAGGTTATACAAAGTTCCCGTGATTTCTGTGTGAATGGGACTCTTGGGACAAGGATAGACACTGGTTAGTTTCTGAGTAGCCCAAGAGGAAACAGTTCGTGCCAGGAGCAAAAGACATTGTAAATCGCCCATTAATTGATCCTTAAAATGTGTTATTGCCCTCTTTACATATAAAATTGGGAATTATGAAGCTTCCTTCCTTTCTTTCGGTACCTGTCAGAAATTTCCAGGACTGTTGGATGCCAAAATTAAGGAAGGAGTTTTTGACGGCCCCCAAATTCGGAAGCTTATGAAGGATCCTACATTCACTACGACGATGAATGAAACACAGCTTCAGGCATGGGAATCATTCAAAGATGTTTCCAGCAAATTCCTGAGTTATGTTAAATATGACAACTACCAACAGAATGTCGAAACCATGCTGTACAACTTCCAGAAATTAGGTTGCCACACGAGCTTAAAATTACATCTCCTGCAGTCATCTGGACTATTTTCCTGCAAATTTAGGAGCATTCAGCGAGGAACAGGCGAGCGGAATAATCACACTCTTGATGATTTCAGGTTTGTAATTGTTTTACCATCAAAAAAATGTTTTATTTTTAATAAATTTAGTTAACCTTGATTTTTTGAAATACAATGATTTTTTAACATTTTTAAAGGGCCTCCTAACTCCCCTTACAACTCTCTACTCCACCCACTGCTTTAAATGTCTAAATACAAAATTGTTTCTAAAACTATTAAAACAACTAAAAAAAAAAAAGTATTGTTGACAAATTACTAGTTTTATGATTTTTCCAGTATGTGGATCAAAATTCCAGTATCAAAATTAAATTCCAGTTTAATTCAAATATTTCCAGTATCTCCAGTATCAGTAGACACCCTGTTTATACCTTTTACAAATTAATCTGTTACATAAAGTAGTGTTTTGTATATTCGTTGCAATTTGATCATGTTCCATTCAAATTTCACATATTCTCTATTATGGGGATTTCTATCGAAATTAGAACAATAAAAAATTTCAATTCCAAATAGAAAAAAAAACAAAAAAAACGTACGCGATAGGCAAAAATGGTTTCGATATTTGAAATCAGCACACCTAAATTTGGTTAAATCACCTCTTCAAGCTTTTGCCGGAGAAAAAAGTTATTTCGCAGGCTAGTGTAATGACGAAAATAATGACAAACAACAACACAGATCCAATAACAAATTTGTGTGGTTTTTTTTTTTTTTTATTTTTACTTATGTTTATATATCTTTTTAAAAAAGATTTTAATACACAATATACAAAACACAGGACATATAGAAAAAATGAAATTGGTATGAGATGCATGTCAAAAAAGAGCCGATATTTTTTAAGAAAACAAAAACAGATGGAAATTTACTGTGATTAATACAAGTACTTATCTTGACTATCACCTACAGATATTTCTGGTAGAGTGGCACAAGCTTCCGTATACCCTCTGTGTAAAAATCGGCTACCTGAGAGTGCAGCCAGTCCAGAGCTGATGTCTTGAGCACTTTACTGTCGTTGAAACGCTTCGATGTAAGAAACATTTTTCATGAGGAAAGAACTCTGTAGACAAGACTGGGGATATGAGGAGGATTGAATAATTCCCATCGAAATCTTTCGATTGCTTCAGAAGTACGAGCAGCTGTGTGTGGGAGGGCGTTGTCATAGAACAGAAAAATTCCAGAGAGTAGCATTTCTCTGCTTCGATTTTCGATGGTACTTCGCAGATTATTCAGTGTTTGGCAATGCACATCTGCTGTAATGGTTCGTCCTGGTTCCAAGAATCCACGAGTTTCACACCCATTTGGTCTTAATACACTGTTGTCATGTTTTTGTGAACTGATAGTTTTTTTTTTTTTTTTCGCTTTAGGAAAAACAGTGTGCCGTCATTGCATTGACTGCTGCTTTGACTTCCAAATGGCGTAGGATATCCAGATTTCGTCCCTCTGTTACTATGTGAGAAAACAGGTCATTCCCATTTTCCCTCTCCTCAGTGGGCCAAAATTTAAGTGGAGATGTCACTTTTTGCTCCTTGTAAGCATCTGTCAGCATTTTGGAGCCCACCTCGCACACAATTTGTGATAACCCAGCTTCTCAGTCACAATTCGATAAACTGTTTTCGTAGACACTTCTTGAAACTTTTTCGCAAGTTCAATTATTGTAAACAGGCGACTGGATCGCACTTTCTCGTTACCGCGTTCCACTAGATCGTCCGTCTGAAAACTACGTCTTCCACTACGCTCATCGTCATGAACATTTGAATGCCCTTCCCAAAACTCTCAGCACCATTGTCTCACCTAACCTCACTCATTACTGTCGGTCCGTAAATAGCATACAATTCCCGATGGGTAGCTGCATTCTATTTTTTGGCGTTCAGAAATCACGCCGCAAAAGCTTCATCATCCTGGAATATAACGTAATTGTCCGAAAACAACACCTCGACCATAGGATGCACACAGCACTCTAAAATGGCAACAATCACAGCAATGACCCGACCGGTAAGCGTCAGCACAGGACCAACTGAAACCAAGATACTGTTGCCCAAAGTATTACAGAGCCCCACGTTTCACGACTGGCCGAAGATACTGCCAATCATACGCCTCTTTGGGGGTCGGCCACACAAACACGGTCCATAGTTTGAAATAAGGAGAACGATGATTCAGCCGAAGGTATCACTATTTCCGGTCATCAGCGATCAATGTCGCATGCTCGCAGCACCATTGGCGTCGTTCTAAAGTGAAATGTTACCTTTTGCACGTGCAACCCCGACCTTTTATATCCATGTATTGTAACTCGCGTCGGACTGCGATTATCGAGTACTGCTTACAATATGAAAGGTGCTCCTTGAGGCTCTCAGCCACTTGTACCATAGTTGCACGACGGTTCTCAATTACAATCTGCTTTAGTGCTCGACGAGACCTGTCACAGTTTTCTTCAGATCGCTGTTCCTCTTTGCCGGCTTGGTTTTGCTGTGAGGTTTGTAGACCATCATTACCTTGAATACTGATTTTCGTGACACACTAAACATTTGGCACTTTCGTTTCGTTTGACACATAACCAAGCGCCAACAATGTGCCTCTTTGGAAACTAGAAAGGTTGCCTATTTTACACTAACACCGTTTGCTCATTTCACTGAACAGTGCCGTTCTATTTTTCACGCAATACGGAGTTGCCCTAATACATAACCACCACAAGCCCGGCGCTGCGGTCGCTGTCTAACGTTGTAACATCTAACGTGTTCTCATTAAATTGATATTTTATTTCCGATGAGGAATTGGAAGATTTATAGACAATAATGAAAATAGCTACATTCAATAATAATAATAATAATAATAATAATAATAATAATAATAATAATAATAATAATAATAATAATAATAATAATAATCTCTATGCACTTTTGATAAAATCTTCAAGAGACACTAACGAGGAAGGTCCATAAACCGTGAGAGTTGAATTTTGATGAAATTTTGTGACAAGATTTAGTTCGAGTTGCTAAGTAACGTAATAATAGTCACTCAATGCGCAAACACTTCGTTGAGCTGCTACACCGACGCCATCTAGAAATCCAGTAGGCAATGTCCAAGAATACCCTTTTGGCACAAAAATGAAAAAGCTTTTGATAGATCTGACTTCAGTATTGTAAACCAAGATAGAGCATCTATACGCAGGAATATTTCCAGTGCATGATCGCCATCTTGAATCGCCGTCAAATATGATAAATGGCAAGGGGGTCATATGGAGTATCAAATAGCACTGGAATTTACTTCTGAATCCATTTCCGTAACTAAAGTTTACATATCTGTTTTCGCTTCAGAGTTAAGAGCTCTCTCGCCCACAGGAACATGTAAAAACTGAGCAAGTAAAATTTGTGTTATGAAACACGGTCGTGCGAGCACTTGCAGGATTTTAACTAATGCAGTAGTTAATGCAGTACAATAGCCACTATACCAACCAGATCTTGAGACTAGTGAGAGAAATCGTTAATTAAATTGAAATGTTTGTAGTGAAAAATGGAATAGTAACACTGTAACAAATTATACCTATTTCAAAGTGCGCTATAACGTTATATGTGAGTCTCTGTGTGTTGCGATTATGCATAGCATTTAAATGTGTAATATAAGTTAGGTGCAATGGCACATATGACTTTACAAGAATATGTCTTGAAGTTATTAGAAAATTAATAGAAAAATTATTAGAAAAATAATATTAACTGGTGCACATAAGCAAATATTAACCTACTAACCTTTTGCTTTTCAGTTGTGATGATGGAGATCCAAAACGAAGTGATTAGCACACAGTATCATGGAGCAGTGCAAACACTTAACAAATGCACTTTCGTCATAATCTTCATGACCACAGACACTATTTTCTACTAGTCTCCAGAATATTTGTAAATGAACCAACTATTGCTCCTGTTACGTACCTACATTTCTGACATGCATATGCAAGCATGTCCTTTAGGAGCGGCGCACAAAATTGATGATACACAGCAGAATGCATTTTCTTTATGAAAATTCTGCCATATAATTTGTACACCGAACAAGTGAACACCTGCTACAATTAGTTATTTATCACAGTTTTGATATGAAAACTAGTCTTTCCCTTATTATAAGCCAGTGTTTTATCCTTAAAGGTGGAAATATGTAGATATTTAATTATTTAATATTGAAGGAAAAAGCAAGAAAGAGGCTTGCTTTATGGATTGCAACTTGGTATTGAATCTTGTAATAATCTTTATTGCCATCTATTCTTAGCAGGTGTGTATGCATTCACTTATCACTAATAGCAGAACAGACACAAGAAAAGTGAATTCTAAGTTTCCAGGTGTATCTTCTTGTAAGAATTAGCTATGAACTGATAATTTAAATCCCCTTCATTGTTCAATGCGGCAGCAATAAATCGATTGTATTTAGACAAACTGGCAATAAATACATTAAAGTATATTAACTTTGTAATATACACGGTAAATTATAGGTTGTCAAGTATGAGTACCATATTGGAAAAGAATGCAATATTCTGCAACAATAATCGTCTTTGCGTAAGGATTCAAAATTGAAGAAGAAAATGTAACATACTATCTATGATGGACCACGTAAAATTGCCTAAAATAGATTTTTGGTTTTGATACAGTTCAACGTCCAACACTTATGCCTGCTACGCTAAAGGAGACGCGGACCTACTGATTATAGTGGAATCCGAACCATTTTGGTCGTTCAACTAATATGCACCAGTTTATATCATTTTTCTAATATATATCTGAACAATCCCTTTGGTATTCTCTGCTTGTCAGTACTATTACGCATGTGTTTCATCGACCAGCAGTCTATTCCATCGCACTTTGAAATAGTATAACTTGTAGCATGCTGCTATTCCATTTTTCACTACAGGCATTTCAATTTAACGATTTCTCTTACTAGTCTCAAGATCTGATTGGTATAGTGGCTATTGTACTGCATTAGTTAAAATTCTGCAAGTGCTCGCACGACCGTGTTTCATAACACAAGTCTAACTCGCACAGTTTTTATATGTTCCTGTGGGTAAGAGAGCTCTTAACTCTAAAGTGAAAACAGATATGTAAACTTTGGTTACGGAAATGGATTCAGAAGTAAATTCCAGTGCTATTTGATACCCCACATAACCCCCTTGCCATTTATCATATTTGACGGCGATTCAATATGGCGCCTTTCAAAATTGCGATCATGCACTGAAAGTACTCCCGCATATAGATACTCTACCTTGGTTTACATTACTGAAGTCAGATCTATCAAAAGCTTTTTCACTTTTGTGCCAAAAGGGTATTCTTGGACATTGCCTACTGGATTTCAAGATGGCGTCGGTGTAGCAGCTCAATGAAGCATTTGCGCATTGAGTGACTATTACTATGTTACTTAGCAACTTGAACTGAATTTTGTCACAAAGTTTCATCAAAATTCAACTCTTAACGGTTTATGGACCTTCCTCGTAAGTAATAAGGAGATACAATAAATAAATAAATAAATAAATAAATAAATAAATAACAGAATAACTAGCTCTGAATCTGGCAACTCAAACTATATAATGAGGCGACAGCATAGGAGAATGTTTAGATGAAATATCCACGGGAAATTACTTCAGTGAAATTACCTACACGTGGGAAAGCTTCATGAAGGGTTTTCCTTTTCTTCATTCCTTCAAAAACGCGAAGACGGACACAGCGAAGATTCGGAATTTCTATTGTTTGTAGAATTACACGAATCAAGACTGTAAGGACAATTCTATGTGACTGGAGGACAGTAAATTTTCACTGTTAACCAAATTACTGGTACTATATCAATAACACAAAATTAGAAATGTAAAAATTCAAATGGTAACCTACCTTAGTGAAGGAGCATGAACAGACCATCCGAAATCTGCAATCTTGATTACACCATAATATGTAAGTAACAAATTTTCTGGTTTGATATCTCTATGGATTACTTTATTCTGGTGACAATAATTCAATGCATCCGCTACTTGATACAAATATGTCGCAGATCTGAAAGAGAGAATTGAACGGTGTTATGCATCAATTGACCACGCGCCAAAACACCGTGCTGAGATATTGAAGGAAATAACCTGTTCCCATTACGATCCAGTACTTGGCGCTTGGTCGAATAGCTTTTCCTGAATGTTTAAACGAATAGTAGGGTTTCAAACTATTTCTTTTACATTATTTACATTGTTTCCTACTCGCTAATGTAAAAATCTCGAAAATCGCAAAATGGCGCTTGGTCAATTAAAGCATAACACCGTCCAATTGTTGTATCATTAGTTTGTGGAATGACAATGAAAAGAACAGTACATATTTGAAGATGTAAGCCTAAAACTCATAAAATATTTGTTTAATCTTAAATCTGATTATATGATGTCCCGGCAGTTAACTACACAGTTGAGAAACAAAATATTACTGAATACATAAAAGTAAAATTATCAAGAATTGTTATATAATAACACAATCTTCATTATTAGAAACTATCAGAAATTCTATTTTGATAGATACTTAAAGAAGAACTGATTCCTTTACTCTTCGGAGCCTAAAACATTTTGATACGTGCATGAAACTCGAACTTGTTCGCAAGTATCCGGCAATGGTCAACAGATATGGTCCTCATATTGAATGACAATGCTGTCGCACAAAGGACGGTGCTGACTCTCCATAAATTGTAATATAAAACTTTCTTACCGATCATATTCCACAATAGTGATAACACCCTCTTTCGGCATCTCGATCACTTCTTAGGAGATAAGACCTTCCCTGATGACTGGGGGATGAAACATGCAGTTGATTTCTTCGCATCACAGACTATTTTTTTTTTCGCCAGAAATAAACACGTTGGCCGAGCGATGGTAAAAGTGTGCAGTTACAGACAGTGACTTATGTGTACCTAAGTATTACAGTACTTTCTTTTTTGGCTTTTGAAAAAGACGCATCTAGGGTAGACATTTTATTCGCATCAATTTCATTTTTTCTTCTCTAATGCATTTAAATGGAAGGTCCAAACATACAATAAAGTAATTCTTAATTTTAATTGCATTTCCAACGTAAAAATGTGCTTACAATTTATTACAAGGCGAAAACTTAAATGCAAGATAAAATATGTATGAATGTAGCAAACAGAATGTCCACTAAATTTGTTAAGTTAAACTTCCTGACCAGATAAAAAAAAAAAAAAAAAAAAAAAATCCTGACTCAAAATTAAATTTTGTACTATTGCAAAATATTTTGTTTTCTTTTACATGCAGCCTCGATAGCTATTCAACTCTCATTTGAATAGCAAATTTTAACAAACTATTATTTTATTACTTCATTGCAATTCAAAATAGAAAAACTTACACGAACAAAGTTTTTACTAAAATATTTTGCAAAAGTACTGATTAAAATAACTGAAATTTCTCTTTCCATTTCCATCATAAATGTGTTATGTTAGGGTAAGCAGCCGCCAGACATACGGGAGAAAGATATCTGAGTCACCGTTAGTACAGTAATCAGATTTTTCCCTTATTCTAATCAAACTTAATTATATTATTGGCCGCTTAGAGTAAAATAATATTGTTATTAATACTATACTCACTTTTCTTCACTAAATCTTTTTAACTTCCTAAGTTCGTTGTAGACTTCACCACGTCCAGCATATTCTAGGACAAGAAAAACACGTTTCTCATCATAGAAAAACGTATACAATTTCAGAATGTTCGGGTGGCTAAAAAGAAAAGACACTAATCAATTTAAGTCAAAATTAATAAAGACAAAGACGCAATGCCACTCGAAGTAAAACATTGACTAATGTAATACTAAAGATACTAGTACGAAGTACCTAATAACATTGAAAATTCCAATACTAGAACTGAAAAGGAACTCTACTTATGGAAAAACTCACTCCGTTAAATTTCTTAAATGTGAGACATTTCGATTCTTCATATCTTTCTGAACATAAGTCATAATGAGAACAACAACCGGAAAGCCCTTAAGAGACTATTTAGGGTTTCTTACGAATCAATCTTTTTAACTTTAATATGGTCATTTCTAACTAAATGTCACTTTCATTTGGCAAATCAAAAATTGAAGTTGTTTAACATGTTTAATTAATAAAATAATTTGATATTTAAATTACTGAGTGATCCAAAGACGGATTTTAAATACATTCATGTCCAGAAGTTAAGGGACACCATGGAAAGTAAACTAATGTAGACAGGGGATCATTGCCGATCTGCAGAATCAACCTGTGGGAGAGATACTCAAGGACTATTCTGAAGGTCATGACAGAAACACAGCAAATGGCTAATGTAAGGCATCTACCTTGTGAGAGTTTATACTGTTAATTTCACATCTGTCCCATTTGAGATCGCTAGAAATGTTCAGTACTGGGTTTGTTCACCCGAACAGCGATTCAGGTTGCACACCTTATTTCCGTGCTGAGGATTGGCCAGCTACCAGTTCTTATTGCTAACATCCCATTCTTGCACAAAGAACCGTCTAAAGTTCTCCAGAGGCCGGGGGGTGAGGGATTTTTGTTACAATCAGACTAAGAACTAGGGACCGAGATGTCCCCTCCAAACATGGATATCCATGTAATCCAGGTACTCTTAACATACTTGTACTCTGTGTTGGCGGTGATTATTGTCTATAAGATGAAACTTAATGCCGTATGCGTCGCACATATTGTTGCAGGATAACGTCCCAATAGTTCGTATCCACCACAATATCCTGCGGAAATGTATGAAAAAGTGTCTTTATCCCTAACATAGCACAGATGCCACCCCAGATCATAAAAACCCCGGTACCACTATAATAATCTTGTTTCATAAAATTGGTAGTGCGTACCGCAGACCAGGAACATGTTATGAATGCCTAGAACACAAAGATATCACGCATGTGGAGTTACCTACACGCTCTTCCCCGGCTTTTAATCCGGTTGAAAATGTGTGGGGCTCCGAATAACACCCAAATTCCACCACCCAGAAATCTGGGCCTCGGTCAGGCGTTTGCCTCGAATGGGATGTATGAACTGAAGAACTAATAGCTGGTCTCAGAACCAGTATGAACCCGCTGTGCAACCAGAGTAGTCATTCGGGTGATCAAATCCAATACTGAATATTTCTGGTGATGTCAAATAGCACAGACATGAAACTGACAGTAAAAGTTTACAAAGTAGGTGCCTTACATTCACCATTTGCTATGTTTCTGTGTCAAATGATCTTCAGCGTAGTGAGTGGGTATTTCTTCTACACGTTTGATTCTGCAGATCGGCAACGGTCCCGTGTCTTCATTCGTTTATTACTTCCCATGGCGTCCCTTAACATCTGGACACGAGTGTACTATTTGGTCTAGGAATTAATTCGTGCGGGTGGACAAGAGATGGCGCAACGAACGGATCGTCCCACAGTTCCGTGTATCCACACATGTGTTGCAAACCCCTGTCATCGCGTATCGTTCGTAGTATAGGGCAGTGGATTAAAGCGTCAACAACAACAGTTTGTAGTTAAGTGAACATGGCGCAATTTCTGCCTGATAAAGTGTTTTTGCGGGGTGTCCTGATTACTTTAACATGCAGAAAAGTGTGACTGAAAGTCATCGTATTTTGGTGGAAGTGTATGGTGACCATGCTCTAGCTGAGCGAACGTGTCAGAAGTGGTTTGCACGGTTTAGAAGTGGTGATTTCGGCTTGGCAGACCAAGGCGAGCTGGACAGCCAAAAATATTTCAAGACGAAGAATTGACAGCATTGCTCGAGCAGGATTCGTGTCAAACGCAGGAACAACTTGCAGCAGCATTAGGCGTTGATCAAACAACAGTCTCCAAACGCTTGAAAGCCATGGGAATGATTCAAAAGATGTCACATTGGGTTCCACATGAATTGAAAGACAGAGACGTTGAAAGACGAAAAACCATTTGCGAATTGCTGCTTCAACGACAGAGCAGAAAGGGGTTTCTGCATCGAATTATTACGGGTGATGAGAAGTGGATCCATTACGAGAACCCTAAACGAAAAAAGGCCTGGGTGAAACCAGGTGAACCAGGTCCATCACAACCAAAACGAGATATTCACTGTGCAAAGGTTATGCTGTGCATATGGTGGGATATGAAAGGTGTGGTGTACTATGAGCTGCTGCAACCGGGTGAAACTATGAATGGAGAACGTTATCGACGACAATTAATGCGTTTGAAGCAAGCTCTGGCCAGAACACGACCAGAATGGGAGAACAGACATGATAAACTTATTGTTCAACATGATAACGCTCGCCCACATGTCGCAAAACCGGTCAAAACCTATTTAGAAAATGTCGGATGGGAAGTTTTACCCCACCCGCCGTATTCACCAGACGTTGCTCCTTCGGACTACTACTTGTTCGATTGCATGAACAACGATTTGATTGGACAGCGGTTTACTTCTTCAGAAGATATCGAAACATGGGTCTCTGACTGGATCGCTTCCAAGGATGAGGACTTCTTTCGCCACGGAATCCGTACATTGCCTGACAGATGGGCGAAAGTGGTGGCTAGCGATGGACAATATTTTTCTTAAGGTATTTATGTATTTTGTGTTTGTACTACAGCTTCAATGTGTGCGTACCAACCGCACGAATTAATTCCTAGACCAAATAAAAACCCATTTCTGGATCACACAGTAATTAGTTATTTAATATTTTATTAATTAGGCATCTTAACTTTATTTATTTTATTTTATTTTTCGATTTGTCAAATGAAAGCGGCACTTAATTAGAAATAGCCATATTGAAGTGATTCGTAAGAAACTCGTAACGGGCTTTACGGTTGTGCCCATCATGACATGTTCAGAAAGGTATGAAGAATCTAAATATCGCACATTCAAGAAATTTAAGGAAGCTGTTTTTCCATAATAAAGTGCAGGGTCCTTAAAGAAATTCGTACACACAAAACAATTCTTTGTCAATAGAAAGTCTTAATTTTTCGTGATTATTCCATGTAGTAGTTAAAAATAGGTAAAAATAAATGCATAATTGTTGATATATACAGGGATTAAATTCTAATGTGATCGGTGGTGGTCTCTTGATTAATATTCTGGTGAGTTGTCCAATATTTCAGTGGAGTCAACCCCGAAAATATACCCGGAAGAACGACATTTTGCAGGAGGTTAGTGACAAATATAAATAAGCAATCAATAGCAAAATGACTCACATCTCATTGATGTATGATGCTGTTAAAAATATTACTACAAAGTATGGAAGACCGAATGTATGGAGTTTTAAATGTGCGATTTGGTGGGGAATATAAACGACGAATAATCCGAAATAAGTTTCTTTGTGGTATTTCCTGTGTACCAGACGGTGATTCAATGCACTTAAGATTATTTTACATTATATATATAATGAGTGCGTTATGATGTAGTGGCTTCCGAATTAATTGGAAAACAAATATTTAGAAAATGAAATATGGACATTT
Source organism: Thermobia domestica (assembly GCF_964235325.1). Taxonomy (NCBI): domain Eukaryota; kingdom Metazoa; phylum Arthropoda; class Insecta; order Zygentoma; family Lepismatidae; genus Thermobia; species Thermobia domestica. The sequence continues at coordinate 115,258,482 of NC_137464.1, forward strand.
ATCTTTTCATACGAATTAAGAATGACCGAACAATAATTTTTTTTTTTTTTTTTTTTTTTTTTTTTTTTAAATAATAGTTCATGAGAGAGATTATAACAAACCATACTTAAGTCAGACTGACTACGTCTTCTAGCTTGACTCCTAACATTCGGCCGCCACAGAGCACACCTTTAAACACCTGTCTGTAAGTACAATGTAAACGAATTTTTCCCGTGACTGAAAACGTTTCGTTCCTACCTCCTTGCAGCAGGGGAGATGATAATGTCCAGAATCCTAAGCTCTGTGTTGACGCGAGATCCATACGATCAAAGTGGGAGAAATTTCGTTTCTAGCAAAAATTTCTACGACGAGAGATACTCCGCAGTACATTAGCATGTTTTGCTACGCTCGTATACAAATTCTATGAAGGAAGGAATAAAATGCACTTTACAATTTCGGAATTGCACCTGATGTATTTTTAGGACACTTTTTCTTTTCCACAGATGACTCGTACATGTTTTTTATCCTCAAGCCCCAGAGGTGGAGCAGATAGATTGCCGATGGATGTGAAGTTGTCATTGACGAAGATCGCGCAGGACGGTTATCAACATCCAGTAATGCGGAGAACGCTGAATGGGCGAATGTCGAATATTCAAGTGAACAGGAGATTGACTGTCGGTGAAATTAACGAGGAACTCAGCATTGGACACGCACAAGCACATCCGATCATTCATGTTGTCTTGCAGTAACAAGTTTCGCCTTAATAGATACCTTACCATTGCCTCCTAGTCACAAGCCAACGAGGATTGCTATCTATCTCCTTACAGTATCTTTTGCGTCACGAACAGAACAGCAACGGATTCCTTGCTTAAATTATCGCATGAAACAAGAGCTTTATCCACTACTATACACCAGAGATGAAACAAGCATTCACCAGTTCACAAGAAGTTCTAGGTGGTTGCATCGGTGGGCAAGTGCGCCTCACCGTAATCTGAGACACAAAAATGTTCTGCTGGCGCTTCTTGACGAAACTGTCGATGGACAGCGATACTGTAAAATTAACAGTTTGAAGGCTGTAATCAAGCGAAAGCGACCTGGCTTGCTCACAAGTATCTTCTCCTTGATGATAACGCGAAATCTCAAACAGCCAGAAATGTGGAACACGTACATAATCTTCGTTGGGAACGTACTGAACATTCCCCTTACCGTCCATATCTTGAACCCAGTGACTCAACTATTCCCTCTTGCAAAGTTGGCTGGGCGGGAAGCGTTCTTCAAGCAATGAAGAAGTGAGAACTGCCATCAGGCGTTTCTTCTATTATATATAGGACACAATACTTTATAAATAGCTGTTCTTCAAACTACTGCATTAGTATGTCAATGGTGATTATGTACAGAAATAGAGGACATATGTAAGTTGCCCTAAGTACATTTTTGCCATTGTGTTGACTCAGTGTTGTCAAGTCAACAGATTTTCTTCTAATTGTAGTCGACTTTAATTATATTTTTACCAAGAAATGGAAGCGTTCAGTAACTACAAGGGCAATACCAACACAAACTTATTTATTGACTCGCTCGTTGTGTCTGAAGCTATTTACTCCTCTCGATTATCAACATTCACCAGTGCTCCTACAACGCTCAGATTCTCCATTTGTTTGTTCCATAACATGGTCCATCACAATATATTTAGCTAAGCTTTCCGCGTAAGTACTCTCAAAATCTCTTTCAGGATATTAAGACACTTACATCACAAACCTATATACGAACCGTTCCCCCTGGTCTTTCTCTATAACACTCTTACATCTTATCCTCACATCTTTATTCTCACTATTTTTATGTAAGTTTATTGTCAATATAATCTTTACTTTTATTGAAATATTTATTAGAATTTTATATTACATTTACTGACGTTCATTTTCATCTTTCTTTTTTAAAATATTTAATACACCCGCATGAAACCTTTAATGAACAAACCGTCCCATTATTGTCATCTTCCTCTATAAAACTCTTGCCACTTTCAGCTTACAGATACTATCACTCACCAACACGGTGCCGATCCGCATGCCTCTTATTGTTCCTTTTAATATTCTCTTCTTTCCTATTTCTTCCTTTACTTGTCTCATGAATTTATTAAAAAGTGTTTATGAAATTCTTTCTTGCATTCGTATTTACTGTTAAATATCGTATTTACCGATAATAAGCCGATACTAAAGTAGCAAATCAAGAAATAATAAAAATAACTTTAAAAATAAGATTTATCAATGAAGCATACAACGCATAAGGAATAAGTTTTGTACCATTTAATTGTCTAGTCAGTCTTCACAACAATCAGATGATTCAGATTCACCGTCACTTTTATATATAAATTTATTTTTCTTGCTGTAAATAAATTAAAAGTATCCGTTAAATTCAAATCCAAACATGAGTAATACAAAATTTGAACTACTTCGTTGATAAAAACTAGAATTAAAATCCACTACAATTAGAAGCAAATCCACTGATTTTAGCAACACAAAATATACACAATGGCGAAGCCTTACTTGTGGCGACATTTTCGGAACTTTTTCCTATTTTCCCGGCAAAGGTTATCGTCTACTTTACCAGTCATGTTAACGATACCGATTTTAAGCCTAGAAGGATTTTGTGAACCAAGAAGGAAGTTTAAAAACGGTTGACTATTATCGACTAAATACGGTAATTGTTCTGAATAACAGCATCGGGATTATTTTTTCACCATATACCATATACGCTCGCGTAATGTCCGCACCCCAACTTGAGAGATATTTTTTTGGGGAAAAAAGTGGATTCTTGCTGCGTGGAAAAGCATATCCAGTGATCTCATTGTTAAAAGTTTTAAGGTAACTGGTATATTAATTTCACTTGATGGATCGGAAGCCGATCTCCTTTGGGAAGATAAAGTGAACAAAGAAAACACCGACAATGACTCGGACTTTACCGACAGTTCGTCAGATGAGTGAAAAAAATAAGGAACAAAAGTGCCAGAACTGCTTGAGTATTAACGTTTGTTTCTTTCGAGTGGAGAAAACTGCTTACAAGTGCTTTTAATAATTTTATATTTACGATTGTGTTGTGACTATATCAAGTGTGTGCTGACGTGGTTGAAAATTATGTTCGAAGAGAAAATAAAGATAAGATTTAAATAATTTGTTTATTGATTTTAAATGCCATAAATTTGATTCAATTAGTGATCCTCATTTGCTTTTCATTTAATTATTTACCGATATTATGTAGGAAGTTCAAAATGAAATTTACTTTGAAAAAATGTGACTGAAAATTGCGTTTTTTTTGTTTTTTTTTTGTTTTTTTTGTTTTGTTTTTTGAACGATCCGCGTAATGTCCGGACCTGCATTTTGACACCGTGATTTAAACAAAAAACACGGATATTACGCGACCGTATAC
>NC_137464.1:115862080-116107060 GCF_964235325.1 Thermobia domestica
AGGAAGAGAAACGTGGCCCCCAGATATCTGTACTCGAACGTTTCTAGCTGTCAAACCCTTATTTACCATCACTTTCTGACACAATGTTTGTCATGATAGTATTTATATGTGTACCGTACTGGAGCCTTATTCCGTAATGGTTTGGGTCAACCCAACGCAAAATCTGCAGTTTGGTCTGCATAGTTATTCAGTTTTTGTATGTTTTGCGTTGCATTACGCTCCGCAGTATTTGCGATGCCTGATACATAATAAGGCTCCTGGTGTGGACCGAGTTTGTGGCACAAATATACCCGCTTTTGTGAAGCAAAATATAAAAAGTGTTTCTGGAGGAGCATTTTCCTTGCTCTTAACTATTAAGCAATAGAATTTCAAAAGAATCAAGCCACGTACTTTTTTTTTGTTTATGGATTAATCCAACGATTGGGTATAAGCTATTGAATGACTATTGAGTATATAACACTTGTTAAATTATAGAAAACGAAGAATATTATTTCTCTTTTACAAAACCAATAGTCAACATATTTAATAAGGATGCATTACCATTATGGTGTCATGGTGTCGCCAAAGCGTGTATCAACGCTGAGCGTGGCAATATATGTTAGACTCATATTTTACATTTCTGTGCCAACTATACCAAAAATTAACATGATCGATCATTGCTGACAATTAATTTGTAGTCCTAGGCTATGAAGAAAATATTGCAATGCAACGACTTCACATTGAGACAAAGAAAACTAGGTTTTGATATTGCAATACTATTTCTAGAAAGGTCATTTACCTTACATATGCTAATGGGGATCTAGACGCCAGATAATTCAAAACACTAGAAACTGGAAGGTCACGAAAAATGTTAGTCTTCAAAAATTTCTTTATCGTTCGACTTAATTTTTTTCATTGTAAGTATTTAAAATAAATACAACTAGCAAATCCACACATCCTGCGCAAGCGCAGGACACCATTGTTGTCTAAGTGATTGAATATGATACAAAATTAAAAATATTTATGGCTAGCAAAGTAGTCTTTTCTCGATTATTACTCGAATTTAAGACGTCCTCGAATCTAAGACGTACCCCAATTTTGCTGGGTTAAATTAAGGAAAAATAGTAATATAGTAATATGTTCCGTTTTTACTATTACTAAAGCGCTCTTTGATATTGTTATTTTCGGTGATTTTTATATATCCCTCTCCCCTCCAACGTTGCGGGCAGGGCATGATAAAAATTATCCCAGGAACGAATGCAATGTATGTTGAAAATTTGAGATTGGTTGGGTTGTTCAAGAGTTCAGTTCTATTTATTTTTATATATTAATCTCCCCTTCCCCTAGATTCTACCGTCAAAGTGAAAATATTAGAAAAGTTTCCAGGCTCGAACATCATCTACGTTCAAAATTTGATAGACATCGGTCAGGTGGTTCACGAGTTATCAAGTTTTATTTATTTTTATATATCACTCCCCTCCCCTCCTCCCTAAGTTCTACCGTCGAAGGGATATGACAAAAACCATCCCAGGTCCGAACCTCATCTATGTTGATAATTTTATTAAAATCGGTTCGATGGTTTAAGCATGATGAAGTCACAAAGACAATCACTTTTATTTTTATATTTTCTTTTACATATATGTCCCCCTTCCTTTCCCCTACACTGTGCCCTCAAAGTAAAATGACGAAAACATCCCAGGTCCGAATCTTATCTATGTTGAAAGTTTGATCGAGATTGGTCGGGTGGTTCAAGAGTTATTAACTGACGAATATGATCACTTTTATTTTTAGATTTATTGATTTTTGTATATCTCCCCCTCTTCCCCATTTTCTACGATGTTCCGTCAAAGTAAAATGGTAAAATTCATCCCAGGCACGAACGTCATCTATATTGAAAATTTCATTGAGATTGGTCGTTTGGTTCAAGAGTTGTTAGGTTTTATTTATTTTTTGTAATTCTTCCTCCTCCCCAACCCCTAAGTTCTACCGTCAAAATGAATGGTTAGAAACACTCCCACGCCACAAATGCATCTATGTCAAAAATTTGATCGAGATCGTTCGAGTGGTTCAAGATATTACGAGTCACATAGTCAATTTCAATTTGGATCTGAAGTTTTTTGTTCCCAGACACCGCTATTAATATATAGATAAATGTTTTGACGTGGACTTTTTAGTCGACAGAAGTCAAATTGAAGCAAACAATGAATTCACTGGCCTCTATTGGCAGTAACATGAAAACAAACGGGACCACTGTAGAAACTACGTGTAGACCTACTTCATGTAATACAAAAAAGAAGAAGAAGAAAAAGAAAGAAAAAAAGAAAGAAAAGGAAAAAATCACGTGAGGTCATATGAGTTTATAGTGCACATTGTGCCCGTTGGTTTTTTCAGGTTCTTCCCATTTCCTTCCACATTCTCCATCAATTCATTTTCACACGCGTCCTGCAGCGTACACGTTATAGCCTACAGGCGCAGTTTTTATTAAAGCAACCATGAGACATAAGACAGAAATCTCTAGAACAAATAGTACGTGTTTGAGAAAGATACCGGAAGAATCGAAAGTTCTACGTAAAAGATTATTTGTTGCAGTACTTAAATCTTTGCTACATTTTTACTTGAATGTTTGCTATCTCTCTCTCTCTCTCTTTCTCTCTCTTACAGACGCCGCCAAACTTTTCAATATACGATATATCTGGCATAAAACAGGTAAAAACAGCAGAGGAACAGATTACAGAATTATATTTACACTTAGCAGGAAAGTATATCTGTTGATATCATGCTTGTATTATTACTTGTGCCTCTAACAACTCATGCTTTTTCACTGTAAAATATGAAATTATAAACGAGCAAGATTTTGAGATTTTGAGGGTGGAAAAATTTAGGATTTTCTTCCGTAAATGACATAATCGAAGGTAAATATATAAACAGTGGTTCGTATTTAATTTTCATTACTCCCTGAAGCCGGTTATACATCATTAAATATTTTATCAAATATTTTAGCAAACGTGGAATTTGAACGTGTACGATACCAAGTTGTATGCAACTTTTGGGTTGGTTGTATTTGATACAACTGTTCTAAAATGAAACATGTTTTATTTTTAACCAATATTTCATCAAAGAAAACAAACGAAAATAGCTGTGCGGTGGCACTAAAATTGAGTATGAATTGAACAGTGAAAGTAGTTGATATTATTTTGATACATACTAGCAGTATTCTGTTTTGCGTAACTATAAAATTAAACAGTATTGGGACTAAGTACCGCAGGTAGCCTCCCAAAATTAGTGTAGATTAAGAATATTCCCTCAAATTAATAAGTATTGTTTATGAAGTAAGTATTGTTTATGAAGAATTTCTTATTGAGCAATTTCTTAATCGTTTCTTGAAAGACGTCTACTAGTAATTTTTAAAGATTTACTTCAAATCCATTTTTCTTGCTTTAAATTATATTTAAGACGTTCTATTGTTATTACTTTGGCGCATGCCCTTACGCATAGAATGATAATATGCGTGTCTAATGTGTCTGGAATGATTATATGCTATCTTAATATATGTAATTATTTCTTCACGAAATTTATTCGTAGTGTCTTGAAAATTATTTCTTAGGATAGAAGTTGCACTCGTGCGTGCAGATTCACTTTACGAGTACTTTCCTTGCGATATAAATAGGCGTGGGACGTATATTGTAAAAAAAGACTGTAGAAAACACTTGTGTTAGGTGACCATTAAAAGTAAGGAAGCTAATTAACACAATAGGGCAGGAGCACAGCAGAGGACCCACAAGTTAGCGCAGGGTTGCGTCCGCAAGACACAGGGGCGTCAGTGAGAGGTATGTGCGTAAATGAGGATAGTGCAAAAAAAAAGTCATGTTGCATATATCACATAGGTTAGAGCATATGTAATGGTTTCGCATTTCTAAGTATAAATTACTGTTTTCCTACACTGTGGGAAATTCCTCCGGAATTTAATATCCTTTTTCATGTTCACTTTGTCATATTAACTTTAGGATTATCATTTTATGATGGACTATTTATTCTTAATTAGTGCCCAAAAGTTACTGAAATATTAACTGAATTAGATTAAATTTAAGCATCGGACTAACAAATACAATATAATTTATACGTACTTAGTGAACACGAAAGAAAGCATGAAAATAAGAAATGTTTGGAAATAGCAATAAAGGAGGGAAATGACAGAAGTAATTGTGAGTACTGATTTCATTCATATCTACAACCTTATTCATTATAGTTACACCACCAGGTGGAACAATAAAACCACACACATACCTTCAAGTAATCTAGCAATTGAATCAAGATATATATATAAACAAATAAGCAAGGATATTCATCGTTATACCTGGTAGTTTATAATGGGTGCGAAAGTTTTAGCCAACTTATTTGACCAAATTACCATCAAACAAAAGTTTGATACATTTAACGGAAAACTATGATGATGTATAATAGGCTTAACGTAAATATAGATATACTGAAACAAGGAAATGATTCCACTTTCAGATGGGTGCCATCTACCAAAGTTTAACAGCACTTTAGTATAAAGTTCCCCTCAGGTAAAATGTAAACTCCACAATGTCAATTGTGTTGCGAGATGTTTGGAAAACTGCTTGGGAGAGTAAAGAAAAAAGTGCATCTGACAGCGCCGCAACTAAGCTAGTTGTCGACCGGGGCAAGAATTCGCCCTAAGCCCCCTCTCTGACCAACCAAACCAAAATACTTCCCGATTGCACCTGATATTGGCATCACACAGTAATTCTCCTATTCCATTTTTTCTTCAAGTGGTAAAGCTTGATTTCAAAATTGCAGTACATAATTTAATTTTTAGTACAAGATAAAACACCAAACTAATTAGTATATGATTGCCAAATAATCTGAGAGTAGCATGCTTGACATATTCTTATAGTCTTACCATAATAACTGCAAACCATAATGTTTTTTGGAATCATATCGAGATGTGCATATGTACAGAATGAATCAACAATCTGTTGCTTTAGAATAGAATAGTTAATTATGACAAACAGTCAAGCTGTTGTCTCGAGTATTATACTTAAACATTTTGCAAATCTCTTAAATCGATATAAGTTAAATGAAAACACAAAAAGCTGGAACTAAAATTTGACTTTGGTGCTTTCTTGGCTGCAAAAGGTTTTTCAATGTCCTAAAAACGTAGCTCTGAAGCTAACTTAAGCTCTGTGGATAAGATCTTAACGTTGGTGAGCTGTTGTTGTCCTGTTAAGTTTCTGAGGTAATTTTTCTATAATATTTTGTTTGCTAAAACTTATGTCCTTACCTTATAGTGAAAATAAATATCTGTCCAGTTTTGCGCCCCCTCAATCCGGCGCCTGGGGCAAAAGCTCCGTTTACTCCCCCTTAGTTACGTCACTGGCATTCCATCGACGGGAACACTGCAAGGTGAATTGCGAGGCGAACAAGATAGAATTGCCCAGTATGTTTTCACCCTAGGTAGCAGTTTTCTAAGCAATACGATTGTCCATAGAAGCAAAAATTCCATTCTGTTAAAAGATTATAATTGGAAACACTGACAAATTTAAAATAAGAAGCGTATAAACCAAATAGGTATGAAAAGCTTTGTTTATAAGCACTGGAAGTAAGTATTGTTTATGAAGAATTTCTTATTGAGCAATTTCTTAATCGTTTCTTGAAAGACGTCTACTAGTAATTTTTAAAGATTTACTTCAAATATTTGTTTTATTTCAATATATAACAAAAATTAAGTTTTATTAATAAAGTTTCGAATTTATCATGAATCGAATATAGTGAATAAAGAAATAACATTTGTAAATTACTCAGCGTGTATATTTAATTCTGTTTTCCGAATTCAGAAAAATTATACAAATAAATTGAATACCTTACTTCCCGAGGCAATCATTCATTGTAAAATGTTTACTAAGTTCCTAAAAGAAATAGAATATATTTGCCAAATTTTAAAATGTTCTCACTTTTTCTAACGATAAAATTATCAAAGTGAAGATTGAAATCCTTAGCTATAAATCTTCAAATATGAAAAGCATGGCGTATTTCAATACCCTGCCGATAGATTTTCAGTAAGTAATAAAACGTACTAAATTCATTTCAAAGCAGTCCCTATGTCCTTAAAATATTTTCATAGTTTTAGAAATTTCTAAGTATCAGTTAACGTATATAAACGCCAATAAAACAACATTGGACACAATCAAGTGACTAAATAATTCAATGAAGTGGTTTAATATAAACAATATATTTTTTGAAATACACAAATAAATCAATTAAAGGTGTTATTCGTAAGTAAATACATTTAAAGTAAATATATTTAAACTAAATATGAATTGACATTAACTGTACTAACTATTTAAAGTTGTTCTTAGTGTAAGGAAATAAAAACTTTCCAATTTTAAAAGTTTAAAAATATTTCGACGTAAATTCAATCTACTGCGTCAGTCAGAAAGGGTGTATAGCTTTTACGGAAATTTTTAAAAGGTTTGATTAACTAACTCTTTCAGTGATAAGAAGACTCAACTGTAGTAAATTCATTGTCAACTATGAGGACATTCTTATATCAAGTACTAATTTAATTTCAACAAATATGTTAAGTAACAATTCAACATAACTTGCCTTTATTCACATTAATTTTCTACGTAAAACTAAGTAAATCGATATCTGTAAAACATCGATTACAATTTAAATTAGTTTATGAAGTGGAACACATAAAAACTAATTTTGCAGAATTTAAAATTGCTCACATTAACATCATCATAATTATCGACTTCAGTAACTCTAATATATACGACTTATTATACTAAAATATGTTTCATTAATAACTACTAAGTAAGTTCAAATGATGTAATTTTAAAATAGTAATATATTTATTATGTGATTTACGAAATATTTATGCAAAGATTATAAACATATACTTTAATTATCCAAATAATTTAAAACAAGCTTTGAATTAAAATTTTCGAAGCAGCCTTATTAGCTGTAGCACATTCTAAGTTAGGAGTGTGAGCAATATAGATATTTCGCTGAACCAAAGTTATTCATTTCCAACATTTTTTACAACTTTTTTTCTCTCAGAAGGAATTCTCTTAGGCTCTTTCAAAATGAGTTGTCAACTTTCAATTTCAAATACTTTTATATTCGTATATGCACACAGCAGTCTTCCACGTTACATATTATGTACACATCTGTAGAGGACCATAGCTGCAGCTAACTTTCAACAGTATTAGTTGTATCAGTATAGGATGTATCTACTTTACTATCTCCGATATGATACTACCCTCCTCGTAGGTTACTGGTCAGTGCATGCGCCTTTGGTCCCCAGTTTGATTCACGATTAAAGAATATTAAATTTTGAACGTATTACAGTGGTTTGGATTCCATCTTAACCCATATATTCCCACTGCCCCAAAAATTGGGCGATATATTTCCGATTTTTTAATAAGAAATGTAAACAATTTTTAAAACTCTATTATTTATGGATCATTAGTTGGAGTATCTGGCTACATTGCAACATTCGGTTAGTGACTGTCTTTTGTTTCCTTTGTGTGTTTTATAGTGAGGACTTCTCTGAAGAACAAGAAGCGATGTCAGACCAGAAAAGGTAAGATATTAAAGTACTAATATTTTGATTTTTTTTTATTTGTTTTTATTTATTTGTTGTTTTCGAACTTCTGTAATTTGGGTATAATAATATATTTGGCGATTATTATTATAATCCACTGTTTTTCAACCAAACCTTTGGTGCCCCAAAAATTGGGCAGTGGGAACTGTAGGCATGCCTACTGTAAGAAGCCTGCTGCCCAATTATTGGGGCACTGGGAACACCAGAGATGGTTAACATTTGAGCATATTACGCTTTGGGTATATTGCTAGTTCTGTTAGGTAGGACTGATTTAAGCGAAAGAACTATCGATATTCCTATTTCTACCGAACCTTCTCTCGCTTCTATCAGCTTCAATAGGTGGTATAAGGTGGTTGTATTATATATGTATAATTATCGGTTGTACGGATACATTTAGGGAAAATGTAGGACAGTCAAACAGAAATATGCCTTTTAGCTAAAATGTGTGTTCCTAAGCATGCGACAGAAACTTAAGTGATACAATAACAGCCTAAAATGGACATTTTCATCAACTAACACATTTTAGTTATACAAACTTTTAAAATATTCTACATAAAAAAGTAATACATTTATAATCTTTCAAGTATGGTATTTTCTTTCTGCTATATAGATTGAAACATTCATTTCTTGTAGTGTGCACAATAAGTAATTCATATAGTAATTGTTCTAGCGTATGAAACAATGCAAATTTCGAAATCGAATGTGTAAAAGACTACCTTGTTTTTGTTTCTTCGAGTACGACAGCATCCCATATGAATTATAGAATTATTGATCACATTGTGATTCAGCTCTGCAAACATTATGGGCTGTTATGGTGCTTTAAAGTTTAACTTATAGAACGTATTCTTTTTCAAGTGTATAAAATATGGTTTAGAATTTTTTGAACGATATTTTCTACTCACACTAAAATATATCCTTTATATATTCTTTTTCTTCAGGTTGACTGTCAACGAAATTGCTGCCATCCTTGAAGCAGAGGACAACCTCCTAGATGCGAATATTTATATCACTCCTCCTGAGAACTCACAATTGAGTGACGAAGACAGCGGGGACGAGGATTGCCAAAGTGCATCAATAAACAACCTATCTGGTAACCAGCTTAGTGCAAGCGCTGAGCTTGAAATTAGAAGAATTACGTGCAACGGAATTGTTGTGGACAGAAGAGGGTTGGAAGAGGAAAGTGAACTTGAACCACCTACTGCTAGTGTCAGAGCTCACAGCGCTCGAAAAAAGTAAAACGTAATTCAGTTCCAATTAGGAAATGGAAGAGGGTGGATATCCCTACGAAACCTCCACGTACCTGGGAAAAGCCAGCATTATTAGAAGATGTGTCTCCTGTTGATCTTTTCGAACTATTCTTCGACGAAGACGTTCTTTCTCTCTTCGTTAACTATTCGAGACTTTACGCTGTTCAGAAAGATGGGAAACAATTTGATGTTACTCCTAACGAAATGCGACTATTTTTCGCGATTCTTTTGCTTAGTGGTTATTGTACGGTTTCCAGGTATCGTTTGTATTGGGACCTGGGTGTAGATACCCATCATGTTGGAGTAGCTAAGGCCATGTCTAGAAATCGATTTGAAGAAATATTGCGTTATCTACATGTTTGTGATAATACTAAGCTTGACTGCAGTGATAAATTCAGTAAAATTCGCCCACTATGGACCATGTTAAATGAACGTTGGTTAAAGTATTTTCCTAAAGATTCATATGTGAGCATTGATGAGTCCATGGTACCATACTTCGGGCACCATGGTTGTAAGCAACATCTTCAAGGGAAACCGATAAGATTTGGGTTTAAAATATGGGCCATGTGTACACGTTTAGGATATTTAATTTCTGCAGAACCTTATCAGAGTGCTTCAAGGGAAACACAAATCCTGAAGTCGGGGTGGGAGGTTCAGTTGTTTTAAATCTAGTTGAAAGGCTCCCAGCAAGAGAAGGATACAGCATTTACATGGATAACTTTTTTACATCCGTGCGTCTGTTGGAAACACTGGGAATTAAAGGTCATGATGGAACAGGGACTGTGCGGATGAACAGAGTGGAAAAGGCACCTCTAAAACAACCGGAAGAAATGAAAAAACTTCCTCGCGGATCGTATGATTAAGTTACAGACGTTTCGTCAGGTGTAACTATTGTCAGATACAAAGACAATAATGTTGTAACTATTGCTTCAAACAAGGTAGGTGTAGCTCCGCTAGGGAAAACTAAACGCTGGAGTGAAGTAGCGAAAAAGAAAATTGACCTTGATCAACCAGCGTACGTGTCAGAGTACAATATGTATATGGGTGGCGTGGACAGGTTAAATGAAAATAATGCCGCATATAGGGTGTCTATTCGAATGAAGAAATGGTATTGGCAGCTACGGATGTACCCTTTGAATGCATCAATGTGCAACGCATATCACCTTTATAGGCTAACTCCGAGTGGTAGGCAAACAAATTGCATGAGCTTTTTGGATTTTACTAGACTAGTGGTTCAATCGTATCTGGCAATGTATACTGTACGCCTACCAATGGGTAGAACACCTCAATCAGTGCCAGGAAAGAAACGAGTTCCAGAAAGAGCTCGACTGGACGGAAAAGGACATGGTATTGGTTCGAGTGAAACACAGAAAAGATGTGGGCAATGTCACAAGAATACAACAAAAATATGTGTGAAATGTGAAGTTGGACTTCATGCTAAGTGTTTTCTTGCATTCCACTCATAATGATCTTAGCACAAAGCGTTGTCTGATTTTCAGATATTCTTGTTTATTTGCAGATATTTTTGAATGCCTGAAAAATGTTTAATTTTGTTTGTTTAAAGGCAGATTTCATGCCTGTATGTCTAAAATTGTTAATTCTTATATTTTCTTAAGGCTCAGATGTTCTAACATTGAATAAGTTAACAAAACTAAAGCACTTCATTAGATCTTTAAGAATAATATTAACACTAAATTTAATAAAGCACATATTATGCATAACACAAAATGAGTTCACAGATACATTCATGTCTATCTGGTATTTATTTTACCCTACCCTCCACTTCCCACCGCCCCATTTCTGGAGCTATATTGTATCAGGTGACATGTACCCTGTAGTTCCCACTGCCCCATTTTTGGGGCGGCCTCACCGCGCAAAGGTTTATGGTCAGAAAAATAAATAACAACATTTTTCATGTTACATGAGTCCAGATGAATAGATAAAACCAAAGAAGAATTAAAAACTCGATAAAAAAATATCTTGGGAATATATGGGTTAAACTGTGTAAGTCTACGTCTCGTATAGCCTTGCTGCTAAAATTGCCGCTAAGCAATCAAATATGATGAAAGCTCTCGAAGTCTGTGTTCTATTACACTGAAATAACTACACAAATAAAGTAGTCAAAGAAAATGCTTTTCCCATAGTTATTATGTTGTACTAAGCCAAAGCTATTTATTTTCTATCTATTTAAACCATTTTGCAAAATGCAGTAGGAGTGGTATGAGGAAATTGCAAATCAAATTTACATTCATCGTAAGATTAAGTTGGGGTGCTATTATGCTACAGATGATCACGCACAAGGTACACTCATGTCCAAAATGATTGTCGCATATCTATAACTGTCTTGTAAGAATATAATTTGGTGATTTTGCAGGGTACTTTTAATACTGATACTATGTGTATAATCAGGAAATATATATTTGTGGTAAATTTCATAAGAAAGAAAATTAGAATGAGTAAAACAAAGTGTTGCTAAATGGACAAGAAAGTTTTATTTTCGTTTTATTGTTCTTATTTACTGCTCTTTTGACATGAAATTTGCCACACACATGTCTTTGCCGATTATGAACATACTAACATTATAAGAAATAACGGGCGAATTCGTTATCAAATTATATTCCTACAACAACATATTTATAGACATGCGACAATAATTTTGGACATGAGTGTACATTCGTGAAGTGTCCACTCGGGATTCATGTAAAATTAATTCACATGCGAAGTTATCCGCGGTCCAATGTGTATTGTACTAATTTTAGCGGACCATACCGATAATTTGCATATTTATGAGCCTTCATATAAGGAATTCAATCATAAACTATTATAACGCACTGATACAAAATTCTCTTTAGTTTCTTTACATTTAACTGGAAATGAATGTGGGTATATGCAAAAGATTTGGATCAAGCACTGTTTCTCTGTCACATGTTACCAACCCCGGCCGCCATATTGGATTAAATGGAAAAAGCTGCAAGTAATACATCAAATTCATAAACTTTATCGAAAATTCACTGGTGTAGTGAGTTTTACCGTATCTTGTACCGTTTGCAAAGTATTACCTGTTAAATGTCAGGCACTTCACGAATCACATATTTCTACAATCAGCCCCGAATTCAAATTATTATTATTCATATTACCTTCTTGCTTTGTAGAAAAAGGAATGATATGTATAAGCAGATAAATAAAGCAAATGCTAATTCCAGTTATAAACAGATTATCACTATGTGCTCCTATAGTTATCACATCTTTGGATTTCATTAGTTTTGATGAGCAAATTACTGTAGTTAGAAATTTTACACTCCCAACATTGAAAGATTGAAAAATTAATCTAGGACTCTTTGTGTTAGATTCTGTGAACTTACAGAACATCGGAAAATCATGGTTTGTCAGTTTCTTTCTGGAAGATTTGAAGCAACTTGCGTTCTGAAGGAAATCCAGATTTACTCCTCACTCTGCTGATTTCATTTTTGAGTATATATTATATGTTATTACTTAGTTGCTAGGAACCGAGCTATAATCTATACTATGTTGCATTTAAACCGTCGGTTATTAATGGCGTATAACTGTGAAAAAATCTGTATCATTGTAGTTTGGAGGAACAATTGCGTAATAACTATATTTAAGAAAATTAGTTCCTTCAAAGCGAGCTAAGGCTAGCAGAAGCTGACAACGAGGGATGATGTTCTGATGTTGAGCAATAAGAAAATATTTGCTTCCTTAAAGAAGCCTGAAAAATATGGAAGTGTCTTCACAACCTCAATAAAAGCAATGCTTTGTTTTCTTTCTTCATATTGACGAAGTTTTCTTTTTTTGTAAGTAATCTAAACGTTATGATAGAGCAATTACGCACCAAACTGTCGTTATTCATAAGCGAATCATCAGACCTGAAGAACGAAAACATGAACGAATGGCGTTCATGTTCAATAGGTGCGCGATATTCTACGGAAAAATTGTCGTTTGGCCATCCGCAAAACATCCGAGGATGTAGATATCAGTAAATAGTATTGTCATATAGCCTTAGTTTAAAAACTAAACATACTTCATGTTGCTGCATAATTCGTTTCACAGTTGCTAACACATTAACAAAAAGAAGTACGTTTGGGAATTCTGTAGCATTTGAAACGATCATAGCTTTTCAAAAAACATCATAACAGGTACAAGACTTGAGTCTATTGCTATGACGTTGAAACTAAAGCACAGTCATGCCATTGGGTGAGAAAATCATCACCGGATCTTTTTTTTAAAAAAAAAAAGAAAAGAAAAGAAAAAGCATGTCAAAGTCGCTCAAACATGCTTGTTATTGCTCTCCTTAATTTCTGATATATTGTTCATTCTGAATATGTCCAACGTGGTCAACTATCAAGAAGTGTTTGAGGGAGGCTGTGAGGAATATAGATGCTGCACAACACATGATCCTAGCCAATTGGCGCTCCCTATTGTAGAGTTTTGGGGTAAAAACAACACGACTGTTGTACCCCACAACCTTATTTGCTTGATTTGGCATTGCAGACTTCTTTCTATTCCCTATTTGAAATCCACCCTAAAAGAGCGTCGTTTCTAATCTTTCTAATCCACAGAAGAGATTTTAAAAAATTCGCTACGAGAACCTTCAGGCCAGAACAATTTATACAGAAATAGTATCCACACTTATACTTTATACTTCTATTTAAAATTTTATTGCAACCTTTACATTTATATATTTCTTTACGTGCAACAGACTGATTATAACAAAATCAATTAGATTCTTCACAATAAATTTTATTAGATCTGCTTCATTGTATTCAGGTTTTTATATAAATTGCAAACTGGTATTAATGGTTTACATTCTTTCTGCCTTTCTTCATTATCATAAGCTTTGTCATATTTGCCATAGTAATAACTACTTCCAAGAAATGCTTGCATGCTGTTAATTGCGTTAAAATGATTTCCAATCTTGTATAAATAAATTTTTATTTCTTTCTCTTCCCAGACTGAATAAGAGCATTTATATTTTTTGCACATATAATTTTGATTTGGATATTTGTAGTTGCTCACATTGTTTAATACCATCTAATATAAATCCTTCCTTATTGTACTCTGATAAACGACTACATAATTCCATGGTTAAATCAGTTTGTATCTTTCTTTCACATCTTACATCTTTAATGTTTTGTGATGTTAATTCTCTATCAAATATTAGTTCGATTTTATAAGTTAAAGCTGCAATGATTTCACGAGGAAACAAATCATCTTTGTTATTTATCACAGTAATACATTTTTAGTTTTTCTATCTTCTCTAATGTTTAATAATTTTCGAATTGTTTCACTTCCTCTTGGTATTTTAATTACATGAATGTTGAATATTTCTTCAATATTTACTGTTTCATCAGAGGTTAAAATTCTTTGTGATTTCATACATTTCTAGCATTGAATTCTGTTGTGATCGGTGTAGATATACTTTTTGTCCAGAAGCCATCATTCTGTGCAATAATTCTTGTCACATTTCCTAAAATTGGAAGTTTGTTTAGCTTGGTTAATCATACCCTCTATGGCACAGTGCAATATTTCCATTGCTTGGGTGATTGTTTTATTTTTCATATTTGTTAGTTTTCTTTTGTATTTGTGCTTGTACAGTGGGTCATTTATCTCAATCTTATATTTTTTCGCTTTTAGATAAATTCATAAAATGGAAAGTTTTAAAGCTTTCTTTCTATTTAATCTTTTAGGTTTAGGTTCTTCAAATACCTTTTCTTTAAACAGGAACATGATCTGTATTTTTTGGTTTAAATGTTAAGATTACTTTTTAACAAATAAAGTTCTGTTTTCCGCATAACCTTTAATACTCCTTTCTCTGCAGAGCTGTTTTAATTGATTGAGTGTGATTAATATAATTCATCTTATTTATTATAATAAATAAAATATTTTTTGAATTTCATTTTTATGGATGCTACCTATAAGTGTTTTACAGTTTAATAAAGTTCCATATTTAATCTAATTTCTAGATTTTGATTCAAAAAGAGGTACATGTTTTGTAAATCTGTTAGTAAACTCTTGCAAACATTCTTATCTCATGAATATTCTCATTTTCTTCAAGTCGTTATTTACTTGCTCAGTATCTTCATTATATCTATCTGGTAATATAGTTTTATGTTTATGTACTAATACTTTTGGATCATTTTTCGTTATAAGATTCCAAGCAGTTGTTTCATATAGTGGAAACTCATCCAGATCTACAAGTTCAGCAGTTTGAAGTTCTTTGTTACGGCAGATTTTTAAGTTACATAGTAGGTTGACATGTTTTTAATGGATACTTTGTTCATTATAAAATTTGTTATTTAAAATTTCAGTTTTTTAATATTTTTCTTGCTCTTCCTCTATTTGTATTATTTGCATTTTGAATTTCGTTTCTAATTTCTAGTGATACATTTCGCTTTCTTCTTCTTCCCTTACTGTCTCATTTTGTCTTTTCAATTCTATTTTATACATTGTTAGAAATGTTCTAATTGCATCATAAGAATCTACATCGGAAAGTATATCAGTTATTCCAATTATTTCGTGGTAAATTTTAAGACGTCTTCTACATAATAGACAGCTATCCTTTAAACACAACCACTTTCTTAAACATCTTTTAAAATGTGATAGGACATGCTTTTAGCTTTATAAATATTATTACGAAAATGAGCAGAACAGTTTACATTATTAACTAATTCTATTTCATCATGAAACTAATAAGTTTAAATTTAAAATCATAAAAGAGTTTTTGGTATCTTACAATTTCATGTCAATCAACTTTATCCCAAAACTCTCGAATGAAATCTTGATAACACTTGATCACGTGATATAATATCAAACAAAATTTTTCTTTAAAATTTCTAATGAACTGCTTACTCAACTTGTGATTGATTTCTAACGTATTCCAACAATCAGTGCCTTCAAATTTGCAAGAAAATTCTCTAATAACCCGTTCTGACAATTTCTGAAAATCCATCAACGATTCCCAAAGATCATTAAATTTATATTCAAATTCCCTTATAAAGTCTTCTGATAATTTTTGTCTAGATGAAATTTTATTTTAATCGACTCTATTTTTAAATTCTCTTATAAAGTCATCTGATAATTTTGGTATCTATTTAAATTATCCCAATTAGCTTTTTTAATATGTAAAAGCTGAGTTGTCTTGTCTCAGATCTTGATTTCCATATATTTTAATCCAGTTCATGCAATGGGACTTTTTCAAACAGCTTATTAACTATATATATATATAACTTTTGTTTCCTTCACTTAGTTGTGATTTACATTCTAAACATATTATTGTTTCTATCAGTTCATTTTTTAAAGCGTTTTAACTGTAATTTCCTTTTCTTTTAATAATATTTGTTTTTCTATTAGCGCTGCTAAGAGTTTCAGGTCTTCATGAATAAGTCTAAGTTGATTATGTATTAAATCACAATGGTTCTCCATATTTATTATATATAGATTCTTTAAGGACTAAATTCATTTTTTAATTGTTAGCTTCTCAATCATGTTCTAAGTTTTTAATTTTTAACTCTTCTTCCAAAGTTTTCCTCGGTCGTGATCAAGACTTTGCAAAATGTTTCCTTTATTAATAAAATCAAATTATAAAATTTTTTAATCCTTCTTCTACTACATTTTGATTCAACATTACATTGCACAGTTAGGTGATCGTAATATCGATTACCAAAAATCATTCTTGAAAGTTTCTAATCCTTCTTTTATTACTTTTTAATTCATTCCAACATTTAGTTACTTGGCACCATATTGACAGAGTTTAGTAGATTTATATACAAAAATGATTTAATTATATTTATATACAGAAGAATTGTAATCGAATATGTCGCTTGCTACATAAATATTATTTCTTGAACCTGTATTTAATCGCATGTGTTATTATTTAGATAATGATTAGATAATGATAATATTTAGATGATGATTTGTATAAGAAAATAATGAACTTATACAAATTATTATTAGTAAATATATTATGAATTTGTCAGATGCAATATTGGATATACTAACAGAAGAGAAATGGCCCTATTTGTGTTCTATTGAAACCGTCACAAAAGATTTTATACATAAAGATTAATTGAAACTTTGATATAAAGAGACCTATCAGAAGATATTATAAGAAAGTTTGCAGGTAAGGTTGATTGGGAAAGTATATTCCAAAAAGAATTATCAGAAGATTTTATGGGTTTGTTGATAAGGTTGATTGGGAAGAGGTATATACATATAAAAATTTGAAAATTTTGTTACTGAGTTTATTGATAAAGTTAATTTGGAAAACATTTCTCGCGTCCCCAAACTTTCTGAAGAATTTATACTTAAACATGCTGATAAACTTGACTGGGATTCTATATCATATTATCAAACTTGATAAGAAATTATACTGCTAGACTATATTGGATAGGAATTTCAATCAAACAACTTTTATCAAAAGCTTTGTTTTCGAATTTAACGGTAGGATTCCTGAGCTTCTATTTATATTTAGTCACTATTTGGAGTAGAGGAATATAAAATTTGATGAAAATTTAGCTAATGCTTTCATGGTTAGTATTAATAAAAGGCGAAATTTACAATATATTTTTGTACTTATTCTTCTTCAATAAGAAAGAAGAATACAAAATAATCCTCTTACATAATTCAAAGATTGGTTAATAAATTTTGATTTTTTAAATCACACAATTCCGTGCTAGTAGCAATTCGTGTAATTCAAAAAATGATCTTCGTTTATTTGTGTTAATATTGCTGAAAACAAAATAATTCTTTAGCATAATTCAGAGATTTAATTAATATATTACAATTTGGAGATTTAATGAATATATTATAAGCAATCATTTAAAATTCTTCATGATTCGCAAACAGTAATCTTATTTTATTCAAAATTACTTTTATGTATTTTTGTCATATTTCATTCAAAACTAAATTCATCCTCTAATAAAATTCAAACATTCTTGTAACATATTTTGAGCATCAATTTCAAAAGGTTTTTATAATCCCAAAATAGTAGTAGTCTCTCTTATTTCAGAAATACTTCTAAGATATTTTTGTCGAGATACTTTAAAATAGTTAAATAAACATCTTACATAATTCAATGATTTAGTTAATATGTTCTAAGCAATAATTTCAAAACTTCTCACAATTCCAAAATAATAATCCTATTCAAAATTACTTTTCGATATTTTTCAATATAATTCAAAAACACAAAATAATCCTCAAGCATAATTCGAAGATTTACGTCACATATTTTGATTAATGTAATTTAAAATTCATTATAATTTGAAGATAGTAATTTCATTTCACTCTAAGTTTCTTTTAGATATATTTCTTCAATTGCACTCAAAAATATAAATTAATTCTCTAGTATATTTCTAATATAATTCAAATATACAATTAATATCTTTACAGCAATAATTTACAATTTCTCAAAACTCCAAAATAGTAATCTCATTCAAAATTACTTCTGGACATTTTGTCAACATAATTGAAAACTATAAAATGATCCTTGAACATAATTCAAGAATTGGTTAATATACTTCAAGAAATACTTTGAAAACACTTAATTCCGAACTAGTAATAATTTCATTTCATTCGAAATGACTTTCATATATGTTGGTCAATACAATCATTCAAAGCAACAAAATAAGTATAATTCAAACATTTAGTAAAATACTTTAAAATATAATTTAAAACTTTTCTAAATTCCAAACTAATAGTATTAATCCCATTTCATTCAAAATTGGTTTCGAATATTTTGTCATATAATTTAAAACAATAAAATGATCCTCTAGCATAATTAGAAGATTTAGCTAATATATTACGAGAATTAATTTAAAACATCTCGTAATTCCGAAACAGCAATATTTCATTTAACAATATTCATATATATTCTTGTCAATTTTATTCAAAATAAAAATTAATCCTCTAACATAATAAAAGGATTTAGTATACTGTGAGCAATAACCTAAAACTTTTGTCAATTCCACTCTAGTTCTCAACTCCAAATCTCATTTCATTCAATATTATATTTAGATTTCTGTCTATATCACTCAAACTATAAATTAATTCTCTAACATAATTCAAAGACTTTATTAATATATTTTGAGCAATAATAAAAATTTCTCACATTTCTGAAATAGTATGAGTATTATTTATTCGAAATTATTTTAGATATTTTTGTCAATAAAACTGAAAACTAGAAAATAATCTTACAACAATTCAAAAATTTAATTAATATACTTTCTGCAAGAATTTAAAATTTCTCTTAAATTCAAAATAGCAACCTCATTTAAAATAGCTTTCATGTATTTTAGCCAATTGAGGCAATAGCTTATACGACAGTTATTTTAGTAAAGTCGTCCAAGTGTTCTAAGACATTGACGATTACACTTAGATGTTAGAAATGAAATTGTATTTTCAGAACGACGTTTTAAAGTTTCAATTCAGGAAAAAGTTGAAATCATACTAATCAATATGTTTAAATAAATTGTCACATAAATCAATTTAATGTAAGATTCTAATATACAGCAAAATGGTATCAATCAGATAGTACGAGGCACTCTACGCATACACTAAGTTTTGAATAAAAAGAAAGTTTCATATATTTATTTCAACTCGCCATACTGTGATTGAATTCTAAAATATTTGGAGATAAATATTTTGAACATTTTATCAATTTAAGAATTAAGCCTTATCGATATAAAACAGAGCAATTATAAATTTGTCCGCTAAGATATTCAATTTTTGCCACTATAGTTTTTTGAAAGAGAATTTCAAAGACAGATAGATAACTTATTACATTTTTATAGGTTTTTTCACTTAAATCTAATTTTGTAAATAATTCTTGATATAAATGAAACTAAATCCAATAATTTATTATTACTTTTCTCGAAAAAAATCGCCCTTCATTTATTAAGTAAATTACGCTTGGATTAATATAAAACCTGTTTACAGACAGAAGCTACAACACGGAAGGCTTTCCACTGGCATAACTTATCATTTGGGGCTAGCCAAAAATTTCACTTTCGTAACTTTGGAACTAATTTTCGTAAATTTGTACTAAGGAAACAAAGTTCTACTTACGCGCCAAATTTGGACACGATTAAGTAAGTCCCGGAAAAGTAGGGGAGAGGGGGGGACATTGGTACACGGGGCACATAGGTACGAGGTAGATATTTTTCCCTGTGAGAGGTAAATGGACAACAGTTTGGTGTAGGCAACATTGGTGACAAACGAACATCGTGAGGCACAATTGATGGATGGACGCAGCGTTCTTTTCTCTGTGCAGAAAAAAAATCTTGATTTCTTAGAGCAAAAGTCAGTTTTCACTTATGCCTTTGTAAGCTTCTATTGTAATAAGCACTGGATTTTTGAAAACTTACGTATGATGCATAAAAGTGTTATTGTTTACAAATAATTTCATTTATGTTCAATTGCCCTGCGTGGAATAATTTTTCAGTTATAGGAATTAATGATACTGAAGTTCGGTTGGGGCACATTAGCACCCATGCATGTGGGTTGGATTGGTACGGACCAATGTGCCCCCACTGCTCTGTACCAATTTATCACTTTCATTTGTAATTATAAGGGTAGACTACTCTTTGCGCATTTCCCATGTACCACAGTTTACATTGTGATTAACATCAAGTAGAAAAAGTTACTAATAATATAGGCTATCTCATGTGTGATCGCTTGATTTCCGTCCCGACTTTCCGGAACTATAGGTATAGTCGATAGGTACACAAACTTTCGAATAGAAAATTGTTTAACCATTTAGGAGCCATGATAGCAAAAATATGAAGATTCTTTCCCCCAGGTCATAACATGCGAGTGATTTTAATAGGCACATGTCTAACCTCAACCTCAAATATATATTTGTACATGGACGCTAAAAGCCAGCATGTAGTAAGCGTCATATTTATTCAAATTTCAGCAACCTATTTGAAAGTAATTCGGCGAAGTTCTTGAAACTTTAATATTATAAAGGTAACCAAGAAAGTTCTGTCGCTTTTTGTGGAGCTCTGTGTTCAATTGGCCCTCAAACCGTGAGTTGAATGTGAATGGAGATAAGGTGAAGGTCAGTTGTTGGTGTAGATATACTCAACATACTACCTGATTATGGCAGTTCTGTTTAGTTACACAGTGAACTTGCGTAAAGACAGAGTAAACATGGGACCTTCACAAAGAGCCCTAAGGGCGAGTATGGTGTACGAGTTCAAACTGGGGTCAAACGTCGCTGTAGCAAGGGAGAAGATATGCCAGGCCTTTTGTGAGTGTCGTGACTACGCGGAGAGTGCAATGGCGGTTTAACAAGTTTAAAAACGGTGACGAAACACTGGAAGACGCACCACCTGCCGGAAGACCAACACATGTACAAAATGAAGATCTTCAGGCAGCAATTAAGGCGAACAGTGGCCAGACATGTGAGGAACTGAGACTACAATTTAGCGTGAGTGAAGAAACCGTTCGGCAGCACCTCCTTCAACTTGGGAAGCACTACAAGTTGGGTAGATGGGTTCCACATGACTGGATCCGAACCAGAATGCAACGCGAGCAGATACCTGTGTTTCTTTGCTGTCTTGTCTGAGGAAAGAGACATTTCTGGAAGAGTGTTGACATATTATGAGAAGTCGGTCTTGTCATCATTGGTTAGCATCCCATGAACCGGTTCAAAACAGCCTAAGCTAGCACTGCACTTTGGTCCTCCTGTGTGTTTGGTGGAATGCTCGTGGCATGGTGCATCGGGAACTGATATCAGCTTGTCAAGAGCATCAATGCAACTGTGTACTCTGAGCAGTTGGTTTGTATTCAAGAACAATTCAAAACTCTAGAGCCAGCACATCTGAATCGCAAAGGGTCCTCCTGATACAGGACAACGCTAAGCCCCACGTGGCTTGGATGACCCGGGACACCACTTTATGCTTTTTATAAGAAACACTACTGCATCCGCCATACTCCCCGGACATTGCACCATCCGATTACTACCTGTTCTACTGCGATGGAATCCATGCCTTCCAGAGCGTTGGCAGATGATCGTCGATGCTGTTAAAACTATTTTTGATCTTCCAGGTACGTCTTAGGAGACATATTGATGTTGGAAGGTTGGGGATGAAAAAGCGACAGAATTTTCTTGGTTACCTTTATAATAACAAAACTCCGCCTCCTTTGGAGACAAGGGGGCGCTCGAACCAAAATTATAACATCTTTTCCAGTTAATAGTTGAGGTATGAAAGATTTCAAAATTTTGTAAACTGTAGGTAGCCATTGGATTATTTACTTCTATTTTTTCTTATAGAGATAGAACCTCATGTATATTACGTTTTTATCTTTGTAAATAGCTTGCGGAACTTTTAAATTTTGATGAGAACAATGAGCAAGCAAGCATTGAACATTTTATTTTATTTTATTATCTTTTTGTAACAGGTTGAACTAGATCTATTGAATTGAGGGGGTGAGCGCAACAAGGAGAAAAATCAAAAGGAGAAAAGGAGAAAAATCAAGTTAAACTTAAACACATGTGGTTTTTTGTACAATATATATATATGTACAATGTATGACACATTCAACCACTTGTGGTTGCTTTTGGTATATTGTACAAGAAGCACATGTGTTTAACTTACACTTGATTTTTCTCCATTAAAAAAAATGTGGGTTAGATCACTGTTGCGCTCACCCCCTCAATTACTAAAAATTCTGAGAAATCTTCACATTCTTTTTACGAAACATGTTTTTATTTTGCATTTTTCCTGCTGTAAGCCCTTAAATCTATTGTTAAAATACTTGAGTTTGTGGAAGTCTAATTGAATATTATATTTCAAAATATTTCATAGAAAAATAAAACAAAATTACGTTATCTCTATTATCAAAAATGGTGTGAGATATTTCACTTTGCTCATACCAATCTGCTCCAAGCCAGTACCAATCTGCCCCCACGTGGGGAGGATCGGTACAGACTGAAGACCTTTCGTAAAATGTAATTTACTCCAGGTAGGACATTAATAGAAACGATATTGTACATTGTAAAAGTAGCTAAAGAATCACAGTTTAAATAGGAACAAAATCATGTTTCTCAAGCTGACGATATGTTCTAAAATCTCTGGTAAGTAAAAATCGTACCAATGCCCTTACCCCCTCACCCCTATATACGATTTATACCTATATACGATTTATACCATCACTAGTAAATTCTCATATTACGAAGAAATATCAAACAAGTGAGAATTGTTACAAGTTTATGCTTCTTGAAAATCCTTCTAACTGTAATCTAAATATGATCACATACATTTAGAGAGTTTATAAAATTAATTAAGCAACCATTAACTTCTGTTTTGTCTCACACAGACAAGAAAGTATAATAAAAGAAGTAATGTATGTGAATAAAAGTGAAATATTACATATGTCATAAAATGCTGTAAGTTATTATTGTTTTGCTATTGTTATTCATAGTCAATCTTCTTGAATTATCATATCATGAAGCATATTTTCAATGAATCCACCACGACGGCTTACCTGTACAAATAATGGACAGTTTGTAGTTTTGTAGTAAGAATAGTAAAGTATTTGTACACAGATTAGTGAAAAGAGTTTGCTATATATCATTTTTTTAAAAATATTTCATCCATTACTGACTTTTGCTCATGAATTGCATCTCTTAATTGGAGGATATTAAAAGAGGGTCACTTAATAAGTGGATGCTTGAAATACCAAAAAAGATTATCACATGCTCTATGGTTCTGTAAGGACTTCAGAGGCCTCCTAGTTGCTCTCGTGCTTAGTACGCGCTCCGTTCATCCATGTAATAATGGATTTCATTCCCGGTGGGATAGCACTGAACACATTATTGCTGTTCGGATTCTACTTCAGATTCTAGGTCCAAGTCGCATACAGCCTCGATGCTCAAAAGATACACTAAACAGCAAGAATAAACACAGGTTTCGAATTATGATTTATGTGTTAGTCATTTCGCATGCAGCGTGTATAAAACTATATGTCCAGGATTACTGGAAATCAACAAATTATCAGACATCAATATTCATTCATCGACAAAAGTTTAAATTATTTCATGAAGAACTTAGTACAAACAAGTAAACATACTGAACAGTTTATCTTTTGATACAACTTTTAGAAGTCATATGGAAATTAAAAACTTTCAACTATAATTTTAAAAGCCGATCTCTAATGAATGTAAATATAAGATTTGTCAAGCTCGATTTTAAAATTATTTCAATGAATTCTGTACCATTCAAAATCGTGCAAAACTAACGCAATAATGAAATAAGAACTGAAGGTTTCCTGATGTCGTGATGAATACGATTGTTCTCGGGCAATCAGCCAGGTGAATAAATATATTAACGCAATAATTTCCAAATTGTTTGAAATAAAATTAGAGCTTTAATTTAAGTCGCTGAGCCAAGAAAACTAGGATAAAAATGTTTCAAATTGTATCCTTTGGAAATATAATTTGTACTCTTATGAATTTTTGAAAATAATGTTTCAAAATCAGCTGTCATTAGTACAAATAAACGAAGAAGTAAAGATTATTTGAGTTTCATGCAATTCAGTCATTTAGAGACAAGTAACGAAATATTTTCAAAGACAATTTCTTACATCTTCTGGTAAATAAAGTCTGTTTTTGATAAAGTTTACGACGTTAAATTAAATTTACACTTCTCAAGTCAGTATAGAGAAAAATTATTTCAGTTTGAAACACACATGGTCAGATCACAAACGTATTCCAGTCGGTAAAATAAAGGCTCAAGGATTATTTGATTTTAAATAAGCCTATAAAAACTAAGATATTCAGTAAATAATATTACCAATGATAAAATCAAGTTGTTGCCTGACAAATATCCATACATATTTCAAACTCAATAAGCAAAGGGCAATGATAATATTTCGATATTAGCGAAAATATTAATAGTAGATATGAAGTAGACATCAGGACGAAGTAACTTTTGGATAAATTAGGTTTCCCCACACTAGAAATGTTTATTTTCTAAAGAACTCAATGAACACCGTGAAATCGTTACAGTATTAACTGAAAACAGTAAGATAAAATTTAAATAAAATTCAATAACATTTTTTCATAGAGGTCATAACCAAATCTGCTGAATACAGTTATTTACAAATTACTTAAACTTTAAATAATTTAAATTTTAGAAGGTCAACAAACTCAAATAAATCAATTACCAATAGTTTTACATTAAGGTGATCTGGTACCCCTAGCAACCTTGAAAGTTAGTCCATTTAAAAAGCATTGCAAAGTTTTTCACTATTTTCTTCTTTATTATTAAAGTTACAAACGTCAAAATTTGAACAAACCTAGAGGAGAGACATATCTATGCCTTGTGTGTTTTAGATTTTGAAAAAAACACAGTAAAAAAGCTTCCATGTTTGATTTTAAAAACTTGGCAACGCAGATGTAACCCTCCCACTCAAATTTTGAGTTGGTGTCTCCTTTTGTTGAAATGTCTATTGACTCCTGTGTGAACCTCCCTGTCCGCGTTTAGCGGTCGTCTTTCTGCCTGTCCTTCGAGTCGTGGTTGCTTGAAATGTGAATATCGACGGAATGAATGAGTGACAGCAGGAGGGATTGCAGTACAAATGTCTGTGCCGTGAAAAGACAACGGAAAGCGAGATATTCCTGCCGACCGAGGAAAAAAAAATATCGCACGACTTTCGGCTTCAGAAACATAAGAAAAGAGAAGAAAGAAGTGCTATTGTGTTTCATATTTCTGTGGTTATTTCTTCCGTTTCTATGTAGCTTTATTTCAATGCAGTATTTGAATGTTGAATGAAAGATGATAAATCGAACGGTTGATAGACAGGTAAACAGATAGAAGTAATATATATAAAGAGAGAGAGAGAGAGAGACATAGATATAGATATAGATAGATAAGCATATAAATGCAGAAAAAATATTTTCTAAAAATGATAAATAGCTAGAAACGATATATAGGACCTAACACATCAAACTGAAGTTCTTGGAAAGTATGTACATTAGTAAAGAAATACTTTCAAACAGTGGCGTACTTTAAGATGTGTTGGTACAGGTTGTAATCCCTCCTTTCATATCTATTGAAATTAGAAGATTTTAGCTTTCATCTTGGATCAACAACAATCTTCCTGTGTGGAGAAGGGGCTTACATATACGTACGACGACACATCACAATGTTTAGAAAATGTAAATGAGTAGAGAATATACACACCCAGGCAGAGGTTCCTATTTTCCCCTGAAGGTTACCATTCTTCCCATTTACTGTCCTTCCCCCAAATTTACCATTCTTTATTATGACAATTACTTATTTAAAAATGTTATTCATGCTAAGTTCTCCTTCATACTTAGTGTTCATCAGTCGGTGGCTATCGAGCTCAACCCCCTCCTCCCGAAATAAATTTGTTATATTCACAACTTCATTAAAATTTGTCGGCACCTAAAAGGAAAAATATAAGTGCTTATTCTCGTATTGTGCATACCCCTTCCCGAAACAAATTCCTAAATACGCCACTCGTGTTCATAAAAGCATCATTGTGGTATAATTAAAATTCGATTGTTCCACTTTCAATGACAAATTATGTCCCTCCTCTAAAAAAAAAAAAAAAAAAAAAAAGTCATAGATGCAACCTGTGCCCCCAAAACCTGACTGTGGGCACCCCTGTAATCCAGAGAAGGCTAGGAAATGAAGTTTCTTTGTTTAAAATCTTTCCCAACCCCATAAACACCCCCTAACACCAACCAAACTTTCTTTACACACATCCCTGGGCGTAACAAAATATATTGCTTCCTTTGCGTTTCTGTAAAAATATGTATCACTATTCTAAATGCTCTCCCTCTTGGGTTTTGAACACCTCACAAAATAAAATTTCCAGCGTACTTACTGATTAAACGGGAGACTCAGGTGAGATGCCCGATTGCAATACGTACATTTCCAGGGTTTCCCACAGGGAAGTATTGCGTCGCACACTACACCACACATCTTTTAGGTGAGGACTGTTAATTTTATGCAAAGATTGAAGACTATAAAGAAATGCATTCCAGTGAAATTAACAATAAACAGAGAGACGGACCACCGAGACTGATTGGAATCTAAAGATGTGGGGGTGGAGGTGGGAAATGTTTATACGTATGGAGACGGATAGTGTTAGAGGAAGAAGTCTACATCTGTCCTACTAAACACAATACTAAGCGGATATTATTATTATTATTATTATTATTATTATTAGGGGCTCTTTATTTAAACCCGACTAACGAATATTTCTGGATACGCGTATGCCTTCAAACATAAGTGGAAAACATTCTTGCGTATCTTATTTTATCCTGTAGGGATGGCATAGAGACTTGTAGGCGGATCCTGAGGGAAGGGTCGTTCGCTACCTCCAATGGCACAAGCACCAGTGATGCAAAAGTTCAAGTCTGTACATAATAAAACTAAAGTAACCCTAAGTAGCAGTGTTACAACTCACCGCTACCCCATCCCTCAGAAATCCATCCTGGATCCGTCCCTGTGTCGTCTGGAGTCGAAAATATGTCATGTGAAAAGAAAAGGTATGAAAAATGTCATCTTACAGCCTTTTGCGTCGATTTCCTTATAAATTGTGAGAGGCCCGTCCTAGTGTGCTAATTGACGAGGGGATGCCAGGGATTTCTCCTCTAAGAAAATTTTCATTCCAGGCAGGAATAACTTTTCCCCACTCTTACGTGTGTGATGGCTGGGTGCGTATATGAGTGAAATTCATCCGCTCTGGGAAAAATATTCAATTCGCACACTGACCCGTCGAGTTATCCAATTTTTATATAACGTAGTGAAGAATTATTTTGCGAAATAAAGTAGTGGTGTTTATTTTGTGAAATAAAGTACCGGTACTGAGGAATCTACTTACATAGTTGTGCAACTACGGCGGGGGTTAGGGGGCCTGCTCCCTTCCTAAATTTTTTAGTCCCTCAAACCACAATGCATCCTATGACATTGATACGGAGACCCAGAATTGTTACGATTGCCCCCCTAGCATATTTATGCTCCCCAAATTTCAGTGGCTGGTTGCGAGCCTGGTCAACAAGGCTTTCACAGATATTACATAATTTAAACAAATTTGTATAATGCAAAATAAATTTACTACTAAATCATGCTTAGGTATGCGCACGAGACGAGTCGAGACACTGCTTTTCCAATAGAGAAATATACATTTTTCAAGTCGAGACATCACTTTTACAGCAAATTTTCGAGACGAGACAACCACAAATCTTGTCTCGTGCGCATCCCTAATCATGCTCAATTTTAAAATAAGCCAACATCATTTACTTACAAGAACATAAAATGTTGCGTGAGCCGTTACCCAGCTTTATCAAACTTGGTTCTCTTCTGTTCGAACTCACAATGAAAGTTTGCACAAGATATTTCACACGAATTTGAAGGGTGTATCTATGCACATGATACCCAGGTAGAATCTCACAGCCTTCAGGCGCCTTGCGAACTTCATTTATTAGAAAAAAAAATCTAAAATTAGGAAATGCTAGTGTGAAGATTACATGGATCTATATTTTTTTCTTTCTCCGCTTCCAGGAAAAGGGAGATACAGACATTACATATGAGTATATGGTAATTTATACAATATTGTATTGTCACCGGACATGTGCATGAAAAATTAAAAAAAAATTCTAGGGGGTAGTATAGAAGTGGCCATGTCGACAGGCAACAAAGAACGAAAGTGGTTTTTAAAAAAGCAGGCCCCAGGAATTTTGCCCACATGCCATTTCACTTGATCATATTTCCCTCAAAAATTATTCATGTAAATATCTTTCAATTATTTCTGAAGAGAGGGTTTTGACCTCGCTTTCAAAGGGTAATTTTGTCCTAGATTGATTCCAACAATATTTTTTCTACAATCTTTCCCAAAGATCACAAACTGACATCTATACTATGTTATTTTGCGGAAATGGTAAGCTGACAAGTGACAACTACCCTTCCAGGAATTGGCAGAATGAAAAGAAAGAAAAAAAGAGAGAGGGAGAGAGATGAGAAAAGAAGGTTTCGGTTGTACCGCTGTTTATGAGTCACCTGATTGGAACAACTTGAGCGAGGCAGAGAACTGAACTTGCCGCTCGACTCGGGCGGAAAGGAAAAACTATACCGTCGCAGGGAGTTCAGGTACTGTTGCCATGTTTTCAAAGTTGAAGATAAAAGTTTCCTTACTGTGTTTTTTTTCAAAATCTAAAACACACAAGGCATATATATGTGTCTCCTCTAGGTTTGTTCAAATTTTGACGTTTGTAACTTTAATAATAAAGAAGAAAATAGTGAAAAACTTTGCAATGCTTTTTAAATGGACTAACTTTCAAGGTTGCTAGGGGTACCAGATCACCTTAAATTTTAAAATATATTAGGATAAACATGGATTTGTTTAGTGCACTCAACTGAAAACATTGTCACTAGAATAAATTTTATTAGTAACTTTCAGATAAAATTTCTGAAAATTCTATCTTGAAATCATTGTAGAATGATTTGCTCTCTGTCACAAACTCTTCGATGGGAGATGCCATAACAGAACAGTGATAAGAAAGTCAGTGTAACGTGTGATGAATTATAATAAGTTGCCTGCAGACATTCAGCTTGTGCTTACTCCGGTTACTATTGGGATCGGTTTTCTAATCACTAACAGTTCGTTGTGTCATAGTTGGGAATATGATAGTTACACCGAGAACCATCTCTTGGAGTAAGTTTTGATCCGGTCTGCTACCTCTTTCCTGGATATATTGTCTACAACGTTGTCAACGTGGATATTCTCCGTAGCGACTCCTCGTCTTCCTTTCCTGATTGGGACTTGGTCCTTTGTTTTGCCGACTGACTCCACCTGCTTCAGTGGGACCCAAGCATATCGCTTAGTGGGATCTTCGTCCGTGGTCGTCGTCGTGAGCATACGTGCTACAACGACTCATACGGTAAATTGTGTCTATCTGGTGAACGTTGATGAGGTGTTTCTAGTTAACTAAGAAGAAGGTCGCCATTTGGTCAATCTGTACCTGTGACTAGAATTTACGATTACTACGTGTCGAGCTGCCTGAGAGGTCATTGGAGACTGGTCGCTGCCCGAAGATGCTGCCGAAGCTGTGCTCTTTGAACTGGCTTGTGGTGCCGGTATTGTCTACCAGTAGGTGTTGAAAGTGGCTGTTGGGTGAGCTTTGGTCACCGTTTCAGATAACTCTGTCTTTATTATTCCTATCTCGGTCTATGGAAGGAGTAACGCCGTTCCGGAAATCGTAAAGGAACTTGTTTACAACTCATATATTTCGTTCAAATGTTTGTCTCCGTTCATAATATCTGGTGCAATATTATTAATGTCGTGTGTCTATTCTTTTGTCTCGAGTCATTCTATAAAGACAATATATGATTTATTAATCATTTGTTACTCAGTGAATTTACATAATATACGCATATTGATTTTTCAATGTCCATAATGTTGTTTCAAGTAAATTTTGTCCATAACATGTTTGAGTAGACAGAAGTGAGTCTCTATCCAGTAAGTCGAATCATACGCCGACGGGGTAGTCTGATGTCAACACCATTTCTCTCTTGCTTTAAATGAAAGTATTCTCTGAGTTGCGTAAATGTATAATGTATCACTCGCTACCATCTAGCTCATGTTCGTCCTGTAGTGGGCACTTCGTATTGTCTATTTTATAAGTACTATGTTTGGTGAAGTTAAAGCTTAATTAGCGACAGCTAGCTCATGTTCGCCCAGTACCGGGCACTCCGTATTGGTTACTACAATATATAGTTCGTAATCTGAGTATTAAGTCGCCACGAAAGAAAAATCTATGCAAATCCTCGAGTTGTTTCCGTGTCTTATCTTTAATTATAAAACTACGTACTAGTTCAGTTGGACGCGTCGAAGATGGTGGGCATTGCGACAGTACTCACACCTAGATGTGATGGTGTCAGGGGTAGAATCTAATTTACTGGCTGGTCTTGTACTTCCTATAAATGTTTCTACAGTATGTATTATTATTACCGTCGCTGTTTAGTTCTAAGCTATGTCGAGGGAAAGCGCCCTCTTAACAGTTGGTTGCGTAAAAGTAGTGGAAACGTTACGCTTTTATGGAGGAAGGTTAGTCGACGCAGCCACACACACTTACTCCCTCTGTGGTGAGATGTTTTGTAAACAGTAATGAAATTTGTAATCTCCCTTCACTCGCTGTGATGTAGCCTACTAAAGATTTTGTTTCAATACTTGGTCGAGGAATGTAAACAACTTTCTACTGTTATTAAGGATAATGTTTAAACATTGTTCTTACTCATCTTTTAGTTGTGTTGAAGCGAGAAGTTTCTGGAATCTTTAAAGACTGAATACATATGACTTTTTTTTCTGACAATTGAGTTTAGCTGTCCATGATCGTTAATGTCGATGCCATTCTCAATATTATACGCTGTTTGCAAAAGAGTTAAATAAACATGATTTGCAAGGTATGTGGTGTTGTTCTGAAATGATTTTTCTTCTTATCCTTCTCATGGTACCGACAATGCCATTAGTGTGCAAGAGTCTCGAGTTAAATAGCGTTGTGCTCACTGGTTCATAATCGTACCTTAAGGAGTTATATCGGCGACCCACTTGATTTTTTTTCTTTTCCTCTTTCTTTTCCTTTCCCCTAACGTTAGCTACGAATAAAGGTGTAAGTAATTGGTGCAACTTGTACAATATAACGGTGGTTTTCCAGCCACGAGATTCTAAGGTCGTTACGAGTTTAGCTACCCAGCTATAGAATTGAACTCGCATTCATCAAGTTGGCTTCCATAGCCAGAATTTAACTTTATGTATCAAGTTGACGACCCAGCCTCATGTGTTTCAAGTTTAGCGATCCGGCACAGGATCGTCTCAAGTTTGGCTTTACACAGCCAGGATTGGCTGGTTTCAAGTTTGGCACCCCAGTTCAGGGTTTTAAGTAAACGTACAATTATGACGTTTCAAGTTTGGCGATACCAGCCAGAATTCTAATTACTGTAAAATGTAACGTCTCAAGTTTGGCGAACCCAGCTGTAGGATTATTTTATTGTGTAAAATGTCACACTATTTGGTTGGTGTCGTGTTATGCGGGAAGAAATGAGTGATACGGACTGTCGCGTTGGTGTTGAAGAGATATGCTGGATAGAGCTCACATATGTTTATGTTCATTAGATTTATAAATAAGTAAGATGTCGGCTGAGTGGAGGAATCTTCCTTCTAATGGAGATGATATTATTTGCGTTTGTTGTAGCGAGCCTCTTGCCGCCGCGGAACAAATTGATTCTGATAAGAAACGTGCTATATCTTGTGACAGGTGTCACGAATGGTCACATTTTGTTTGTGTCAAATTAAAGGATACTTCTAGTGTTTTCGAAGCTGTTACCTCAGATTCTTTCGTTTGGGTTTGTCCTAAATGTGACGCACATACTTCTCCTGAAGCATTGGAGCGTGAGAACGAATCACCTCCCAAACATTTTTCTTCGCCCAAGTCTCCGCAAGGAAGCGAAAGGGGGACAGAACAGGCGAATGAACTCGCCGCAATGCTAGCTCAGGTGTTGAGCAAAATAGCAAACGTTGAGCGAAGTAATGCTGATATTAATAGCAAAATAGAAGAAAGTAATAGTAAAATAGAAAGTAAGATAGCAGACAGTAATGAAAAAGCCGAAGCTAACAATGCTAGAATTCAAGAGTGCATTGTTGAAAATGTACATAACCTTTCCACTACAATTAATAAAATTGATGAAAGAGTAGGTAGTGTAGAAAACCTTTGTAGTTCTCTGTTAATCAAGGATTTGCAAGCGCAATTACAAACTGTGAAAACAGAAGTTGAAAATAATAAGTTGTGTATTGACTCTGTAGAATCTCGCGTTGATTCTGTAGAAAAGGAACAGAATCTCATTATAAAGCCCTAAAGGTTGTTTTTGATAGAATTAAAAAACTTGAAAATGAAAATGATGAAGTTAAGATTGAACTAGAAGGGTGTAATAATAGTCAATCTAAACTTTTCGCAGAAGTGTTAACTTTAACTAATAAAGTAGATAAATTACAGAAACCGAAATTTTCGTCTGTTGAGTGTGGGAGCCCGAGTAAGGAAGGTGTTCCTTGTAAACGTCCTTGCATTAGTGTTGACCTTCCTGTGTCGTTTTCTGAGTCGAGGGATAATTTGTCTGTTAATACTATTATTAGTACGTCTGCTGAATGCAATGTGTTACTAGTTCTGTTAGTCATTCAAGTAAACCTGTGTTTGTGCAATCAGAACCAGATATTAAATATGAGTGGCCAGCTAGCCCTAGTGAAACTAAAGTGGTTGCCAGTGCTTTAAATACTTTTCCAAATGTCAACTCTTCTGTTTATTATAATAATAATGTAAGTAATAGTACTCGTACTACTGACACTGTTACATGGTTGGTGTCGAGAGGGACCACTTCTCATGTTGGTAATAGCCCACCGGTGTTTAATACTAGCTATTTAAAGCCTAGTTATGATCCTAGTATTTTTCACACTACTGTTGTACCGAATAGTCAAGTACCGCGTAACAGTGTTGACACCTTCAGTGGTATAACACCAAGTTCATTGCCTTTTGCGATTAAGCAAAAAGATTTACAATCTTTTCCTTCCTATTCTGGGGATATTAAACCTGGAGCCCCAAGGAAGTTTTTGAGGGATCTTGAGAAATGTTTAAGTATGTATTCACTTACTGATGGAGACCGATTACGGGTCGTAGAAGATTGTATGGTTCGAGCCGCGTTTGCTTGGCATAGCTCAGTAGATCCCGACATCAAAACTTATCAAGACTTTGTGCGTCTTTTTAAAAATCAGTATTGTTCGCCTCTGATAGAGCGTGCTCAGAAGAAGTCGTTGCAATCTTTGCGTTGTGATAAGACAAAATTCGCTTCATTGTTAGACTACGTTTGGTTTGTAGTTGAAAGTTATTACAATATATGTGAGACCCCGAGTACTTCGGAACTTGTGGAATTAATTTTGAATTGTTTACCGCCTAGGGATATGCGTTTGCTGTCTGTTCAGCAATATAATAGTGTCGATGAATTAATGAGTAAAGTAGCGTTATCTGGAATTGAGGATACTTCCATGCAAGAAGTTAGGCCTCCGACAAAGAAAGTATTCGCTAAGCAAGCTAAAATTATTAATCGTAATTTAGAACATGTTGACAGTAGCTGTCAAACTGAATTTGTAAGCTACGCTCAGACGAAAGTAGAAATAACAATAATAGTAATGGTAGTAATTATCAGTATAATAATCGATATCGAGGGAATGGTAGAAACCGTTATCGTGGAAGGAATCGAGGACGTAACGGAAGATATCAAAATAATGATAGGAGACAAGATGAGGTATCTTCCATCCGAGGGAAGATCAACCTACATCTACTTCGGAAAACTAAGGTCGCAGTCTTTTCCGAACACGGGGGGAAACGACTGCTGTATTTCTCCGGTCCCCGTAGATAATGATTCT
The DNA here is from genome assembly GCF_964235325.1 of Thermobia domestica. NCBI lineage: Eukaryota > Metazoa > Arthropoda > Insecta > Zygentoma > Lepismatidae > Thermobia > Thermobia domestica. Next base: position 115,896,398 of record NC_137464.1, read on the forward strand.
GGAACTAATGTCAAAACCTATAATGTCTTGGTTGAGTCATTATCTGGAGACGTAAACAATAATGAGAGTAATAATGCTATGTCATTTAATGTAAACTTCGTAGTTGAAGAGGATGAAGAAAAAGAAAAGCCTATTATTTTTCTTCCTCCCCTGTTGTTAAAGGAAACATTGGAGGAGTCCAATTAACTTGTACTATTGATTGTGGGTCTGAGTTATGCCTTTTAGATTGGAATATTTGGAAACAGTTAAAACTTAAATTTTCATCTGCCAAATTGAGACCATATACTGGTTTGCCATTGGGTGCCTTTGCCGGTACAGAGAAGTTTTCAGTTCAGGGTGTCCAGATATTTAGCTTAAATATTCAGGGTCATTTATTTGACATTCCGTTGTTTGATATAAAGTATCTTCGAACTGATCTTATTTTTGGTTGTCCATTTTTAGACAAATTTAAAGCTGGCGTTGACAGAGAAAGGAAATTTGATTGTTTGATAATGCTGATAGTCTTGTCGTAATTCCGACTGATCAACCTAGTATTCTTATGGTAGCTTTTTCTTCGAACAAGGTTGAGATCGGGAGGACTGAATGGCCATCCGATAAGCAGGAACTATTCCTTCTGAACTTCTGTGTTCTGATGTTAATATTTTAGAGGTTCCTCCTCCAGTAGAAAGTTCAACTGTTCTTTCCGTGTCAGATGTGCATACAGTTCCTGAATCCAATCTTTCAGAAGCTGAAATTCAGGACTACATCTCATCTCGAGGCGATTTAGATAACAATGTCAAGCAACGTCTATATGATTTGTTATTCCGATATCGTAATATTTTCTGCGAGTATCCCCGTAGGATACGAACGCCTTTGTACAAGATAGAATTAACCGACGAAGAACCTGTCGTAGGACCGTATTATTCTGTGCCAAAATCCATGGAAATGGAGTTTGAGGCAGAATTACAAAAATGGATTGAATTAGGCATAGCTCGTGAACAGACCTCACCTTACCGGAACCCCATGCATTGTGTTCGCAAGGCGTCTGGTGCTGTCAGGCCTGTAATTGATTTTCGCCTACTGAACCTCCGCGTTCGGGCCCCTAAGGCTCAAGTGGAACCAATAGGTGATATATTGAACCGTGTAGCGAAAGCGAAATATTTTTCAAAATTCGACTGTTCGTCAGGATATTATGGCGTAGGTTTACATCCTTCGTCATATCCCTGTACAAGTTTCGTTTATAAAGGACGTCAGTACGTAATGATGGTCTTACCTCAAGGAATCAAGAGTGCGCCCGACATTTTCCAGAGCGTAATGCATAGTTACTTCGATCAAAGTACTAAAGATTTTGTTACTCTGTTTCCGGATGATATCTTAATCTCTAGTACTTCTCTAGACGAACACTTCGCCCATCTGGAGCGTGTGTTCGAAATTTTCGAGCGTGGAAATTTTTCCCTAAATTTCCGGGAGTGTTGCTTCCTTCTGACGGAAGTGAACTTCCTGGGACACGTCATTAGTGGTCAGATTGTTAAAATTGACCCACGTCATAATGAACCAATTCGTTGCTATCCTATCCCAAAAACCAAGAAGAAAATGCGTCAATTTCTAGGATTATTGGGATGGCGACAGCGGTTCATTCCCAATTATTCGACTCTTATTTCTCCGATGTACGATCTCATTAAGAAGGATGTTAAGTACAAACTCACTCCCGAAGTTTTGGATCTCTTTTATAGATTGCGGGAAATAGTCAGTAATCCACCTGCGTTGGGACAACCTGATTTCAATTTGCCGTTCCACATCCATTCGGATGCATGTTCAGAGAATTTGGCTGGTTTTCTGGCACAGTACCCTGATGGGTCTGATCATCCAAACATCATTGCCTACGCTAGTCGTAGAGTTAAACTTCACGAACTTTCATTGTCTTCTTTTCAGTTGGAATTGCTTTGTTTTGTTTCTGTGTGAACGTTTCTCGCAATATATCCTTGGGAGAACCACGTATATTCATACAGATAATGCTGCCGTCACTCATACCTTTTCTATGAAGAACTTAGATACAAGGACGACTCGTATGCTTCTCAAATTACAAAGGTTTGACCTTCGCTTCGAACACTGTCCCGGAGTTTGAATTTTGTAGCGGATACATTGAGTAGGAATCCACCGGAAGTGCCTTCTAAGTTAGAAGAGTATCGTGTCAATTTCTTTTTTGTTCGAGACTTCTCTCTTTTCAACATGGAGAAAGTAAGGGAAAAGCAACAGTACGATGATTTTTGTATTAAGTTAAGGTTTTTATTGGACAGTTCTCCAGAACATGTCACTTGTTATCAAGGTTTGTTATATTTCAAGCATAGGAATTCGAACCAATGGCTTTTGGTTATTCCTCAAGAATTAGTAAAGGAAATAATCGGAATAGTCCATTCACGTGGTCATTTTTGAGCTAGGAAATGTATGTCTCTATGTCGTTCTTTATTTTACTGGAAGAAACAAAGATTGTCAGTTCGACAATGTATCAGAGATTGTCTTGATTGTGCTGAGACAAAGTTCGCCAATCAAGTAATACTTAAAGAAGAGATTCATATAGAAGCTAGTCGACCTCACGACCGTCTAGCGGTCGACCTCGTTGGGAAACTTCCAGTTAGTAATGGTTATTATTATATTTTGTCTATTATTGATATTTATTTTAGGTTTGTTTGTTTCTTTCCTTTGAAGACTGCTCATGTTAAAGGTATAATTTCAGTGTTGGAAAAGAATTATTTTTATTTGTTTCCCTATCCTAATGCTATTGTCTCAGACAAAGGTTCACAGTTTGTCTCGCGCCCCTGGCAGGACTATTTTAAAGAGCATAATATGAAATCAATATTAACGTCCAGTTATACCCCTTCTTCGAATGGCTTGGCGGAAAGGAGCCATAAAGAACTCAACCGAATTATTCGTTTAGAGTGTCATAGTAATTATTCTAAATGGAGTACTGTACTTAAGCGATGTCAGGATCTTCTTAATTATTCGTTATGTAGTAGTATTGATTGTACGCCTGCAGAGCTATTTTTATCTTATTCTGCTATTGAAGCAATTAAAAAGAATTTTCCTTGGCCTGGTGTTCTAGAGAAGACACCTACCCAAGATTGTCATATTACGTTGTATCCTAAAGTTACTAATAAAACTAAGAAATTTTTGAAACGAACAGGAAGGGATGTTAAGTTAGAAAAAGACCTAGTAATGGTTAGACTTCACCATCTTTCCTCTTCAGTTAAAGGAGAATTTGCTAAATATATGAAATGTTTCTCGGGCCCTTTCTTGGGTAGAAAGATTCTGAAAAACTTAGTGATTTTGCATACCCTCACTGGAGAAAGTGTGGGAACGCAAAATTTTCATAATTTGAAGAAATTCAACTGCTCGAAAGAACGGAGAGATGAACTTCTTCGAAATTACCCACATAAATAATTCCTATCTTTAAATAGTGATATAAAGAGTGTTCAAAAATAACTGATCTTTTGGATCATTTATTTTTCCTGTCCCCTCGGTGGATGTAACGGTCCTCTTTGAGCGTTACATTTTCTCAGAGATTATTTTATAGATATTTAATGAGCTCTTAGTGTTCTTTTCTTTTACATTCTCTCAATTCTCGACCCTCATGAAGGATTCAAGATGGTCGACAATTGGACTAGTATGTGTAATCAAAATATGCAACTTTTCATTATACGTCTATGGCCTGCATCGAGAGGATATCTCTCAGTCTCGGTAAATAATGCTGACTGCTTGAAATAATTTGAAATTTTGTGTTCCGTTTAAAACTGAGGAATTTGTTATGAACGTACATATATAAATATTAACTTTTTATTTCCATTTAGTCGTTTTACTTTTACGCCCTGTTGCGCAAAAGGTAGCGGCCAATCAGAGAACGAGCGGGAGCTACAAGCGCGTTCTCCTTTGTCTTAGCTCTTCCTACCAGAAAAATCATGGCGGCGAGGAAGGAGAGATAGTGTTTCGCTCTGTCTTTAAACATGGAATCACTGCATTTTATGCTGTAAAATGATTTGCTATCTGTCACAAACTCTTCGATGGGAGATGCCATAACAGAACAGTGATAAGTCAGTGTAACGTGTGATGAATTATAATAAGTTGCCTGCAGGCATTCAGCTTGTGCTTACTCCGGTTACTATTGGGATCGGTTTTCTACTCACTAACAGTTCGTTGTGTCATAGTTGGGAATATTATAGTTACACCGAGAACCATCTCTTGGAGTAAGTTTTGATCCGGTCTGCTACCTGTTTCCTGGATATATTGTCTACAACGTTGTCAACGTGGATATTCTCCGTAGCGACTCCTCGTCTTCCTTTCCTGATTGGAACTTGGTCCTTTGTTTTGCCGACTGACTCCACCTGCTTCAGTGGGACCCAAGCATATCGCTTAGTGGGATCTTCGTCCGTGGTCGTCGTCGTGAGCATACGTGCTACAACGACTCATACGGTAAATTGTGTCTATCTGGTGAACGTTGATGAGGTGTTTCTAGTTGTTGTTAACTAAGAAGAAGGTCGCCATTTGGTCAATCTGTACCTGTGACTAGAATTTACGATTACTACGTGTCGAGCTGCCTGAGAGGTCATTGAGACTGGTCGCTGCCCGAAGATGCTGCCGAAGCTGTGCTCTTTGAACTGACTTGTGGTGCCGGTATTGTCTACCAGTAGGTGTTGAAAGTGGCTGTTGGGTGAGCTTTGGTCACCGTTTCAGATAACTCTGTCTTTATTATTCCTATCTCGGTCTATGGAAGGAGTAACGCCGTTCCGGAAATCGTAAAGAACTTGTTTACAACTCATATATTTCGTTCAAGTGTTTGTCTCCGTTCATAATATCTGGTGCAATATTATTAATGTCGTGTGTCTATTCTTTTGTCTCGAGTCATTCTATAAAGACAATATATGATTTATTAATCATTTGTTACTCAGTGAATTTACATAATATACGCATATTGATTTTTCAATGTCCATAATGTTGTTTCAAGTAAATTTTGTCCATAACATGTTTGAGTAGACAGAAGTGAGTCTCTATCCAGTAAGTCGAATCATACGCCGACGGGGTAGTCTGATGTCAACACCATTTCTCTCTTGCTTTAAATGAAAGTATTCTCTGAGTTGCGTAAATGTATAATGTATCACTCGCTACCATCTAGCTCATGTTCGTCCTGTAGTGGGCACTTCGTATTGTCTATTTTATAAGTACTATGTTTGGTGAAGTTAAAGCTTAATTAGCGACAGCTAGCTCATGTTCGCCCAGTACCGGGCACTCCGTATTGGTTACTACAATATATAGTTCGTAATCTGAGTATTAAGTCGCCACGAAAGAAAAATCTATGCAAATCCTCGAGTTGTTTCCGTGTCTTATCTTTAATTATAATACTACGTACTAGTTCAGTTGGACGCGTCGAAGATGGTGGGCATTGCGACAGTACTCACACCTAGATGTGATGGTGTCAGGGGTAGAATCTAATTTACTGGCTGGTCTTGTACTTCCTATAAATATTTCTACAGTATGTATTATTATTACCGTCGCTGTTTAGTTCTAAGCTATGTCGAGGGAAAGCGCCCTCTTAACAGTTGGTTGCGGAAAAGTAGTGGAAACGTTACGCTTTTATGGAGGAAGGTTAGTCGACGCAGCCACACACACTTACTCCCTCTGTGGTGAGATGTTTTGTAAACAGTAATGAAATTTGTAATCTCCCTTCACTCGCTGTGATGTAGCCTACTAAAGATTTTGTTTCAATACTTGGTCGAGGAATGTAAACAACTTTCTACTGTTATTAAGAATAATGTTTAAACATTGTTCTTACTCATCTTTTAGTTGTGTTGGCGCGAGAAGTTTCTGGAATCTTTAAAGACTGAATACATATGACTTTTTTCTGACAATTGAGTTTAGCTGTCCATGATCGTTAATGTCGATGCCATTCTCAATATTATACGCTGTTTGCAAGAGAGTTAAATAAACATGATTTGCAAGGTATGTGGTGTTGTTCTGAAATGATTTATTTTTCTTATCCTTCTCATGGTACCGACAATGCCATTAGTGTGCAAGAGTCTCGAGTTAAATAGCGTTGTGCTCACTGGTTCATAATCGTACCTTAAGGAGTTATATCGGCGACCCACTTGATTTTTTTTCTTTTCCTCTTTCTTTTCCTTTCCCCTAACGTTAGCTACGAATAAAGGTGTAAGTAATTGGTGCAACTTGTACAATATAACGGTGGTTTTCCAGCCACGAGATTCTAAGGTCGTTACGAGTTTAGCTACCCAGCTATAGAATCGAACTCGCATTCATCAAGTTGGCTTCCATAGCCAGAATTTAACTTTGTGTATCAAGTTGTCGACCCAGCCTCATATGTTTCAAGTTTAGCGATCCGGCACAGGATCGTCTCAAGTTTGGCTTTACACAGCCAGGATTGGCTGGTTTCAAGTTTGGCACCCCAGTTCAGGGTTTTAAGTAAACGTAAAATTATGACGTTTCAAGTTTGGCGATACCAGCCAGAATTCTAATTACTGTAAAATGTAACGTCTCAAGATTTAAATTTCTTCATTGTCCCTGAAGAACTAAGGGGCTATTGTCTGAAAAAAGAGAATTTGTACTGCTTTTGTATGTAGCCATTTAGTTTAAATTTTCCTTTATAGCGCAAAACCTAAGACGACGATATCAGTTATGGAAAAAAAGAAGAATGAAACTTTGTCTTTCAAATAAATGTTCAAAAAAGTTAATATTAAATTTATAGATATGATCAACTGTATTAATTCTTATTATAGCTAATTAACAGTTGTTCAGATCTTGGGGAAGTGTTCTCGGAATTTACGGATTCTACATATTCATATTAAATACTCTTCGTAATAAATAATAAGCAAAGTGTTTAGGTAAATTGTCTAGTCAACTGTTAGTCTCATTCTTCACATTGAAAATACACGATCTGAAATATAAGCCTTCCACCAAAACAAACAATCGATTAAGCAGGGCCGGGAAATCAATGTTCAATTTGCACTCCAGTATTAACTTTAACCTACTCATTTGTGAGAGTTTTCTATTTCAAACTGATATATAAAGATGTGATTACTTTAAGGTTTGAAGATTTAAGGTTAATACAATTCTAATCTTTAAGGTTAATATAATTCTAATCTTTATATAAATATGGTTCGCACGATTCCCACATAGTTTTGCTTATCTGAAACTGAGTTATGATGTATCTGAAACGAACATAGATATAACAAAACGCTAAATGCAAAAGCTGTATTTGATCACTGGAATTTTGTTTAATGTCATATGAAATAGTTTCTATTTAAAATTTGGTTAGACAGAAAAGTGGATCAGAATATACAATTTTTTTATTCAATATTCTAGTATTAATTTTATTTCTAACCAATCTTTTCCTTAATAAACATGTTTCTGAATTTTGCTTTCATCGTACATACGCAACTACAGTATGGGCATATGAAAAACATAAGTTTATTTAAGGGCACACAATGCTGTACCAAATATAAAGAAATGATGGGTCATCCATCATCTATAAATAAGATTTTAAAAAAAATCAATTCAACGTTCAGTCTGCAATGAGAACTGTGTTAATATTATATAGTAACTTTTTTATATATAATGAATGTATAATCTTTAAACAGAATAACAGAAATAGTATAGCAATAGTTCAAGGTTTTATTTAACAATCGCACACGCGAAGCACTTCTTGTAGCATATTTCGTCTTTCGAATCTTTTTTGGAGTTAAGTTTAATACCCAAATATATAGCAAAGAAGGGAAAGAATCCATTTATAATATGCAGTATTTAATTAAACATATTTTTATGTATTTATTTATTATGTGCACATTTGCATTTCTGCGATTTCTTACTGATACAGTGTTTACATAATTTGTTTAGTGTTATGCATTCTTTGCACTAAACTCTTTGCAGTACGGGATTTTTTTCATAATTACATCGTGTCTTAACACTTTTCTTTCTCCTTTTGTAGTTATATGGCTTTTAAGCCACATAGATACCTAATAAAACACATTTAGTTTGCTGTTCCTCAGTACTTCTAAGAGCAGAACCAAATTCAAAGTTCAAATAATCCCACGTAAAAGACCTTATCAAATCAGAATTTATAATTTATGTATTCATGTTTTAAAAATCTACATTACTGTGTACTTGAATCATGTTGAAAATCCAATGATAGAGATAAGAAAATAATTTCTAAAGTTTAGGAAATTCATGTTATCAACTCTTATGTGGCAATGATAATGAAATGAAAGGTTTCATCTGAAAATTACTTTTAATAATTGTTGCATTTTGAATTGTCTCCAAAATTGCAAAATGATAAATCCAAACCCACTGTCTATGTCCTTTAAAAACTAACAAATGCGCCTGTACATACTACACGAAATACTATAACTGAAAAATATAGGCAATCTTCCTTTCTTAGTTTCCAATTATGCTTATTACATTCATGATTTATCGTTGATGCAAATATACAGTTGAAACATCTTTTAGGGTGGAGGTGAAGTGAAAGAAGAAATCAGCATCATAAGTAATTACACTAATAACAATTTTCGGTCTTATTATCACGATTGAATTATTATGAATTGATTCAAATTCTATGGTATTTGCTGCTTCGAAACTTATCGTTCCTATTGCTAACATAATTTTTTACTTCCACACAATATTTTCTTTGACAAGGATGATTTTGGAGAGTGGTTTGGGAAAAATCTTCCCTTCTTCCCAAGCACGGAATTCTCCTTTCCCAGGGCAATATCTCCTTTCGTGTTCAATATGGATTCCCAGTATTTTGGCAGTACTATTTTTCACTATCAGTATATTTAAATTTCCTCCCAAGGAAACCTTTTGGAACTATCATTCATTTCACGACATATAACACTGTCATAGCACCTTCACAAAATGTTTCTTGTCAGAAGAACAAAATTTCTACATAAAACATAAAATTAACAATTAAAAAGTCCGCAATTTTAATAGGAAAAAAACTTTCAAAATAATAATGAATGTAAGCGCAAGGAATTTACATGATCATACTACCGAGTGAACGACACGAAATAGCGCAAGATAAAATTCTAAGAAGTGAAATGAATTGCCCAGATCTACTGAGAAAGATGTTAGGAACATCGAAACATTATAGTCAATGGAACACTAAATGTTAGACGCAGTAAATAAAGAGAACATTTACAAATTATTTTAAATAATTCATATGCTTAAATCAATATTCACTTAGTGATTTTTTATACTCTTACACTATTGCGAATAGCACCTTACGGCTATTGATGGTTGACTAGTACACTATTTGCCAACTTATAATTGAACCCTATTGTGAGGGTGGCTCAGTGGTAGAGCGCTCACTTTTGCAGCGATGGGTCTCTGGTTCTATTCCAGATTATAAATTTATGGTGAACAACATGGTATCACTAGGTTTTTTCGGGCTCATCAGTTTAAATCCCGCATTCTTATTTCCCCAATTCTTTCATAACCATTCACTTTCATTAACTATCCGTCTTCTCTAGCCTACAAAGTATAATTTCATTTTATTATGGAAGGTAAGATTCCAGTGATCGTCACGGAGCCGTGTTTGACATGTTTCTGTGTGAGAACCAGTTGTGAATGAAGTAGCATGTGACGCGAAAAGTGTAATCTTGATATGTCATCTCAGTGGGTTTTCCAATATACAAATAGCCCTAAGTTAAACATACCCAAATCAACTGCAACACTCGCCTTGTCTAGATGGAGGGTCGAAGAACATTGTAGGTATTTTACACGTTTCAGGTGACAAAAAACTTCTAACTAAAAGAGATCACAGAACTCTGAAATGCGAAATTGTCAAAAACCGGTCACAGAAGGATATGTTGTTAAACGGAAATTTCAAGCATATAAGCTCCATATCACGATGAACAAGAAAGCTCGAAAGTTGAAATGATACTTGGACCATATCAATTATATGCTGGAGAAGCGAAAATTAATATTGTAGATCATCTCGATTATATGCTGGAGAAGCGAAAATTAATATTGTAGATCATCTCAATTATATGCTGGAGAAGCGAAAATTAATATTGTAGAGTGAGAGACAAGGTTAACATTGTTTTGGTCAAGTGGGCATATTTAGATGTGGTGGTTATTCAGACGATGCCTTCTACAGAAATGCTTAGTGCCTGCCCCGAAATTCGATGGTCGTTACGTCACAGCATAATGGTATACGTGTGTTTCATATGCAGCGATGTAGGGCCACAGATTTTATTCCTTGCAGTAGGGTGATAGTTGTACTGTAAAATATTAAGATAATGAAATGAATTCTGAATGTTCTGGCGAATCTACAGAATGTATTTCTGTTACTTTAAGGATGACTAGGTCACGTGTCGTGATAATGTTGTTCTATTTGGAGGTTATAAAGAAAATGATTTTTAATGCTTGGATGAACTTAAAAAGATTTTAGATCTTAATCCCACAGAATACTTAATGGGACGAGTTGATCTGTGGGTGCAGTATGAGAAGATGGAGCCGACTTCCATTGCTTACTGTCAGATTTTGTTAGAGTGATAGTGAAATATGGATTCAACCACTTTTCCTCTACACTCTACTCGAAAGCATACCTAAAAGATAGCTATTATTATAACAGCAAGAGGTGACACTACCAGACATTGATACAATACGACGGCACATTAATATTTTAAGTTAAATGCCATACTACTTTTCGGTAAATAGTATAGAGATTGCTTGCAACTATCGGTAAATAGTATACAGATTGCTTGCAACTATCAATTTAATTTTGTATTTAAGAGATACCGCATCCATATGCACATCTTACCTTTCTAATTTTTTTCCGGGAATGGGGGATCAATTGCTACTATTCAGCGATACTACGCAAACCAAACGCTGCATTTTCGAGCGTTTCTACTTAACTAGCGTTCCTGGATAAGTGTATTTCTCTCCTCTTTATATTATATCAAAAAGAGTATAAAGTTAAAACTTCCCTCTACAAGTCTTTATTAAGTAAGTATATGAAATTGTTCAACGAACTTACAGGCACAACCTACATGGTCAATTTACAACAAAATTATTACTAAACCAGTGAAATGAAAAACAATGGATATTTGTCAGTATTAAGTATCAGTTCAGTATGTTTGCGGGAAAAACCGCAGAATAACTTCAGTAAGGAGAATCGGTCACCAAACTCGAATCTGAACCTGATTCTTGCGAAGAAGAACTTTAATACCTAATCTAACCAAATTGCTGAATGTGTGTGTGTCAACCCAAGATTTTCCAGTGAGCAGTGAATCTGGTGTTTTTGCAGATTCGTGCTTTTTCCATAGTTTGGGCGATATGACTTAGTGAATACACTGCTAGAAAAGAACAATTTCGATTTAACAAGTAAAAGCAAGATAAGATGCACACCCGAGCAGGGGGAGGGGAGAGAATAATATACTTCTTGACAACAAAAATTCACGCTACGTACATAGATTGGCCTTCATTATTTGCTGTTTAATATTGCGTAATGAAAATTCTCGAAACTCATCTTGTTCTATAAAGATAACAAAACTTTTACACGATATTCAGAATTTAACCAATTTAACAACGTACGCATAGTACTCCTACCACCCCTTTTATTAATACAAGTTTCTAGTCTCACTGTAAAATACAATAGTGTAAATAAAAAGAAAGAAAATAAACGAAACAAATGCTATTAAAAATACGGACCAACGTATCCACTTTCATGTTCCTGTTTCTTCCTAGCGTGTAAATCTCACATACTGCAGATCTGAAACATTATCAGCCCTTAATGAAATAAAGACAAAATTATACGTTTCGAGAAAACTAAGTTTAAAAAAAAAAAGAACTCTCACCACATAAAATATTCTTATTAGGTTTCTCGAAAGTAAATCCGTTATGATATGTTCTATAGTTAATACTGAAGTATTTATTATTCACAAAACAGAAAGAACACCCACACCAGTTGTTATGCTAAGTAAACTAACCTAAAAAAGTTATATATTGTAGGAGTTTATTGCCCAAGTTATTTTGAAATCATCCTTTTAGAAACTCATCTCCATTACTGACCAGTTTCTGAGACAATGGTCTAAAGAAACTAACTCTACTGTTGAACAATATTCACGCTTTTTCAAGAGAAGTGACGCTATTCTTTTAGATTAATGTCTCACGATTATGCATCGAGGTTAAGAGAGACTGTCATGATTAGATGGATGATGATGGAATTACGCATGTAGGAGAAAATTAAAAGTACCTGGAAAAACCCACATCCACGGTGGTTACTCGCCATTGTCTTGTAGAGTTATTAATGAAATATTCGCGAAATATGAACAAAATCACTGGAACCGTTTTTGAGAAAATCTGAGAAATCTCTCAGTACATTACTCCTGGACCTTTCCAAGGTAACAGAATGGTATGTCGAGTTGATAGTGAAAACGCTATTTATGAAATATGAGCATAAGTGTCTGTGTCGATTTTGATAAAAACATTTTTAAAAAAGCCAAACATCCAATAAACACTCAATAAAAGATTCGATTTGCTTCACCATCACAATACTTCACTCCTTTGTACTCTAGAAGTTAAGAAAAAATTACCTTATAGTTTAAAAAATACGTAAATAAAACATGACTAAGCAGTTAGGTAGGATAAAATATGTTATGAATGTTTGCAATTAATGTATACACATTTTTTTAAAAAAAAATTCGATATATCTTTACACGTCAACAACGAAATATACTCCGTCAAATTAACAATGTGCTATTAAGAACTGCTTTATTCCTTCAGCATTTTTTTGTCAGACAAGGTTTTTTTTAAAAAAAATAATGTATGCTATAAAATATTCAAAAAATGATTTCTTAATAAATGTTATAGATACGTGAGAGTATTTTTACAATAACTGAAACATCGCATACTTAAAAGTTGAATTACTAAGAAATCATAACTAGTGTTTCAGTAATACTTACTGACGTTAGATTAAAAAAATATTTTCTATATACATTAACAGTATTCAGTTGAATTGACATACGTTTCACCTCATCGTAATGCTTGAAATATTCAAAATCGAAGTTCGCAAATGTTATTTCTATGTCTACGACAGTGTGTTCTTAACAAATAAGATTGGATTAGATATATTACACTGTAAATTTACTACATGTTCGTTCATCTGCTTGGATTATTATTGTTTAATACGGTCAAACGTTCTACAAAATTATAATTGAAGATATTGCTGAGTTCAAGGAAGTTTTCTTCTAAATTTAAGAATCTAACTCACCAAGTGAAAAAAGTATTACGTAAACGACAGCATTTAAAATTAGAAAAAATGTAATTTAATCTAGGAAACGATAATACTGAGGAAAGGACGAATTGCATAGATTTAAAAATAAATCTAATCACGAACAAAATTTAAAATTTGGTAAGTAGTCTGAGAATTCAAATTGACGTTATTAAGAGATCTGCAGTGATCTATACTTTAAATCGAAATTACACATATTAATATTTCAAGAAATTTATAGTTTCAACAAACATATAGACCAAATTATATGAACTCTGTAGGTTGTACTTGTAAGTTCTGTATCTCCTCAATTAGAAAGTTTGTACCTCTACAATAGTCAAGAATGATCATAACTAGGTGATTAAGTATCGTTTGGTCTAACAAATTGTATGGAATATTGTCTAACATATTGTCTGTAATGTACAAAGGAGGCCTTAACAGCTGAAAGAAATAAGTTTTTTCATGCGAACACAAGAAAATAAATCTAATTATGTGTTAAGATCCAGTATGTTTTTGCATTTAAAAGCATAAATTAATCATCCAATATAAACTCAAAGACACTGTATTTTCAGCAATAATATAAACATTCTTAAATTCCGGATCAGCTGTAATTTCATTCAATTCAAAACTATTTTACATAATTTATCACATATGAGTCGATACTTTAAACAATGAACTTTGTAACGTAATTCGAAAATTTAGTTAGTAAATTAGAACAATAAGTTATATTTTTTCAAAATTCCAAAATAAACTCATTTAATCCAAAGGTACTTTTATATATTTTTCTAAATTTCATTCAAAACTATAAATTAATCTTTAAATATAAATCAAAGATTTTGTTAATATATTGTGAGCAATAATATAAAATTTCTCCTCTAATAATATCCATATAATCTAATTTTAGTCAAAACTAGTTTTAGCAATTATTGTGAATTTCATTCAAAACTCTAAATTAGTGCACTAATATAACTCGAAAAATTTATTAATATATTTTGAGAAATAACTAGAAAGATATCACTATTCCAATATAGATCTTGTTCCATTCAAAAACATTAGATATTTTTATTAATAAAATTCAAAAATATAAAAAAAGCTTGTAGCATAATTAAAAGATCCAGTTAATATGTACTATATTCAAAATTATTTTTCAATATTTTTGATTTCATTCAAAAACAAAATAATCATCTAATATAATTTAAAGGCTTTCTTAATATAAATATAATTAAAAAGTTCTCATAATTCTACAATAGTAATTCTATTCAAAATTATATTTAGACATTTTCCTCAATATAATTCAAAACTGAAAATAACCCTCTACCATAATTCAAAATTTCGAATATAATATAGTTTTGAATATAATGTAAAATTAATTTTAATTCCAAAACAGTAAAATCAGTTCACTCAAAATTTTTAAGTCGCCAAATATTCTTCAAAGATTTAGTTAGTAGAGTTTAAAAAACAATTTAGAATTTCTCATAATTTCAATATAGTAATCTCATTCAAAGTTACTTTTAGATATTTTTGTAAACATAATTAAATATACAAAATTCTCTAAATCATTCAAATATTTGGATAATATATTTAGAGCAATAATTTGTAAAATATCACAAAATTCAGAACTAGTAGTAATCATTTAATTAAAAATCACGTTCGTTTATCTTGTCAATATAACTGAAAAGAAAAACAAAATTATAATTATTGTGAATTTCATTCAAAACTAAATTAGTGCACTAATATAACTCGATGAGTTTATTAATATATTTTGAGAAATAATTAGAAAGATCTCACTATTCCATTATAGATCTTGTTCCATTCAAAAATATTTTAGATATTTTATTGATAAAATTCAAAACTATAAAAAGCTTGTAGCATAATTTAAAAATCCAGTTAATATGTACTATATTCAAAATTATTTTTCAATATTTTTAATTTCATTCGAAAACAACAAATTAATCATCTAATATAATTCAAAGGCTTTCTTAATATAAATATAATTAAAAAGTTCTCATAATTCTACAATAGTAATTCTAATCAAAATTATATTTAGACATTTTTCTCAATATAATTCAAAACTGAAAATAATCCTCTACCATAATACAAAATTTCGGTTAATATGTTTTGAATACAATGTAAAATTAATTTTAATTCCAAAACAGTAAAATCAGTTCACTCAAAATTCTTAAGTCGCTAAATATTCTTCAAAGATTTTGTTAGTAGAGTTTAAAAAATTATTTAGAATTTCTCATAATTTCAATATAGTAATCTCATTCAAAGTTACTTTTAGATATTTTTGTAAACATAATTAAAAAATACAAAATAATTCTCTAAATCATTCAAATATTTGCATAATATATTTAGAGGAATAATTTTTAAATATCACAAAATTCAGAACTAGTAGTAATCATTTAATTAAAGATCACGTTCGTTTATCTTGTCAATATAACAGAAAAAAACAAAATTATAATTATTGTGAATTTCATTCAAAACTCTAAATTAGTGCACTAATATAACTCGAAGATTTTTATTAATATATTTTGGGAAATAATTAGAAAGATCTCACTATGCCAATGTAGATCTTGTTCAATTCAAAAATATTTTAGATATTTTTATTAATAAAATTCAAAAATACAAAATAAGCTTGTAGGATAATTAAAAGATCCAGTTAATATGTACTATATTCAAAATTATTTTTCAATATTTTTGATTTCATTCAAAATTAATCATCTAATATAATTCGAAGGCTTTCTTAGTATAAATATAATTAAAACGTTCTCATAATTCTACAATAGTAATTCTATTCGAAATGATATTTAGAAATTTTCCTCAATATAATTCAAAACTGAAAATAACCCGCTACCATAATTCAAAATTTTGGTTAATATGTTTTGAATATAATGTAAAATTATTTTAATTCCAAAACAGTAAAATCAGTTCACTCAAAATTCTTAAGTCGCCAAATATTCTTCAAAGATTTAGTTAGTAGAGTTTAAAAAACAATTTAAAATTTCTCCTAATTTCAATGTAGTAATCTCATTCAAAGTTACTTTTAGATATTTTTGTGAACATAATTCAAAATAGAAAATAATTCTCTAAATCATTCAAATAATTGGATAATATATTTAGAGCAATAATTTTTAAAATATCACACAATTCAGAACTAGTAGTAATCATTTAATAAAAAATCACGTTCGTTTATCTTGTCAATATAACTGAAAAAAAACAAAATTATAATTATTGTGAATTTCATTGAAAACTCTATATTAGTGCACTAATATAACTCGATGAGTTTATTAATATATTTTGAGAAATAATTAGAAAGATCTCACTATTCCATTATAGATCTTGTTCCATTCAAAAATATTTTCGATATTTTATTGATAAAATTCAAAGCTATAAAAAGCTTGTAGCATAATTAAAAAATCCAGTTAATATGTACTATATTCAAAATTATTTTTCAATATTTTTAATTTCATTCGAAAACAACAAATTAATCATCTAATATAATTCAAAGGCTTTCTTAATATAAATATAATTAAAAAGTTCTCATAATTCTACAATAGTAATTCTAATCAAAATTATATTTAGACATTTTTCTCAATATAATTCAAAACTGAAAACAATCTTTTACCATAATTCAAAATTTCGGTTAATATGTTTTGAATATAATGTAAAATTATTTTTTATTCCAAAACAGTAAAATCAGTTCACTCAAAATTCTTAAGTCGCCAAATAGTCTTCAAAGATATAGCTAGTAGAGTTTTAAAAAAAAATAGAATTTCTCATAATTTCAATATAGTAATCTCATTCAAAGTTACTTTTAGATATATTTGTGAACATAATTAAATATACAAAATTCTCTAAATCATTCAAATATTTGGATAATATTTTTAGAGCAATAATTTGTAAAATATCACACAAGTCAGAACTAGTAGTAATCATTTAATTAAAAATCACGTTCGTTTATCATGTCAATATAACTGAAAAAAAAACAAAATACTAATTATTGTGAATTTCATTCAAAACTCTATATTAGTGCACTAATATAACTCGAAGATTTTATTAATATAATTTTAGAAATAATTAGAAAGATCTCACTATTCCAATATAGATCTTGTTCCATTCAAAAATATTTTAGATATTTTTATTAATAAAATTCAAAAATATAAAATAATCTTGTAGCATAATTAAAAGATCCAGTTAATATTTACTATATTCAAAATTATTTTTCAATATTTTTAATTTCATTCGAAAACAACAAATTAATCATCTAATATAATTCAAAGGCTTTCTTAATATAAATATAATTAAAAAGTTCTCATAATTCTACAATAGTAATTCTATTCAAAATTATATTTAGACATTTTTCTCAATATAATTCAAAACTGAAAATAATCTTTTACCATAATTCAAAATTTCGGTTAATATGTTTTGAATATAATGTAAAATTATTTTTTATTCCAAAACAGTAAAATCAGTTCACTCAAAATTCTTAAGTCGCCAAATAGTCTTCAAAGATATAGCTAGTAGAGTTTTAAAAAAAAATAGAATTTCTCATAATTTCAATATAGTAATCTCATTCAAAGTTACTTTTAGATATATTTGTGAACATAATTAAATATACAAAATTCTCTAAATCATTCAAATATTTGGATAATATATTTAGAGCAATAATTTGTAAAATATCACACAAGTCAGAACTAGTAGTAATCATTTAATTAAAAATCACGTTCGTTTATCTTGTCAATATAACTGAAAAAAAACAAAATACTAATTATTGTGAATTTCATTCAAAACTCTATATTAGTGCACTAATATAACTCGAAGATTTTATTAATATAATTTTAGAAATAATTAGAAAGATCTCACTATTCCAATATAGATCTTGTTCCATTCAAAAATATTTTAGATATTTTTATTAATAAAATTCAAAAATATAAAATAATCTTGTAGCATAATTAAAAGATCCAGTTAATATGTACTATATTCAAAATTATTTTTCAATATTTTTAATTTCATTCGAAAACAACAAATTAATCATCTAATATAATTCAAAGGCTTTCTTAATATAAATATAATTAAAAAGTTCTCATAATTCTACAATAGTAATTCTAATCAAAATTATATTTAGACATTTTTCTCAATATAATTCAAAACTGAAAATAATCCTCTACCATAATACAAAATTTCGGTTAATATGTTTTGAGTATAATGTAAAATTAATTTTAATTCCAAAACAATAAAATCATTTCACTCAAAATTCTTAAGTCACCAAATATTCTTCAAAGATTTTGTTAGTAGAGTTTAAAAAATTATTTAGAATTTCTCATAATTTCAATATAGTAATCTCATTCAAAGTTACTTTTAGATATTTTTGTAAACATAATTAAAAAATACAAAATAATTCTCTAAATCATTCAAATATTTGCATAATATATTTAGAGGAATAATTTTTAAATATCACAAAATTCAGAACTAGTAGTAATCATTTAATAAAAAATCACGTTCGTTTATCATGTCAATATAACTGAAAAGAAAAACAAAATTATAATTATTGTGAATTTCATTCAAAACTCTAAATTAGTGCACTAATATAACTCGATGAGTTTATTAATATATTTTGAGAAATAATTAGAAAGATCTCACTATTCCATTATAGATCTTGTTCCATTCAAAAATATTTTCGATATTTTATTGATAAAATTCAAAGCTATAAAAAGCTTGTAGCATAATTAAAAAGATCCAGTTAATATTTACTATATTCAAAGTTATTTTTCAATATTTTTAATTTCATTCGAAAACAACAAATTAATCATCTAATATAATTCAAAGGCTTTCTTAATATAAATATAATTAAAAAGTTCTCATAATTCTACAATAGTAATTCTATTCAAAATTATATTTAGACATTTTTCTCAATATAATTCAAAACTGAAAATAATCTTTTACCATAATTCAAAATTTCGGTTAATATGTTTTGAATATAATGTAAAATTATTTTTTATTCCAAAACAGTAAAATCAGTTCACTCAAAATTCTTAAGTCGCCAAATAGTCTTCAAAGATATAGCTAGTAGAGTTTTAAAAAAAATAGAATTTCTCATAATTTCAATATAGTAATCTCATTCAAAGTTACTTTTAGATATATTTGTGAACATAATTAAATATACAAAATTCTCTAAATCATTCAAATATTTGGATAATATATTTAGAGCAATAATTTGTAAAATATCACACAAGTCAGAACTAGTAGTAATCATTTAATTAAAAATCACGTTCGTTTATCTTGTCAATATAACTGAAAAAAAACAAAATACTAATTATTGTGAATTTCATTCAAAACTCTATATTAGTGCACTAATATAACTCGAAGATTTTATTAATATAATTTTAGAAATAATTAGAAAGATCTCACTATTCCAATATAGATCTTGTTCCATTCAAAAATATTTTAGATATTTTTATTAATAAAATTCAAAAATATAAAATAATCTTGTAGCATAATTAAAAGATCCAGTTAATATGTACTATATTCAAAATTATTTTTCAATATTTTTGATTTCATTCAAAAACAAATTAATCATCTAATATAATTCGAAGGCTTTCTTAATATAAATATAATTAAAAAGTTCTCATAATTCTACAATAGTAATTCTATTCAAAATTATATTTAGACATTTTTCTCAATATAATTCAAAACTGAAAATAATCCTCTACCATAATTCAAAATTTCGGTTAATGTTTTGAATATAATGTAAAATTAATTTTAATTCCAAAACAGTAAAATCAGTTCACTCAAAATTCCTAAGTCGCCAAATATTCTTTAAAGATTTTGTTAGTAGAGTTTAAAAAATTATTTAGAATTTCTCATAATTTCAATATAGTAATCTCATTCAAAGTTACTTTTAGTTATTTTTGTGAACATAATTAAAAAATACAAAATTCTCTAAATCATTCAAATATTTGGATAATATATTTAGAACAATAATTTTTAAATATCACACAATTCAGAACTAGTAGTAATCATTTAACTAAAAATCACGTTCGTTTATCTTGTCAATATAACTGAAAAAAATAATAATTATTGTGAGTTTCATTCAAAACTCTAAATTAGTGCACTAATATAGCTCGAACATTTTTTTCAATATAATTCAAAACTGAAAATAATTCTCTACCATAATTCAAAATTTCGGTTGTTTTGATAATGTAAAATTAATTTTAATTCCAAAACAGTAAAATCAGTTCACTCAAAATTCTTAAGTCGCTAAATATTCTTCAAAGATTTTGTTAGTAGTTTAAAAAATTATTTAGAATTTCTCATAATTTCAATATAGTAATCTCATTCAAAGTTACTTTTAGATATTTTGTGAACATAATTAAAAAATACAAAATAATTCTCTAAATCATTCAAATATTTGGATAATATATTTAGAGCAATAATTTTTAAAATATCACGCAATTCACAACTAGTGGTAATCTTTTAATTAAAGATCACGTTCGTTTATCTTGTCAATATAACTGAAAAAAATCATTCATGAGCATAATTCGGAGATTATAAGCATATTATAAGGAATAATACTAAATATCTCATAATTCGCAAATACTAACTTTTTCATTCAAAATTACCTTTATGTGTTTTTGCCATGTCTCATTCAAAAGTATAAATTCATTGTTTAATAAAATTCAAACGTTTTTGTAACATATTTAAGCATCAATTTAGAAGTTTTTTTTGGATATTTTAGTAGACATAATTCAAAAACTACAAAACAATTATTTACCGTAATTTAAAGATTTGGTTAATATATTGAGCAATAATTTTAAAATTCATCAATTCTAAACTGCTGATAATCTCAATTCATTCAAAATTGTTTAGAAATTCTCGTCAATATCACTGGTAACTAAAAGTTCACCCTGTAGCACAATTCAATCTTAATATATTCAAAGGAACAAATTAACTTCCGAAATAATACTTCTCATTTAATTCAATGTTATTTTAAAATATTTTGTCTAGATAATTTAAAAGAACAAAATAGTCACCTTGCATTCAAAGATGTAGTTAGTATATTTAAGCAATAGTTTTAAAGTTCCCATAAATCCAATATGCCACTTGTATTGAAAATTACTTTTAGATATTTTCTCAATATAATTCAAAACTTCAAAACAATCCTCTACCATAATTCAAAGGTTTATTCACATATTTTCAAAAATATTATTTCAAGTTCATCATAATTTGAAGACAGTAATCTCATTTCACTCAAAACTATAAATTTATCTACTAATATAATTCATATTTTGTTAGTATATTTGAAGTAATAATTTAAAATTCCAAAAATAATAAACTAATTCAAACTTACTTCTGGTAATTTTTATCTATAAAATTGAAAAATACTAAATGATCCTTTAACATAATTCAAAGATTTCGTTAGTATATTTTGAGCAATAATTTAAAAATATTCACAATTCCGAATATGTAATCCTCTACCACAGTTCATTTAATTCAAAATGACTTTCATATATTTTTGTCAACATAATGATTCAAAGCGACAAATAATTCCATAGTATAATTGAAAGATTTAGGTAAAATAGTTTGATCAATAATTTAAAAATTCTCTAAATTCCAAACTAGAAGCAATTACATTTCATTCAAATGGGTTTGATATATTTTGCCATATATTTTAAAACAATAAAATAATCCCCTAGCATAATTAGAAGATTTAGTTAATATATCACGAGAAATAATTTTAAATTTCTCTTAATTCCACAATCATAATATTGCATTTAATAATATTTTTGTAAATTCTTGTAAATTTCATTCAAAATATAAATTAATTATCTAACATACTTTAACATAATCCAAGGACTTAGTTAATATACCGTGAGCAATAATTTAAAAATTCTCAATTGCGCTCTGGTCGTAATCTCGTCTCATTCAAAATTATATTTAGAAATTTCCGTCAATATCATTCAAACTATAAATTAATTCTCTAATATTTCTCCAACATTTTAATAATGCATTTTGAGCAATAATAAAAATTTCTCACGTTTCTGAACTAGTGAGCAAAAAATCAGAAAGACACTTGGATAATTTATTATATTTTTATAGTTTTTTTGACTTAAATATAATTTTGTGAATAATTCTTCATTTCAATGAAACTAAATCCAACAACATAATTACTTTCGTTCATAAAAATCGTCCTTCATTTATTAACCAAATTAAGCTTGGATTACTATAAAACTCGTTTAAAGACAGGAGCTCCAACACGAAAGGCGTTTGATTGATATACATACAATTTGGGACTGTAGCCAAAAATTTGACTTTCGTAACTTGAGAACTTAAAGAGTATACTGTACAATATCACATTTGTACTACGAAGGCAAACTTCTACATACGCACTAAATTTGGACAAGATTAAGTAAGTCCCTGAAACGTATATACGATCTATACCATCACTAGTATATTCTTATTGTGAAGGAATATCAGATAAATGAGAACTACAGGTGTATGCTTCAAACTAATAAGTACATTTATAATATAAATATGATCGTCACAGACACATAGAGACTTTATAAAATAAGTTAAGCATTCATTATACGTTTTGCGTTTCACATAGACCAACAGTAAAGACAATAAGAGTAAAATATTATTATATCATAAAATGCTGAAAGCTATTGTTCCTTTGGTATTGTCATCCATAGCCAATCTTGTTGAATTAGCATCTCATGAAGCACATTTTCGATGTATACTTATGACGACATATCTGAACAAATACTGCACAGTTTGTATTTTTGTAGTAAGAATAGTTAAGTATGTGTACATTGATCGACTATATATCCTTTTTTACTATTCCGTCTATCACGACTTCTGCCCATGAATTGAAACCCTTAATTGGAGAATATTAAGTGAGATCACTTAATAAATGGATACTCGAAAGACCAAGAAATGATTTATCACATACTCTATCGTTCCGTAAAGACTTCAGAGTCCTCCTTGCTCTAGTCCTCAGTACGCGCTCTGTTGGTGAACGTAGTCCTGGATTCGATTCCGGTGGGAGAGCATTCAATACATTATTGCGGTTTGGATTTCACTTTAAAGTATAGGTCCAAGTCTCACACAGCCTCGGTGTTCACAATGGGACACATCAGCAACAATATACATTTGTCAAATTAACAATGCGTTGTTAAGTATTGTTTTATACCTTTAGCATTTTGTTTGCGGGGGGGGGGCAAGGGATCGTTTTGGAATAACGTATGCTAGAAGATAATGAAAAAATCGTTCCTTAATAAATGCTGTAGATACGTGAGAATATATTTACAGTAACACGAATCATCACATTCTTTCAGTTGTTTTACTAAGAAATCATAATTAGTGTTTCAATAATACTTACTGACGTCAGATCAAAAATATATTTTCTATAAAAATTAAAAGTATTCAGTACAATTGACATGCACCTCAATGCTTAAAATATTCAAAATCAAAGATCATAAGTGCTATTTCAAAGACTATAACAGTGTATTCTTAACAAATAAAATAGGATTAGATATATTACATTATCAATTTATTACTAGTTCGTTCGTCTAGTTGAATTATTGTTTAATAGGGTGACACAACTATTAAAAATATTGCAGAGTTCAAGGAAGTTTTATTTTAAATTTAAGGATCTAAATCAGCAATGAAAAGAAGATAAATGACAGTATTTAAAAGTAGGTGAACGTACTTTAGTGTAGCAAACGATAACAATGAGAAAAGACCGAATTTGCATAGATTAAATCACTAACAAAATTTAAAATGTGGTAAGTGGGCGAAGAATTCAAAATAATGTTGTTAAGAGATCTGCAGTGACCTACAGTTTAACTCGAAATTCCACATATTAATATTTGAAGAAATTTATATCAACAAACATACATAGAGCAAATTATATGAACTGTCTAGGTTGTACTCCAAGGTTATGTATCTTCTCTATTAGGAGGAGTGTATCTCTATCATAGTCGAGAAGGGTTACAACTAGGTGATTAAATATGGTCTAACAGTTATATCCATATCATATGAAATATGCAAAGAAAGCCTTAATAGCTGAGAGAAATAAGTTATTTGTCCTTCATAGCTGAAAGAAATGTTATTTTTCATACGAAGACAAGAAAATAAAACTAATTTACTTGCTAAGATCCAGTATGTTTCTGCATTTAAAAGCATAAATTAATAGTCTATAATTCAAAGATTTATATTTTCAGCAATAATAATATACGAATTCTCGCAATTCCGGAATAGCAATAGTTTCACTTAATTCAAAACTATTTTAGATATAACATGTAACTGAATACTCGCAAATTTAGTTAATATATTTTTAAAAAATTATATTTTCTCATAATTCTAAAATAGTAATCTCATTTCATTCAAAACCATAAATTAATCATTTAATACAACTTAAAGATTTTGTATGTTTTAAGAAAAAGTTTAAAACTTCTCACAACTCCAATATAGTAGTAATCTCAATCCATTCATTCTAAATATTTCTGGGAATATAATACAAACTATAAAACAATCATAAAGCAAATTTCAAAAATTTAGCTGTCATTTGATTGAGAACTATTTTTAGATACTTTTAATTTCATTCTAAACTATAAATTAATCTTCTAATATAGTCCACATATTTTATTAGTATACTGTGAACAATAATTTAAAATTTCTCGTGAATAATATCCATAAAATTATCTAATTTCTGTCAAAATTACTTTCAGAAATTTTTAACTTCATTCAAAACTGTACATTAATGCTCTAATATAACGCGAAGATTTTGTTAATGTATTTTGAGAAATAATTGAGATCTCACAATTCCAATATTGTACTATTCTCGTTCCATTCAAAAATATTTGATATTTCTGTAAATATAATACAAAATTATAAAATAATTTTCTAATTCAAAAGTTCAGTTAATATTTATTGCTTATAATTGCAGAATAGTAAAATCATTTCATTCAAAATTATTTTTCGATATTTGTAAGTCAAAAACTATAAATCAATTATCTAATATAATTCAAAAACTTTCTCAATATCAACATAATTTAAAATTTCTCAGAATTCTAATATAGTAATCCCATTCAAAATTACTTTTACATATTTGTCTCAATATAAATCAAAACTACAAATAATCATCTACTATAATTCAAAGTTTTGGTTAGTATATTTTGAATACAATTTGAAATTTATTTTTAATAACAAGACAGTAAAAATTAATTGATTCAAAATTACTTTTAGACATTTCCTTCAATTTCACTAAAAATATAAATCCTCTAATATTCTTCAAAGATTGTTAGTATATTTTAAACAATAACTCTCTTACTCCACTCAATCTCACTCAAAGTTACTTTTAGATATTTTTGAAAATATTATTTAAAAAATTCAATATAATCACCTAACATAATTAAAAGATTTGGTTAATATATTTGGGCAATATTTTTTTAAAAAGTCTCACAATTCCGAACTAGTAGTAGTCATTTAATTCAAAATCATTTTCGTTTATATTTTCAATATACTGATAATTGAAAACAAAATAATTCTATAGCATAATTCAGAGATTTGATTAATATATTATAAGCACTTACTTAAAATTTCTCATAAATCGCAAATAGTAATTTTATTTGAATTAAAATTAAATTCATCATCTAATAAAATTCAAACATTTCTGTAATATATTTAAGCATCGATTTAAGTGTTCATAATCCCAAAATAGAAGTAATCTCTTTCATTCAACATTATTTTGTACATTTTTGGAAACAATTCGAAAACTACTAAACAATCCTTTAACATAATTCAAAGATTTGGTTAATATGTTGAGCATCAAAATTATGTTTAGAAATTTTTATCACCATCATTCAAAACGACAAATCAATCCTCTAACACAATTCAAAAATGTTGTTAATATATTTTGAAGAATAATTTAACTTCCGAAATAGTACTTCTCATGTAATTCAAAATTACTATCAGATTATTGTCAAGATACTTTAAAATAACAAAATAATCGTGTTGCATAATTAAAGGATTTAGTTAAAATATTTTAAGCAATAATTTTGAAAGTTCTCATAATTCCAAAATAGTAATTTCATTCAAAATTACTTTTAGATATCTTCTTAATATAATTCAAAACTAATACAATTCTCTATCATAATTCAAAGATTCACTTTACATATTTCAAAAAATATCAAATTTATCATAATTTGAAAACACTAACTTCATTCCACTCAAAATCTCTTTTAAAGATATTTTTGCCAATTTTACTCAAAACTATAAATTAATTCTCAAATATAATTCTTATTTTGTTAGTATATTTGAAGCAAAAATTTAAAATTTCTCAAAGTACCAAAAGAATCTCATTCAAAATTACTTCTAGACATTTTTGTGAATATAATTGAAAAATACTAAATGATCCTGTAACAGATTTAAAAGATTTGGTTAATATATTTGGAGCAATAATTTAAAAATTCATAATTCCGAACTAGTAATTTAACTTAAAATGACTTTCATAATTTTTTGTCAACATAATCACTCGAAACAAAATAATTTCCTAGTATAATTCCAACATTTAGATAAAATACTTCGAGCAATAATTTAAAAATTCTCTAAATTTCAAACTAGTAGTAATCTCATTTCATTTAAAATTGGTTTAAGATATTTTGTCATATAATCCAAACAAAAATAATTCTATGGCATAATTACAAGATTTAGTTAATATATTACGAGAAATAATTTAAAACTTCTCGTAATTCCAAAATAGTAAGATTTCATTTAATAATATTTTTGTATATTCTTGTCAATTTCATTCAAAACTATAAATTAATCCTGTAATATAGTTTATGGATTTAGTATACTGAGAGCAATAATCTAAAAACTCTCTCAATTCCATTCTGGTAGTAATCTCATTTCATTCAAAATTATATTCAGAGATTTCTGTCAATATCATTCAAACTACAAAATAATTCTCTAATGTAAGTCAAACATCTTAATATATTTTGAGCAACAATAAAAATTTCTCACAATTCTGAGATTGCAAGACAATCTTCTATCAATTCAAAGATTTAATTAATATATTATGTGCAGGAATTCAAAATGTCTCTCAACTTCAAGATAGTACTCTCATTTAAATTACTTTAGATATATTTGTGAATTAAGGCAATTTTAAAGATTGCTCGTATGAACTCTTTGGTTATAAGAAAGTTGAACCATTATTTTAGTGCATTCGCTCAAGTTATCTAAGACTTTGAATTGCAGCTAGATGTTAGAAATGAAATTGTATTTTCGGAACGCCGTTTTGAAGTTCTAATTCAGGAGAAACTCAAGCTGAAATCTTACTAATCAATATGTTTAAATAAATTTGCACATAAATGAGTTCCATATAACATTCTAATAGATAGTAAAATGTTATTAATAGTCAGTCAAAAAAATAATTACCAGATAGTACGAAGCATTACGAAGTTTCGAGTAAAAACAAAGTTTATCATATTTATTCCAACTCACCATACTGTGATTGAATTCTAAAATATTTCCAGATAAGTATTTTGCATATTTTATGGAAAAAGTCTCTCTTCATTTATTAACCAAATTAAGCTTGAATTAATATAAAACACGTTTAACGACAGGAACTACCACACGAAAGACGTTTGATTAGCATATCTTACTATTTGGGATTGAGGTCAAAAATTGAACTTCGGAACTAAAAGAATATACTACACAATATCACATTTGTACTAAGGTAGCAAAGTTCACCTTCCACGCCAAATTTGGACAAGATTGAAGCGAGTTTCTGGAACCACCCCCAATTCAATTTATACCACCCCCAGCAGATTTTCATATTGTGAAGAAATATCAAATGCATTACAAGTTTATGCTTCAAACTCTAAAGTATATTTGTAATCTTAAGTATGATTGTCACATTGTCACAGAGAAAGTTTAGAAATGAATTAAGCAACCATTATACTTTTGCTGTATTTCACATAGACGATTAGAAAAGACAATAAACAAAGTAATTTGTGAATAACAGTGAAATATTACGTATATCATAAAATTCTGCAAGCTATTGTTCTTGTGATATTGCCATCCATAGTCCATCTTGTTGAATTACCACCTCATGAAGCAAATTTTCAATGAACTTACGACGATTTACCTGAACAAATACTGTACAGTTACAACGATATGTTGCATTTTTAATTGTATTCTTTGATCAAAATGTCTGATCTTGTTTATAAAATATGCACTAGCCAGCTAGGTTAATCAATGTATTAAATCAATGAATGTGTTGTTATCACCAAGACGACATATTTAGTTATTATTATTGTAACAGAAGCCAGGTTAGATATAATGACAACTACCTTTTATATGTCGCTAAGTGTGAATCTCAATAACTAACCCAAGATTTTCCAGTAAACAGTGAATTTGTAGTGTTTTTGCAGATTCGTGCTTTTTCCATAGTTTGGGCGATATGACTCTTGTCAGGGGTACACTGCTACAAAAATACAATTTCGATTTAACAAGTAAAAGCAAGATAAGATGCACGAGCTCTCTGGGTACTATGAGATTTTTGGGGAGAGAAGGAAAAATATTCTTGACAAGAGAAATTCATTCTATGTACACAAAGGATTTGTCTTAATTATTTGCTGTTTAATATTGCATTATAAAAATTCTCAAAAATCATCTTGGCCCTATAAAGATTACAAAACGTTTACAAGATATTCAGAATTTAACCAATTTAATAATGTACTCCTCCCTTTTATGAATACAAGTTTCTAGTCTTACTGTAGAACACAATAGTGTAAATAAAAAGAAAGAAAATAAACAAAATAAATGCTACTAATTAAAAATATGGACCAACGTACTCATTGTCATGTACCTG
This sequence comes from Thermobia domestica, assembly GCF_964235325.1. NCBI lineage: Eukaryota > Metazoa > Arthropoda > Insecta > Zygentoma > Lepismatidae > Thermobia > Thermobia domestica. The sequence continues at coordinate 115,925,524 of NC_137464.1, forward strand.
TTTCTTAGCGTGTAAATCACACATACTGCAGTTATTTCTGAAACACTTATCAGCCCCTAATGAGTTAATGACAAAATTATGTTTCCAGAAAATTCAGTTCGAGAACTCTCACCACATTATAAAATATTCTTACTAGGTTTTTCCGAAGTTATAATATATATATATTCTCTAATTAATACTGAAATATAACAAAACACACACAAACAAAAGAAAAAACTTAGTAAGCGCACCCACACCAGGTGCTTTACTAAGTAAACTAACATTTCTGAAATTTTGTATTTAAAAAAAAGTGATATATTGTATGGCTTGATTGTATCGCCTGATTTACTTGTGTATCATCCTTTTAAAAACTCACCTCCATTACTGAGCAGTTTCTGAGGGAATGGTCTAAAGAAATTAACTCTACTATCGAACATTTTTTTTTCCCAAGAGAAATGACACTATTCTTTTCGTGTCCTACGATTATGCATTAGGTTAAAAGAGACCATGATGATGAGATGAATGATAATGATGGGATTATAAATGTGAGAGAAAAACGGAAGTACCTCGAGAAACTCACATTCAAGCGGTGGTTATTCACCACTGTCTTGAGTTATTAATGCAATATTCGCGAAATACCGTTTTTGAGGAAATCTTGTGAGAAACCTCTCAGTACATTACTGCTACACTTTTCCAAGAGAAGAGAATGCTAGATAGAGTTCTTAGTGAAAAGTTTATTTATCAAATATGAACATAAGTATAAGTGTCTTAGTCGCTTTTGAGAAAAGCATTTAAAAAATGCAATTCACATTCAATGAAAGATTCGATTTACTTCACCATTACAATACTTCACTCCTTTGTACTTCAGAAGAAACAAAATTGCATTATAGTATAAAAAGCACATAAATAAAACATGATTAAGCAGTTTGGTAGCATAAAACATATATTTGTATGAACTATGCATGTTTGCAATTAATCTATATGCGTTATTTTTTATTTCGATATACCTTTACATGTCAACAACAAAACGCTAATACTGAGAAAAGGACGAATTTGCATAGATAAAATCACTAACAAAATTTAAAATCTGGTAAGTAGTCTGGGAATTCGAATTGACGTTCTCAAGAAACCTGCAGTGCTCTATACCTTAAATCAAAATTCCACAAACTAATATTTCAAGAAATTTATAATACCAACAAAAATACCTAGAGCAAATTATATGAACTGTACGAGTTGTACTCCTAAGTTCTATATCTCTTTAATTAGAAAGTTTGTATCTCTACTATAGTCAAGAATGATCATAACTAGGTGATTAAGTATGGTCTGGTCTAATCATTTGTATGGAATATTGTCTAGCATATTGTATGCAATGTACAAAGGAGGCCTTAACAGCTGAAAGAAATGTTTTTTCATGCGAAGACAAGAAAATTAATCTAATTACGAGCTAATATTCAGTATGTTTCTGCATCTAAAAGCATAAATTAATCATCCAATATAACTCAAAGATTCTGTATTTTCAGCAATAATGGGTATACACATTCTCAAATTCCGCAGTGGCGGTAATTTCATTCAATTGAAAACTATTATACATATTTTTATCATATAAGTCAATACTATAAAATAATTTTTTAACATAATTCGAAGATTTAGTTAATATATGTATATGAACAATAAATTGTTTTCTTATAATTCCAAAATAGCTATCTCATTTCATTCAAAGCTGCTTTTACATATTTTCTTCAATTTCATTCAAAACCATAAATTAATCCTCAAATATAATTCAGAGATTTTGTTAATATACTGTAAGAGATAATTTAAAATTTCTCCTCTAATAACATCCATATAATAATCTAATTTTGGTCAAAATTAGTTTAAGATATTTTGTCAATTTCATTCAATTTAATTCTAAATTAATGCACTAATATAACTCAAAGATTTTGATACTATATTTTGAGAAAAAATTAAAAAGATCTCACTATTTCAATATAGTACTGATCTCGTTCCATTCAAAGATATTTTAGATATTTTTGTGAATAAAATGCAAAACTATAAAATAATCTTGTAGCATAATTAAAAAATCCAGTTAATATATATTGCTTATAATTAAAGAATAGTAATATTATTTTATATTCAAAATTATTTTTGGGGGGGCCGCGGTGGCTCAGTGGTAGAGCGTTCACCTCTGGTGCTAGGGGTCTCGGGTTCAAACCCTGCTCTCGCCAAGTGAACTTTGTGGTGGACAAACACCGTGTGCGTGGGTTTTCTATGGGTTCTCCCGTTTCCTCCCACTTTCTTCATTCCACCATTTCATTCATTACTCATCATCACCGTCTCCTTTAGCCTAACCGGCATAAGCGTGGGACGTAAAGCTCAATAATTTCATTTCATTTTTTTCCTTATTCCATCCATTACCGATTTCTGCCAATGAATTGAAACCTTTAATTGAAGGATATTAAGTGAGGATCACTTAATAGGTGGATAGTCCAAAGACCAAGAAATGATTTATCATATCCTCTATCGTTCCGTAAGGACTTTAGAGTACTTATCCTCGCTCTACTACTCAGCACGCGCTCCGTTGGCGCATCTAGTTCTGGATTCGATTCCGGTGGGAGAACATTGGAATCATTGCGGTTTGGATTCCAATTTAAAGTACAGGTCCAAGTCTCACACAGCCTCAGTGATCACAGTGGGACACGTCAGCAACAAAATATACAGTTGTCAAATTAACAATGCGCCGTTAAGATTGTTTTACCTCTTCAGCATTTTTTCTCGGGGCGACGATCTTTTTTGAACAACATATGCTAGAAGATAATAAAAAATGATTCCATAATAAATGTTATAGATACGTGAGAATATTTTTACAGTAATACGAATCATCACATACTTAGAGTTGTTTTCTAAGAAACCATAATTAGTGTTTCAGTAATACTAGTTAACAACGGATTAAGAAAATATTTTCTATTAAAAGTATTCAGTTGAATTGACAACCGCCTCACTTCATTGTAATGCCCGTCTCATATAGCCTCGCAGCTGAAAGGGACGTTAAACTCAAAATCAATTCAACTCACTCATCGCAAACCTTAAGATACTCAAAGATCATAAGTAGTATTTCCAAGACTATAATAGTGTATTCTTAACAAATAAGATAGAATTAGATATATTACATTATCAATTTATTACAGGTTTGTTCATCTGGTTAAATCATTGTTTAATAAGGCCAAACAAAGTTCTACACAAATTATTATTAAAAACATTCCAGAGTTCAAGGAAGTTTTCTTTTAAATTTAAGGCTCTAAATCAGCAATAAAAAAGAAATGACAACATTTAAAAGTAGGTGAAACGTACTTTGGTTTAGCAAACGATAACACTGAGAAAAGACTGAATTTGCATAGACAAAAATCACTAACAAAAATTTCAAGTTTGTTAAGTAGTCTGAGAATTCAAATTGCTGTTGTCAAGAGATCTGCAGAGATCTATAGTTTAACTCGAAATTACGCATATTAATATTTCAAGAAAATTATAATATCAACAAACATACCTAGAGCAAACTATATGAACTGTCTGGGTTGTACTCCTAAGTTCTGTATTTTCTCTATTAGAAAGAGTGTATCTCTATCATAATCAAGAAGGATCATAATTAGATGATTAAATATGGTCTAACAGTTATTTTCGTATTGTATGGAATAGGCAAATAAAGCCTTAATAGCTGAAAGAAATAAGTTATGTGTCCTTAATAGGTGAAAGAAATAACTTATTTTTCATGCGAAGAAAAGAAAACAAAGCTAATTTACGTGCTAATATCCAGTATATTTCTGCATTTAAAAGTATAAATTAATCGTCTATAATTCAAAGATTCTACATTTTCAGCAGTAAGAATATAAAAATTCTCACAATTCCGGAAGAGCAACAGCTTCACTTAATTCAAAACTATTTTAGATATTTTTATAATTTGTAACTGAATACTATTAAATAATCTTCTAACATAATTCACAGATTTAGTTAATATACTAAAACAATAATTTATATTTTCTCATAATTCCAAACTAGTAATCTCACTACATTCAAAGTTACTTTAATATACTTTTTTCTCAATTTCATTCAAAACTATAAATTAGAAAACTAAAACTGAAAGATTTTGTCAGTATATTTTGAGAAATAATTTAAAATTCTCACAATTCTAATACAGTAGTAATCTCGTTTCATTCAAAAATGTTTAAAATATTTCTGGGAATATAATTCAAAACTATAAAACAACCATAAAGCAAGTTTCAAAACTTTAGTTAATATATTATAAGTATGAATTTAAAACTGCTCATAATTATGAAATATAATGTCATTTGATTGAGAATTATTTTCAGACACTTCTAATTTCATTCTAAATTGTAAGTTAATCTTGTAATATAATCCACAGGTTTTATTATTATATTGTGAGCAGTAATTTAAAATTTCTCGTGTAATAATATCCATAAAATAATCTAATTTCTGTCAAAATTACTTTCAGATATTTTTGGGAACTTTATTCAAAACTGTACATTAATGCTCTAATATAACGCGAAGGTTTTGTTAATGTATTTTGAGAAATAATTGAGTTCGAATATAGTACTATTCTCGTTCCATTCAAAAACATTTTAGATATTTCTGTAAATATAATTCAGAATTATAAAATAATTTTCTAATTCAAAAATTCAGTTAATATATATTGCACATAATAGCAGAATAGCAATATTTCATTCAAAATTATTTTTCGATATTTGTTAAGTCAAAAACTATAAACCAATTATCTACATTAAATCAAAGGCTTTTTAAATATAAACATAATTTAAAATTTCTCACAATTCTAATATAGTAGTCCCATTCAAAATTACTTTTAGATATTTTTCTCAATATAAATCAAAACTACAAATAATCATCTACCATAATTCAAAGTTTTGGTTAATATGTTGTGAATACAATTTAAAATTCATTTTAATTACAAGGTAGTAAAAATCAATTAATTCAAATTTACTTTAGACATTTCTGTCAATTTCACTAAAAACTATAAATTAATTCTCAAATATAATTCATATTTTGTTAGTATATTTGAAGCAATAATTTAAAATTTCTCTTGACATTTTTTCAATATAATTAAAAAAATACTAAAACATAATTCAAAAGATTTAATTTAAAAATACTCACAATTTAGAACTTGTAGTAATTTCATTTAATTCAAAATGACTCATAAATTTTTGTCAACATGAGCATTCGAAACAACAAAATTATTTCCTAGTATAATTCAAACATTTAGTTAAAATACTTTGAGCAATAACTTAAAAATTCTCTAAATCTCAAACTAGTAGCAATCTCATTTCATTCAAAATTCGTTTCAGATATTTTGTCATGTAATTCAGAACAATAAAATAACCCTGTGGCATAATTAGATGATTTAGTTAATATATTAGAGAAATAATTTAAAATTTCTCGTAATTCCAAAATAGTAATATTTCATATAATAACATTTTTGTATATTCTTGTCAATTTCATTCAAAACTATAAATTAATTCTCTAACATAATTCAAACATTTAATTAGTATATAGTGAGCAATAATTTAAAAATTCTCTGAATTCCACTCTTATAATCTCATGGTATGATAGTAATTTCATTTTATTCAAAATTATATTTAGAGATTTCTGTCAATATCATTCAAACTATAAATTAATTTTCTAATGTAAGTCAAATATTTTATTAACATATTTTGAGCAATAATAAAAATTTCTCACATTTCTGAAATTGCAAGACAATCTTCTAACAATTCAAAGAATTAACTAATATATTATGTGCAAGAATTTAAAATGTCTCTTAACTTCAAAATGGTAATCTCATTTAAATTACTTTTAGATATTTTTGTAAATTAAGGCAATTTTAAAGATTGCCTGCATGGACTATTTTTGGTTGTAAGAAAGTAGTACCATTATTATAGTACCTTCGTCCAAGTTATCTAAAACTGACAGTTACAGCTATATATTAGAAACGAAATTGTATATTCGGAACGCAGTTTTGAAGTTTCAATTCAGGAGAAAGCAAAGTTGAAATCTTACTAATCAATATGTATAAATATTTTAAATTCTCACATAAATGAATTTCATGTAGGATTCTAATATATAGCAAAATGGTATCGGAAGTCATTCAGGGAAAACTTATCAGATAGTACGAGGCATTCTATGCATACACTAAGTTTTGAGTAAAACCAAAGTTTCACATATTTATTCCAACTCACCATACTGTGATTGAATTCTAAAATGTTTCGAGATAAATATTTTGAATATTTTATCAATTTAAGAATTAAACATTATCGATATAAAATGGAGCACATATATATATATATATATATATATATATATATATATATATATTTGTCAGCAGAGATAGATCATATTTTGCCACTCCAGTTCAGAAGTAATTACCAGACAGTCGAATAACTTATTACATTTTTACATTTTTATTTTCAATTTTGTGAATAATCTTTGATTTAAATGAAGCTAGATCCAACAACTTAGTTACGTTCATCGAAAAATTCTCCTTTGATTTATTAACCAAATTAATCTTCGATTAATATAAAACACGTATAAAAATAGGAACTACAACACGAAAGCGTTTGGTTGGGATATCTTACCATTTGGGATTGTAGCCAAAAATTAGACTTTCGTAACTTTGGAATTAGAACGAACCACACAATATCACGTTTGTACTAAGGAGGCAAGTTCTACTTACACGTCAAATCTGGACAAGACTGAAGCGAGTTTCTGAAAAGTATGTTCATACCATCACGAGTAGATTTTTATATTATGAAGAAATATCAAACAAATGAGAAGTAGCGTCAAATTCCTTCTAAGTATTTGTAATATAAATATGATTGTCACATACACAACAGAGAGAGTTTATAAATGAGTTAAGCAACCATTATACTTTTGCTGTGTTTCACATAGGTCACTAAAAATGACAATAAACAAAGTAACTCATATGTAAATAACAATGAAATATTATGTATATCATAATATGTGTAAACTATTGTCCTTGTGATATTACTATCCATGGTCTTTTTGATTTACTATCTCATGAAGCACACTTTCAATGTACTTATGACAACAATCTGAAAAAAATACTAGACAGTATTGTTATAGTGAAAATAGTATGTATACACAGATTGGTGTAAAGACTCGGCTATATATATATTTATGATTCTATTTATTACTAACTTACTGCTCAGGAATTGCATCTCTTAACTGGGGAATATTAAGTGAGGGTTGCTTAACAGGTGGATGCTTGAAAGACCCAAAAACATTATCACCACATGCTCTATCGTTCTGTAAGGACTTCAGAACCCTCTTCGTTGCTCTCAAGCTTAGTATGCACTCCTTCAGTGCAAGTAGTTTTGGGACACCATCGAACATATTATTGCGGTTCAAATTACACTTTAATCTACAAGTCCAAGTCTCATACAACCTTGGTGGTCGAAATAGGACACTAAACTGCAAGAATAAACATACAAGTTTCGAATTATGATTTAAGGGTTGTTCATATCGCATACAGAGTGCATATGAAACTACATGTCCAGAATTAGGAGAAATCAATAAATTATCAAACATTAATATTCTTTTTATGATAAAACTTTAAATTGTCATAAAACATTAGCACAAATAAGTGAGCATATACAACAGTTTAAACCTTCGATACAACTTTTAGAAGTCATAAAAGCATTTAAAATGATTTCAGAAGTATATCCATACTAAAAAACACTATTAGTGATCACGCAGAAACTTGAACAATGAAGAAGTTTTCAACTATAATTTCTAAAACAAATCTCTAAACGTAAATATAAAATTTGTCAAGCGCAATTTTATACTTATTTTAATGAATTCTATACCATTCAAAGTCGTGCAGAACTAACTCAATAATTTTCAAACTGTTTAAAATAAAATAACATTTATTTTAACTCGCTGAGCCGAGAAAACTAGAATAAAAATATTTCAAATTTTATTCTTAGAAAATATAATATCTACTCATGATTATTTATTGATTTACTGATTTTACTGGTTTATTGAATTATTTATTGATTTTAGCAAGCCTATGACTCAGTTAGGAGGGAAATATTGCACATTCTTACAGAATTTAGAATATCGAAAAACCTAGTTGGATTAATTAAGATATATTTAAATGAATCCCAAAGTAAAGTCCGAGTACAAAAATTCTTGTCCACTTGCTTTCACTTCGGAAATGGCCTGAAACAAGGAGATGCGTTATCGCCATTATTATTCAACTTTTTTTCTAGAGTACGCTATAAGGAAAATCAAAGACGGCAACCAGAGACTATAGCTGAATGGTATTCACCAGGTTATGGCGTATGCTGATGTAAATATAATAGAGGATGACACGAGAACAATAGGAATAAATGCAGAGGTCTTATTAAACGCATGCAAGGACATAGGTTTAGAAGTAAATGCAGAGAAAACTAAATACATAGAAGTTCGTCGGGGTCGTAATACTGCAAATTATGGATGCGTTAAAATATCAAATAATACTTCTGACAAAGTGAATACTTTCAAATATCTAGGATCAATATTAACATGAAGATCATATTCACGAAGAAATTAAATATTGACTTAAAACAAGAAATTCGTGTTATTGTTTAGTTCTAATTTTTTTGTCGTCGCGAATTCAGTCGAGGAATTTAAAGCTTAAATTATACACAACGACAATCATGCCTGTTGTCCTGTGTAGTTGCAAAACATGGTCGCTTATTTTAAGGGAAGAACACAGGCAAAGTACTTGAGAAGAAGATCTTGAGATCTTCGGACCCAAAAGGAACGGGAATGTGAAATGGTGGAAACTTCATAACTAAAAACTGCATTGTTAGGGTCATCAAATCTAAGAGTCTCAGGTGGACAGGTTATGTAGCCAAAATGGAAGAAAGTAGGAACTTTTCAAAGTTTTAACTGAAAGTCCAATCGATAAACAGCCATTAGGAAGATTTAGGCATAGATGGCTGTATAATATTAAGATAGATCTCGCAGAAATTGGAGTACATAGTAGAAACTGAATCCAGTTCGCTAAGGACAAAAGTCAATGGAGAGATTTTTTTTGAACTTCCGTGTTTCATAGGATATAGAGTTAGAGAGAGAGATTTAAAAGTAACATTGTCTTATAAAAAGTAATCTGTTAAGAGGCTAAAAGGTTAACGATCTTACCTTTCATGTTTGAGACTCGGGTTCGATCCACCGCAGGACTACACACAGTTCGAACCCTAGTTAAACTGTAGGTTATCTCAGTGGTGGAAACAGGCATTCTAACATGAAAAATGAAACTAACCACCTGTCAAATAATAGATTTAAATATTAAAACGGGGGGGGGGGGGGCGGAGGCTGTGGTAGAACGTTCACCTCCGGTGCTTGGGGTCCCTAGTTCGATATCAGCTCGCGCCATGTGGACTTTGTGGTGGACAAACACCGCGCTCGTGGGTTTCCTCGGGATTCTACCGTTTCCTCTCACTTTCTTCATTCCACCATTTCACTCATCTCTCATCGTCACCGTCTCCGTTAGCCTAACCGGCATAATCGTGGGACGTAAAACTTAAAGATTTAATTTCATTTTACATATTAAAACGAGGGCAGATCGTGTGCATTAACTTGAATGAGAGTGTGTTTTTAATTACATTATCACGAATGGTAGAGTTTAATTATATTTAAATGTTTGTATAAGAATCTACTAACATTTGATATAACTAGGACCCGGAAGTTAAGGAAAAATCCTCCTTTTTTACGAGTGCCCGAAGACGAGGCTTAACATAATATATGTTCATTTTGGGTCATTGTAGGCCAGAAAATTGTGGATTTTATTTGTCCTTTTTTGCCTTTTTGGCGGTTTTTTTTTTATTGGTCTTTTTTAAGCTTTTCATAGGTCTTAACGTCTTTTTTTACACTTGATCTTTCGACAATAAATTACTGCCCATTAACTCGAATCACTATCACCTCTTAAGCATCTCTTCTTTAGTAAAGAAAATTCAAAAGATAAGACATTCTTCAACGACTGGACTGATAAGACCAGATCTGCAACAATCAGAAGTCAGATAAGGAGGCGTAACAATGTTCTCCAGCAAGGGACTGAAGATGGGGAAGTTTTCTTATTTTAGTTTGTACTTCAGTTTGTGGAAAAAGGACAGACCGTTAACCCACCAGAAGCTTGTATTTCTTGAGCATTATATTCATTAAATATGTAATTCTAATTAAATTGGGTCTTATTTTTACGTCCTTTTTTCCAGTTTTTAGGTCCTTTTTTAGATATCTTTAGGTCTTTTTATAAGTCCATTTAAGGCAATTTTTAGGTCTTCAACTTCCGAGCCCTAGATATAACATTCTACCAACGTTCAAACAAGTAATATTTAAATTTAATCACTCATCAAACACAGAACATGTTTTATTAAGGAACAACAAATCTTTAAACAATTATTAATTTCGAGTAGCATGAAACATACAACTATGGCTTGAAAAAATCCTAATGAAAGGATGCGAACATGAATTAATTAAAAAACGAAACATGTGAATTAGTTATTATTATTATTAAAAATGTTTGCTAGGTAATCCAACATATAGAAATAAAAAAAATGTTCTACAAGAATATATGATTAACATGTGTTTAAAAAAAATCAAAATTAATCCAGCAACGGCACTAAATATAAACTCGTACAAAGTAAAATATGCTACGTATTTCAACATAGTAGATATTACATAGTATTCTCTAGGCTCTGGGAAATTGTTTCAAATTTTTATATACACTATCAGTCGTAATTGTCTCGAACAATAAAAAGTAACAAGATATGCTATTTTCCATTAAAAACATCACTTCGTATATTATCAAGAATTAAAAAGTGAGAGTAATAGAAAAAATATAAACTGTGAAATAGATGCTCTCAATCCTTAATTATGTCATTCAGTAGTTATATGCTAATTATAAACTACAAATATATTTCGAAATATAAATATTTAAAATAATCTAATCTTAATTTAGTCCTCAGACTGGATACAGAAAAGACTGTGAAACTTATACGATTATTAACTTGTGTTTTCACTATTGTCATAATAAAAAATGCTAAGAAAAAAACTATTAAAAAGCAAACTTGTTTTCAGGATTCTAATCCGCAAATATACACTAAATTTCAAAACATTCATCATACATACAGAATCAAGTTCCTTTCTCACTGGGAAGTAAAGTTTTTCATAGAATCTACAATAAACATGATCTTCGAAGCCACTAAACATAGCAGAAATGCCATACGCTGTAGCAGGCCCGTATTCAGGGGGTCTGGGGGGCCGGGCCCCCCTAAATTTTTGCTGCCCATTTAAAATTTTCACGGTAGGCTTGCAAATGAACTATAGTATGTGATGAAATATAATAAGGTTGGATCGCTCCTCCCCTCTACATTTTTGGGCTGGCTACGGGCCTGCGCTGTAGGCTACGTTTCAGACATTTATATCATTCAAAGCATAAAATCTAAATATACACTTAAAACTATGTAATATGTTAAATCGTTAGTGTCAAACAGAGAATAACAGAATTAAAAAGAACTTTGAAAAATACATATATACATTGTTTATATTTTTATTAACAACTTTCTCTGGTGTTATTTCCTGTTAAATGTACACAAGAAAAGCGAGAGGGAAAACGGTAGTGAGATGCGTGTCACTAACATCTAAAAACAATGGCTAGTTTACTGAGTAACATTTTGTACTTATTGTTCAATTTCTGCAGTACTTTGAAACAAGCTAAGTGGGGATTGGACCAATAAGCGCTCTCAACTACTTTCGAACATCACCTAACCATTCAAGGTGATAACACTTTCCTAATAGAAGATGCTTGTAACAAATAAAAAATCAATTTAATTTTTTGTTGAAGGGGTACCACCTCTGTATGTGCATCTTATCTTTCTGTGTTATTATTCTTAGTAAATACTGATAGATTATCCATATGGCTCAATCTATGTAAATAAACAGAATATTTTCTATTTGTTCCCTCATCACGAGCAAATCTCTGGAAAAACTTTCGATAATCCTTAGCCCAAGAAAAGGGTTTACTATATCATTTTAGTCATATGATTGTCATATTCATGATATATGACAAGGAAGATATCTACTGAATGGAAATAGGGCTTGCGCTCTACAAGATGCAACCATTAAAACTTTTCTCTATGTGAATTCCCATAATAGTTGTTATTGATATGTTTACATTTCCTTATAAATTTATTTACACAATCTTAATAATGAAAGCCAGAAAACGGTCAGATTTTGGACGTAGATCAAGTAAAGGTAATCATAATAATAGAAAGTGAAAAGCAAGGTAAATTTAAACGGAGCCAACTCTGACTGTATCCTAAGGGACAAGCAGAACACATGGTTAACGTTGGACTAAAACATACATGCTGATTTAGCGAGACTCATCTTGAAAAATTTTTGTAAAGCAATTATTATCGATTAGAAGAAAAAAATAAAACGTGATGAAAATGAGGAAGCACGCCTTCAGAATTTTTTTTTTTTTTTTTTTTTTACTAATTCAATATGTATGATAAGGTCGGATGGAGCGCAGGGAAAGAGGGCGCAAATTATTCTTTGAGGTATCATGAAATGCGTTTACGAGTAGTTTGACATTATAAAGGAAATAATTTATAACAAGAACACTGAAAGATAAGATGCACACCAAAACCCTCAGGGTACTATGAGACATTTTCCGTAAAAATTTTACTATTAAAGAAAGCAAACAAAAGATACAGCAAATGAAATAGTTTCAATGACACATACATAAAGAAGAGGAATTTAAAATATCTGTTACATTAATTAGTTGCATAACAAAAGTTCTTGACAATTTTGTATTTCTTTTATTTTATTAGAATAAAAGATTAATGGTAGAACAAATACTATTAGGAGTATAAAAATTTTAACAATGTACTCATAGTACCCCTACCACCCCTTCAGTATATTCACTAAATTTCTTGTTTTTATAATTTCAAAATAGACGGAAAAGCAATATAGAATACAGAGTCATCTCACGAAAACCCCATATTTCTTACAAGTTTCGAAATATATATATATAGAGTTGGGAGGCAGACAAATATAATGTTCAACTACCTCACACAATAAATGTTTGAAATTTATGGATATATATTTGCAATATTTTTATTTCGATAAGATACCTTATGCACCTTATATTTATTAAAATGGAGTAAAATATTATCATCAACTTTCAGTAAAAAAGGAAAGAACACTATCTTTCAGAATATTAAGGAAACATATAAATACAAGAAATATATATTTAAAGATCATATTGTCTGATAAAGAAAATTTGTTACGAGGCTAAATGAGAAGTTTGCTCATTTGGATAAATGGTTATCATAATAGCCTTTCATGCCGGAGACTCGTTTTCAATACACAGTAGTAGTATAAGTAATTTGGATCCTTGTTAAACTGTAGGTCCATACTTCATGATCTCAGTGGTAAAAAGGATCATTCTAATAAGAAATAAACTAATCCTCTGTCAAATAATATATATTTAAGTGCGCTAAATTTTGAATATCATCAAACATACAATTATGTATTTAAAAATATCTAACGAATACAGATCATAAATTGAAAAGAAAACAACGTAAATTAGTCCTTTTAAGAAAGGTGCATTGTAAGTAATCCAAATTATAGAAATGCAAAAGACTATTTTCTGCAAGAGTACGTGATTAACAGAAATGACACATGATTCAAAATTAATCCAACAATGACACTAAAGATAAGTTCATGCCAAGTAAAATATGCTACGTATCTCAGCATATTACATATTACAGAATGTTCTCTAAGCTTTTAAAAATTTATTAATACTTGTTACACGGTAATTGTTTCATATATTTGTATACAGTATCAATTATAATAATCTCGAACAATAAACGGTAAAAAAAAATGCTATTTTTCATTAAAGTATCACTTTAGGATACCAAGAATTAATATATATATATAATCATGGAACACATTGCTGTACCCCTTAAAATGAATAAATTAATAAATATATAAACACGATCAAAGGTAAATGTAATGATAAGAAGAGCGGAATTAATTATAAGATATGGTTTCGTCTTATTGTTACTCTACGATACTCTCAAACATTAATTAAGTTTTTTAGAACACTTAAACACTCATTGCGAACTCAACTTAGAGGTGAAAGTTCTTGTTCGCGAGATAAATGTACGCTGCTGTAATGAAGACAAAAGTTAAGAACTTTCGCAACATTTGAAAATAAGATAATCTTGATCCTGAAGTCCTCGAATGAGATACAAGAAACACTAAAAAACTTATTTGGTTTGGAAAAGTTTTTAGATCTTTTAAAACGTTTCAAAGAAAATAACAGCATAATCATGTGCTCAAGAATATCGAAACAATTAAGAGATTAAAGAAAGCTATTATATTTTGTTAAAGGTAATGCTAAATTACATAGTGTATATAATTTTAACAGATGCAATTCTCTAATTGTTAAAAAATTAAGAATGTTCCTGATTTTAGTCTTGTAATAAAAAGTGCTAAAGAGATTATTTTAAAAAAAATAAGAAAAATTGTTTTTTATGATTGTAAATCCGCAAACATATCGTTAAAATATTAAAGCATCAACCATACACATAGAATCAAGTTTTTTTTTTTTCTCACTGAGAAGTGAGGGGGCTTTGTTTTAAGGATAGTTTCCCTTTACGATCTCCACAATAAACACGATCTAGGAAGCCATTAATCCAGTAGCAGAAATCTATACCTTGTAAGATGTTTCAGATAATTGTATCATTCAAAGCTTAAGAATGTACTGAAAAAGCTAAATCTTAATAAAGAAAAGGAAAATAATACAGTAAATGAATACAATTTTCAACACAAATATACACATTAACAATTTAAAAAGTTCAATTTTTGGTATTGCACGAATGGATCTGTGAAAAATGTGTGAAATATATAAATACACACATTGATTATATGTTTACGCCTTCCGTTCCAGAGATATTTCCCGTTACATCAAAAAGTGATAAAAACGATAGTAAATCATTTTCCATTGAAATGCATGGATTAAGGAACTGTTTCTCCCATGCACAGAATCAGGAACTAAAAAACGAAACAACATTTCAGCCGAACTATTCAAAACGGAAGGAATTGTTCTCATTGAAGAAAAATAACGACTAATTTGCCTGCTTAATATGGCACGAAGAAATCCCTAGAGAATGGAAATAATTTGTAATAATTTCTAGATTTAGAAAACGTGACAAAATTGACTACAAAGAATATCGGTATTATCAATGAAAGAAATGCACGCAAAGAGTAACACGATTTAGGATAAGACATTACATTGCGATAGCTAACTCGAAAGAATTGAGCAATTAGAGACAGGTGACCATGTTCGCCTAGAATTCATAGATCTGGGGAGAATATATAACAACGTGCTAGGATGCATATAAGAGAAAAGATTTCAGTCGATTGGGATGGTAGAAGTATTATGGTGGATCAAATAACTTTCGAAAGACTATCAACACATCGGAAAAACACGGAAAACCACGATACTTCGAAGTGAAACATGTTTATACAATATTTGAAGATGACGTAATGATGTGGCTAAAAATCGAAATAGCAGTACAAAGACAATTGTATGCTTGAGACAAATATATACAAGAATAAGGACTTTGTACTATAAACCAAGACAGAAGTTAAGATTCAATTATTTGAACAAACACCAGCAAAATGAACAAATTAAACTACAAGGGAAATCAGTGACGATAGTAAGACCCTTCAAACACATGGATTCAGAAGTTATGGCCGAAGGAGAGAAGAAACTTCTAGGAGGCCATTGCAAGGAATATTTTACTACAGCATGAAACACCTCACATGGGATAAAAACTATTTAAGAAAAAAAGAAACTGTACCACACATACTTCATACCTATCATAACAGTCACTGCAGGAATATAGACAAAAGGAGAGTGAAGCAGGAACCAAGCAATGCAATTATATTCCTGAAAAGCACTCTGCAAATACAAGAGAAGCTCGAACCCAAATACACTCAACCAAGAGTGTGTCCAAGAAAGAGTTAAAAAAAAATCTAGGCTATGCTTGTGTAGACATACGAATAATATTCAGCAAGCTCTAAGAACAAATATTTATTTAGGCGGGGCAGGGATAGGTTAAAGACAGAAATATCTCTTGAAACGACAATTCTCACCTATGGACAGCTTCTGTAAGCAAACAGATACGAAGCGGTCATTTTCCTTACTCTTACTTTACCAAGTGCGTTGGAATTTTATCTACTAAAATTTCCTGAAACATTTGACAGAGGAATCAAAATAGAAAAAAAAATACTCATTAAATTTATTAGAACTGCTGCAATGGATTAAATACATTATTTTTATTCAGTTGACTCGAGCATACCTCGTTACTTCAAAAGAAAAATCAGTATAAAAAGATAAAATAAATATATTAATGAGGAAATATTAACTATTATTATTTTCAGCGCGATATCAATGTGACCAGAAACGGAATTATTAATATTTTTTTCTTTTAAAAAAAGGCGGCGTAGTCCTAGCTCCAGAACTTGTTCGAAAGTGTCGTTTTAATTTTGCACTAGTAGAATTCCATCTAGAAAGGCTAGGCATAATTGTTAAAAATATCTTTATGATCTCACAATAATTTAGAAGACAGATATTTGCATTAAAATATCTACTCAAAAATGATCATATTTGGAGGTGTTCTAAGTGCAAATTATAAAGAAAAATCCCTATTTCCATTTCCGTTTTCTGCCTGCTCAATTAAAGTACTCTATAGATTTTCAACACTACTATTTTTAGAAGCTCTTAACAGATATTTGAATGCGAAAGTTGTCTCTAAGATTACTCGACTCCGAAAGTTTGTAAACACTCGCAGCGTAAAAGATTAAAATTAGCTTATAGAAATACAAAAATAAAACTAAACGGTTAAGAGCATTCAAGAGAATGTAAAGTTATTTCATCCACAGGTTCATTGCTTCAATAAACGAAGATATACGAGGGGGTACTGAGAAGTGTTTACCTTTGTGCTCTTCCCATTGTTTGATTTGAATAAATTTTATTTTTGTTTGAAAGCTACATATTTCTATATGTCTGTGACCCAAAATCAAAGCTCCAGGGTTAATGGGCCTATTTTTGCTATACGTGAGGAGTACAATGACGTTAAAACTACAGTATCATAAGTTTCTTCTCCCCCAAGATCGTCTATGGTAAGGCGCTACAAACAATAGGGCTCCACTGCCACTATTAAGAACTGGGTTGTTAAATTTAGAACAAGACACTTTGCAACTGGAGATGAACTCCTCCTTGGGAGACCCTTCATAGTGATTGTGCGCGAAACAATTAAAAAGGTGAATGAAATGATTCTCTCAGAGTACCGCATTTCTGCTAAAAAGATAGCAGAGGATCTAGGCGTTTCCTGTGAACGCGTTAGTGTCATTATTCATGATTATCTTATTATCTTGACATGAAAAAACTTTTCGCCAAGTGTGTACTCGAATGTGCTTGTTTTCAGAGCCGTTTTGAGCAGGAAGACATTAATTTTGTTCCATATTTGGTCACGAAGGGTAAAACATTGATGTATTTGTACAATCCTGTGACAAAGAACAACCAAAAGAGTTGCGTCACAGTGGTTCCCCGAGGCTAAAGAAGTTTTGGGTGCAAAACTCCAGTTTACAGGTTCTTATTAGTGTTTTCTGGGCAATAATACTAGACAGGCTTTCACGGAAAATTGCCTCGAAAAGCTGTCTACCTTTGTGACATTGCATTTCAATAAATTCAATCTCGTTGCAATGTTGTAATGCACAAATTGGATATATTAGGATATGATATCTTGAATTATCCACCCTATTCACCTGACCTAGTTCCACCTGATTTACCTATTCCCAAATTTTAAAAAAAATTAAAAAAAAAAAACACTTGAAGGGACAAAAATTCAGCAAACACTTCTGAACCGGTTGTAGCTGCAAAGGCATGATTTGGCACCAAACTTTTTTTTTAAATATAGGATTAAAAAAACCGCAAGACCGAAAGTTCATCGAACTGAAGGGAGAGTATGTTGAACAAATGCATTATAAAAGTTTGACTTTGACTTGTTCTTATGAAAGCTAAAGATTTCTCTGCACCCCTCGTAGTTTTCCCGGTGTTTCCATAAATTCGTTCTTACTGACAAAATGAATATATTATTGCTCCATTTGTTCTATATAAATGAACTTCCGAAACGTTTACCTCACAAAATTATCAATGATAACTGCATCGGTTCTATATATTGGATTCCGAAGTAACTTACATTTCCCAATTAATATTCAATTTTAAATACTTTGTTATTAATAGTAAAGAAAACTAATCCGTAAATCATGGACTTCTCTTACACTTATGAAACAAAGGGTACGTTAGAATATAACACTGCAGCAACAAAAAAATATTTAAATCTGGGACAACTATCTTGAAGAGTACACTTCAATTTACTCTTTCTACATTTCTGTTATCTTCAATTAAAATATTCAAAATTGCAAAATCAGTTTCCAATGAGCCTCGAAGATAAATATTACATGGTGCTCAGACAAAGACGACACGTACAAATTACGAAGCTAATGCATTAAAAGTAAGTTCTTCTTCATCAAAATCTTCGACGGCTTTTCTCTCGATTCCATCAGAAATTTCACTTATCACTAATGCACAATTAAAAGTTGCATCATTTAAGGTCAAAATATGCTTTTTGATAGTTCAGGTACATTTAAAAGTTGAAAATGGAGCAATACATTAAAATCATAACGATAACTTTGAAAACTAATAACATACGCATATTAATCAATAAAAATATGACACTGAGAAATGTAAATAAAATAAAATAAGCAAATAAATGAAATCACCTAATAAATAAAACTAATGCGTTAATGGAAACCTATTTTGTACAAGAAACAAGAGAATTGTAGGTTTTGATATGCTTTCCCTTAAAGCGTGTAGTATTTTAATTCAGGTTTAAAAGTTTTTCTCTGTTCATGAATTTTTAGGAACACTTCATAATCACATTAAGTAAAATTGAACTTCAATCAAACAGACCAACATTACAGACACTGTACGGTATTTACGAAAGTAAAATGGTAGATTAAAGTTCAGGAATTTTCAGCTACAGTCAAGTACAGGAATTGAAAACATAATTTGAAAGAAACTTAATTTACAACACTAAGTGATACACGAACTCAGGTGAAGTACTGAAAACATATAAACGAAAATAGAAATTAAAACGAAACTTAATTTACAAAGTGATACAAGTAATGTAGTCATCGATAGCTGCAGATCCGAATCTTATGTACTTTCGTGTCACGTATCATCACAAATGTATATTAGCAAACTTTCACTTGTTCATAGCCTCTTTTTCATTTCTTTATATTTCATAAACATTCAAGCGAAATTCTAGCAATAATCTGGAACTAAAATATCTTGGAATAAAAACAATGAAAAAGTCAGAAGCAGAAATGTTAAATTTTGTAGTGATGCACTTTGTTAGACAAATACGAGAAAAAATAATTTTGCTAAAAACAAGACAAATGATAATAAACAAGAATTTTAGGAAACCTAAAAATGGATCAAAAGTTGCGATCTTGGCCAATAATTAGTTTCTGAATCAGAGGCCACGAAATTTTTTGAACGGCCCCTAAATCGAGTTTTCGTATTTTCTACGGAATAGGAATGTCATACGGAGTTAAGTGATAGTTTGGGTTTGGCTGCACTATATGTAATTCTCCAGATATAAGGCCTCCAAGAAAATTTTTGATTGAAATCTGTTGGATCTTTCGATTCAATAATGTTAAATATTTTAAATTCGTTTCTTTTTAACTTTTCATGTTGCACATTAATAGACTGGAAAGTATTGGCGTTTAAAATAAGCAAAATAGATTTTTTTTTTACAGTGTAAAGTTAAGTACTAAAGGAAAATATTAAATAAATATGTAAATAATGAAGGAAACTTTTAAAGGATGTTTTATCTCATCTTTTGTCGCTACTGGAATTTTATCTAAATTATTTAAACTTTAAAAATAACATTTTCATTCCAAATCTTATTTTAATCTCAAACAAGTAATCAACAGAAATATTTATTTTCTTTCTAGTAATCTTTTTACGCTGTGGCTTATATACTTCTTTAATTCATGTTCATATTTCAGGATTGTATAGTACAGTCATATTTAGTAACAAACCTTCAATCGACAGGACTAACATTCTGTATATTATGGAAAAGTAATAAACACACAAGAATTTTCAATTAAAGAATTGGAAACCAATCTCGATGAGTATTCGAAATCAAAAAGTTTTAAATTACGCACGACCAGAAGTATTCGCATCACTAAATCGGTAATAAATTAAGCCAGTCAAATAAAACATTTCTTTTTTGATAATTTATGCCTTACTCCAAAATGAGCACACGTATAATTTGATCGAGTATTCTAGTATTCTCACATGAATATAAGTGAATTAAAATGCATTGTCTAACAATATTTTGCATATTCGTTTATAGATGTCACAACATGATATTTTCTGTTACGTTGTTAAGGTTATTCGGCTTTCGGATGTCTTATCTTAGTACAGACGAGAAATTAATCTTTAAGTATATTAACCTACAACTTTGTAATTTTTCAACTTACTTTATCACTTATAATTGTGATTCCTGTTAATATGTGAAAAGTTTTAGAAAGTAAAAAAAAGTAAATAAATCCAGGGATTACAATAGCATAGTGAAATTACAAACTACGCGAATTTCTCTTGTCAGCAGTATAGATAACCCTATTGCATTACGTTTGTGTTCATTTGTTTCATTGGGGCTTGGTTCAGTGTCTTCAACTGCGCTCTCGTTCAAATATTGAATCCGAATCCGGTTGAACGCAAGCCTGCACTCGCAAATTGGAACATCTATGGTTAGCAGTAGAACTGCATTAATGCCCAAGCGCGAACTATCATTGAGCGGTGTCACCATTACAAAGGGATACCCACTTGCCATTGTTACCAGAAAGCATAAGGAAGGCCGACAAGCAGCTTTCTTGAATACTGTCATCCGTAATCTTAACTTTTTAAGGATACCTTTTTGATCCTTTTGGTCTTTTTTGTGTACACAGTATAAAAAGATGGATAACAGTAGGCAGTGGTGAAAATTTTCCGACGAATAGCTTTTTTTTTTTTTTTTTTTTTTTTCTATTAACACAGTAACGTCGCTTGAGCCACTTACTTTCCAAAAATCTGCTCATAATCGACGAAATATTTCTACATTTGAAATGAAGAATCATTTCACCACGCTTCTTTCAACGAACAAAAGATAGAAGTGGGGTTCCACTCTTCTTCCAATTAGAAACTGACTATGATTCTGCATTATCTTAAGTTTCTCCATAACCCTTTCCAGCTATGGACATTTCTACTATATTTTTGACCTTTTCACCCGTATGGAAAACAAACCTGTAACACTATAGTTTAAAGACTATTATAAATAACGTAGGTGGAAATAATGCCATTGCCGATGCCAACATACTAATTACGCTCCTTAAAAAGCATTTTTACATATTAAGAACAAAGACAACAGAAATTTATCAAAAAAAAATTAAAAGTTTCGACAAGATATGTGTATATCGCATATAAGCGAACTTCTAATACGGTTTTGAGCAAAAGAACAAACAGACCGTCCAAAATAATCCATTGATTAGAGATAATGTAGAAGGTGGAGGTTAAACGCATTGACGTGTTTATATTGCGCTGCGTTATTAGATGAGGCTTCCTTTGTCTTCACTATAATGTAACCGATACCAGTGCAAAAGCTTATCACCTTTATTCGAACTTAACCGCAAAAGTAAGCACTTGGGTTGACATAGCACTTATCGATAAGTCACCTGGAAGTTCGTACTGAAAGAAAGAAAAATAAGAAAGAAAAATAAAGATGCAATCTCTTCCTTTGTATGTGTGATAATTGAGGAAATAGAAACAATTACGTAGATTTCTAACTTGAAACTCAGGAAAATTTTAGACGTAAGTATTAGATATCGCAAAATTCGTAATGTTCTAGTAAACCGTACATGCATTGCTAGGGTTTCTTCAGGGAAGAGATTTCAACCAAAGCTTAGTTGTCTTAATTCTGTCAATTCATTATAAAGCACCTTTACTATATCAAATTGTTACTGACTAAACTTTAGCCATTTTGTTTATAAATGTCAAAAAATTTCGAAAATCCAATAATTACAAGTGAATATTTTTTTCTAATGCCTAACTGTCTCTGCCATAGCTAATGCGTAAGAAAATAATTGCGTAAAAAAGAAAGGAAACGAAAGAAAGAAAACGAAAGAAAGAAACAAAGAAACTTCTACAGACTAAAACTTACGATAACGATATCGTTCCCTAGTTTCATAACGTGCTTGTCAATCGTATATGCATTAAAAGTTGCCTCAAAAAGAGAGTTTATTCTTTAAAAAGTACCTTTCTTTCTTCTTTCCATTTTTGTTTATTTTCCTAGAAATTCAAAGAAATGGTTTATGTTATTCTTGTATTAAACTCTTGATTATACATCAGCAAACATCTTGACAATGGGGTAATTACAAGAGTCGGTAAATTTTAGCTTCCAATGTTCTAACGGTGTACGCAAATTCTCCACGTGATTCCTCAGGTTTAGCACCCAAAGTAAACTCTGATTTCTATATTACTGGATTTAAACCTGCATAGTATACATTACTTAGAGAAGTATGAATCTTATTTTCGTTACCTTTCATAAATGGAGCACCAACTTTCAAAAACGTAAAGAACGATTACCCTAAATACATATTTTTACTGTACCAAGTGACTTACGCTATTAATTGTATCTCAAAGTAACTTTTAAAAAATGTAAATAATACTATCATATTGTCTCAAAACATTCCGGAATTGTTAGTTTTGAAACGAAAAGAATAGACAAATATCCTACTCCTAATCTAAAATTCTTAAATTTAGAAATCACACAAAATACATTCAAATAGGCTACCAATTTACTACCTGATCTACACAATTTCTTTCTTCATTCAACTGAAAGGGACCCTTTACTTGTAGAGGCTTGTTACAATATCTAGATTAAATATACTCTTGAAATATCAACTAGTATTCCACAAAACAATTACAAACATTCCACTTTGTTTTCTTTTTTCTTTTCTTTTTTTTTTTAATTGTCTCATGTCAGATTTGTAGAGGAACAATAAAACGAAAGAAAAATAAAAACTTAGAAAAGCGAAACAACCATATAGCTGTTAGTTACAAGTCAAGAAGATTAGATGAACGTGCCAAGAAAAGAAAATGAAGCAAGGTAAAAAGAGTTTCAATTAGATTAAAACTAATACATCACTCAAACTACTTATGATGTTTATAAAAGAAATGTAAAGTTTATGGTAATTTCATTACTTGTTTTATCGACATGTGACTAATTTTCAATAAGTTTGCAACCACTCACTACTACTTTCAAGTATCAAAGGTGTTCTATAAAGAAGAAATCTATAATTTTTTTCGTAATAACTGAATTTCCTTCCCTGGAATAAGCTTAATTCTTTGAAAATGAGATTTAACGAGATAAAGGCAGTTCTTGGAGGCTGAAATTGTTAAAATAAATAATAAGGTAAGGGGGAAAGTAGTTAGTTAGTTTAAAATTAGAAACGTAAATTGCAATCTGAAGAAAAAGCAACTTAAAGAAAAAAATAAGGAATTATAACTGTCTCATTAAAAACTTCAGAAGAATGTACTTGTCATTTTCTTTTTTAAAAAGTCAACTTTATAGAAATTTACTATCAACAATCGCATAAATCATTATCCCTTTACTTTGCGCTCCCCATGAGAATCTAGTTCTCTATTAATGAAGAGAGTACAACTTTGAAGTAAAATAAACTTAGAGAAACAAAATCTAATCATCGGCGTTCCAAATGATTTGCAAAATTGGTCTACTTAAAGAAAATTCATTTCCGTTTCACTTAAACTAGTTTTATGTGACATTCAAAAGGAACGTTTAATTAAAAAGTTTCTCTACTAAATTTTGAGCGATTCACAGCACAAAAGATATATGCTGCAATTAAATTTCAAAACTAGAATTAGGAACAAAGTTCTAACATACACTATTCCATTAATATGATTCAAAGTATATCTCATTACTTTGAAAATGATATTAACTAACTTAATAAAATCATTCTGGCGTAATTATATGCACTATACTTCCATCGACTATTATTAAATCATTAATAACCTAAGAGCACTTACTTCGTGATACACTTGTTTAAGAGAAATTAAACGTCAAACTAAACATAGTGTGTGCACAAAATCTGTATACTCCCTAGATACCTCACAATAACATCACGCAATTGTACTAACATAATTATTAGAAAAGCTGGAACGAACCTCTAAAAAAGTCTAAAATGTCTATACGTGTCCCTCCATGGTCTCTGCATAGCTGAATGTGCTACTTGTTCATGTTACCGAACGTTCATAGGGTCATTTTATGGAAGGCTTTACGAAAGGTATGTGAGTTCAACATGTTTGAAAACGAAAGCTGAAATAAAAGAAAGAAAAACAACTCACACTCATCAGTGAAGTGACTTTACCTTCTGCGCCCTTGTTCGAAATTGTTGCTGTATCAGAGCAAAGGCATTCACATGTCCACATCAAGATTTATTTATTTGTCTATTTGCAGTGCATCAATTAATTTCACTTGAGGATTCAGACCTCATGCGTTTGAGCATGGTTGATTATGGTATTTCCAATTCCGCAGCACGTTTCGTATCGTCAGAAAGGTTCTGTAACATCTATATAATTTCATATTTTCTTGATCTTTTCCATTTCTCAGCGCGTCGGGATCCCTATCCATTGCAAAAACAATTTTTCGATTGAAATGTCTTCCACATTGGTGCTGCCTACTCAACGCGAAACGAAGTCGTACATGAAAATTTTGATGGACTAGCTGCTTATCTGATGCTCGTGGACTCACATTATGTCCGCCAAAATTTCTCCATTTTTCAATCACTTACGTTGGCCATTCCATTGGTTTTTCATCTACCACGATTTTCATCTACATATTGAATGTTGTGCTTTATTCGAAGGCAAATTCTAGTCCATTAAATGATGATACTATGCTAGCATACCAGCAAGAAGGCGCATTATTTTCTGCTATTGTTAAAGAATATATAACCACTAATCATGGGATTGGAGTGTACGATCGATAGATTAGGTCACGAAAAAAACGGTAACTATAAATGAACAATATTATGCGTCACGTAATAATCTGGAGGTGATTAATGAGGTAATTTATGTTAGTCCTTGCATTGAAGTTCTTGTGGTTTCAGCAAAAGGAACTATGTCAATTGTGTTTGTTCATTTAAAATATCTTCAAATATGAAAACAAACATTTTATCTGAAGTTAAAAGAAAATGTTTCACTACATGGGAGAAAAGCAAGAAAGCAAACACACGAAATAACGAATTATCATAACTGACACTAAATACACAAAATGAATTTTCGGTGGAAATTGTGTAATTAAAGATCTCTCTCTCTCTCTCTCTCTCTCTCTCTTTCTAGTAACTTCAGTATCTAATGGACATTTCGTGAAACATATTGAGAGTTGGCATGAAGTAAATCTCACCTACCCATGAACAACTTAATCTTTTAATGTCGATCTAAAGCATTCATATATTTTAAGATTATTAATGGAAGATGTTTCTGCTATATATATTAAATCAATTGTCAAGTCACGTGCAATTAAAGTGAAGACCCCCCCCCCCAAAAAAAAAATCTCATACTTTTCTCGTAAGTTCGATAATTCATTGATAGTAACTGCCCTAATATTCAATGTGCTGTACTCAAGAGCAAAGCATTCGGGGTAAATTCATTGCGCATTCAATTTTCATGGATTAACCTGTATGAATCCACAAAATTAAGAGCTTACACTCAAGATAGCATACAATAAACTAAATAATTACTGCAATATTCATAAGCATGCTTAAGTAAAGATTTAAAATAAAGCAAATTTGAGCACATTCGAAGGAACAACTAAATTTATATCAGTACTTTTTTCTTAACATATTATAATAAGATGACGGTTAAAGAATTTAAACTCTGTTATAACAACATTTATATATATATGTCTGTATTTTCATTAATTTCGATCGTGTCTGAAGAAGGATATGCTAGATATCCGAAACAGTTACAAATTATAATTTAAAATAAAGTAAAGTTTTAAGCTTTGGTCAGTGTCTCTTTTGTTAAAACAATTAATCCAAAGCCATGAATAGTCTTACTAACAGTACTTTTTGTCCAATGTAACTAGAAGTGGAGTATATAAAATTACTAAGGGACCTTACAAGTGACGTCGACAAAAATATAACTTGTCTAAAGGTGTTATAAGTCTTACTTTAAAACGTTTCAACAAAATACTATCAGGTACTCATCTGCAAACACAAAAGGAATCGATAAAAGAAGTCTACCGAATATCACTTATATAAGAAATTCTTGTACTTTTAATTTATTGAAGTTCTTTTCTTTAATATTCTCGATTTCCATTTCAATACTCTGGCCACACGACTGGCGAATTGTACAAAAACTGCGAGTGTTATTAAGAATGTACCCTTACTGTCTAAATAGGTAGATTCTATTGATCCTATTACAAAGTAAACAAAACACAAACGCCTAAAACGAATTAATCGTCATACTTAGATAGCAATTTTTAATGTGTGTTATATATAGGTTTCAATAATGCACTAAAATTCGATATTGGTATTACATTACATAAAAATGTGGATCAAAATTCATAATTCATTTGTTAACAGAAAGTTAATGCATTCAAAGAATGCATTCAATGACTATCAATCATCATTCTACTACATCCGTTATACAGAATGTTTAAATATGTTGCATTTTCAATACTGCATTTTCTAACAATTTATCACAAATAATTCGAGTTAAGGAATTCGGAACTAAAAAATAGAAGAAAGTCATTATTAAACCACTAATCCAATTTCGTACATGCTTTACTTAATTTTATTTATTTATTTATTTATTTCACTTCTCTTTGAAACAAATATATTTTTAGTTTTGTTGAATACTAAGAAATGTCAGTGCAATTAAAAGCTTCCGACCAAGAGATATTTCTAATTTCTATACTAAGACAGCAGTTGTTGTCTTATGTAAATGTGTTCATAATCAATGACACCTACATATTCGGAATCTAGAATCGTCTTTTAATAGGTTACCCCAATGCGATAAAGACTGACATTGAAACTAGATATGATGAGGAGCTGGGGAGAAGGGGGAAAGAAAGTAGGTCACTGTCACGCAATTAAAGCACATAACATTTCCCGCTATTGTAACTACTTCTTTACTCTTACACGTTCATATCATATCTTTTTAGTATCTGGCAGTGGTTAAAAGGCACATATTATTTCCTTCTATTGTTAGGTATGTTTTGAAGCTTAGTGTGTGTTAGTCTAGAAATCTAACACTCGAGGGATATGTCACGTCGTTGACAGTCCTACGCTCCATTCTCTTCCTTAACAAGCTATTTCATACATTTATGAAAACAGAGGGGAGGGGGGGGAACTATGTTCCAAAATAAAGCCTTACAGAAGATTTGTCCCATATCTTCTGTAAAGCAAATACCAAATGAAAATTACAAATTAAACAATGTATTGTAGGACCATGAAAAGGACAGAAGAGAGCTAGTAAATTTGTTCACAACCTGCGTGCTACATACTATTTAATTCATGCTTATAGTATATTAAACCAAGTTGAAGAATATTTTTAATACAATCATAAGCAGTTGCAAAAAATGCACCATAAGCACTTCTGTTAAATATTTTTTGCTTCCATTTTTAACGGTTTAGAAATTGTCGCTCATGCTTCACAAACCTGCTATAATTATTACATCAAAAGGAAATCTAAATAAGACTTACTTTTATTTTCTACTGCACGTAGATTTCTCTCTAGTCTCACAATATGAAATTGAGTAACATAGTATATTTAACGCAAATTAAAGTATAACGTAAAGACTGTGAATTACTTTAAATTTGACTCACTATTCAATTGCAATTAATGATGTAGTTATGCTCAGTTAAAGTTTATCGACATATTGCAGAAATCTAAGTATAAAAAACATGACAACTACATAAATTTGAACAACCCAACCGCATAAATACGAACGAAGAATACCAGACGGGATTTACGAAGGAAGTTTTCATTTACTAAAGTACAGCAGCAAATGAATGTTAAATGAAAGGAACACAAGTCTAAATTTGAGATCCAGGAAGTGCTCTTTAAATATTGTTTTGGTATCTTTAATCAAATAATTGTTTTAGTCTAGAAAACTACTATTCACGGAAAACAAACATTATTTCAATTCATAAATTATGGCAAGATATCTTTCTCTTATCACTTAAAGTAAAGAAAATATTTTTAAACTAAATTTCTTGGTTTATACTTAAAACAAAAAGTATATTGAAGCCATTAAATTTATATACACTAGATGTGACTTCCATGTATTGAAATTAACAGCAATTATTAAAGTACAATATTTCTATTCAACTTGCATCGTTTGTTTAAGAAAAAAGGAAATTAGAATCAAAATGAACAAACAAAACAACGAAATATCATATTTGCAATTATATTAAGTTTGAAATAAATATAATTACAATTCTTTTTTGATATTATATTTATGCAAGTAAAATTTCATATGTCAAACTCAAAATGAAAATCTAAAAATAGGGCAAAATCAACATTGACGGAAATAGAAAATCATAAGCTGAATCACATTTTGGACAATTTCTTTCTATTAGGTATTTTGTAACATGGCCTTATAAAATTAATGCAGTGTATAAAGAATATTTTAACAGAAACAACTAGTTTCATATAGAATCCGGGAGAAGAAATCTTGCAATTAATGAAACAATGAAGTTCGATATGTCCTGTATATATGTGTATTCTATCCAGAGAAAACTTTCCCGTTGCTTGAAACAAATACGTACGTAGGAAGTTAGAAAGTAGTCAATTCTACTTCCATGTCGCCTCAGAACATATAATTACTAAAAGTGGAGTGAACGGATAGGTTGAGAATTTGGTTACTACACAACACTAAAACTACCAATACTACTAGCTCAACCTGCGCTCTCTACACAGCGCATCATTCGCATATGAGATTAAATATCCTTCTCATTTGTCGCATCTGCACATGTCCCTTTACAGACACAAGTGAAAGAAGTCTTGGAAAAAAATCGGCCAGGCGTATCGTAAAGGGGAGATTTTATTGATTTTTTTCAATATCTCGCACCGTTTGCAAGATTTGAGCCTACTTCCGGTTGGAGTTTTTAATTCATGTATGACCAGTGTTTTCTTTTTTCTTGCATGCAGTATGCAATAAGCAAATACATTACATACACAATTAATTATAATGGCAGTTATATATGGTGTTCATTGGGCAAAACACTCCAAAAATAAAGATTTATCTTACTGCTTAAACTGGAGAAATGGTTATTGTTTCTTTTTCATTATTTGGCCATGAAACAAACGCCTGATATATATGCAATCCCTATATACAAGTGTGGTGTTGGAATGTATAACGCGTAGGATAAGATTATTTAGTTTTTTTTAATTTCAACGCTTCCATGTACCCTAAAAATGTAATAAAGAAATAATGGTCATGTTTTTTTTAAATATTCAATTAGAACTGGACAATCTACGCAAAATTTCCAATCGACCAGTGAAAACGTCATCTTTCTAGAACCTGTAGTTTCCGAGATCTCGTTGTCGAAAGGATTGACCACATATAAACGTCCACAATATATAGTTTAAAAGAATTCGGAAGATGGAAGCACAATTCACGTGCATTGATTTTAGAGAAGGCTCATTAGAATACAAAGGCTTTGAACAATAATTTTATATCATAAACTTTACGAAAAAGATCTAGTTAACTCATTTGTTTAAAGTACTCGTACTTTAAATGTTTGTCTCTGTTAAACGTGTAATCACACACAACCGTAAATGAAAGATTTGAAAGCCAAAGTTATAGGTTGGAGCTCGGGCGCTTTTAATTGCTGTTGTAGCATTTTAATAGATAGATAATAGTATTTTAAAATATGGTAAATTGTTATTCTGAAAATGTATGGCGGTAATTATGTTAGTCCTTATGTTGAAGTTCTTGTATCATAACTGAAAGAATTATACGCGAATCGCCTT
This sequence comes from Thermobia domestica, assembly GCF_964235325.1. Lineage (NCBI taxonomy): Eukaryota > Metazoa > Arthropoda > Insecta > Zygentoma > Lepismatidae > Thermobia > Thermobia domestica. Next base: position 115,955,768 of record NC_137464.1, read on the forward strand.
TATTCATTAAGTTATTCTACATACAAACATGGTAAGCTGCAAGTTAAAACCTACAATGTTTCAGATCATTTAAGCACATAGAAATAGTGCAAGGAACAGAAGAAAATAAAAAAGAATTATTACTAACAATAATTTACCAATTGGTGAGTTCACTTTTTAAATTCGTTGGCTAAAATGATTAAAAAGAGGTCTTGCAAGTATACATACACGTAATGCAAGAATATAATAGAAAACAATAAAAGATCAACGTTTGAGATCTAGTAAATAAATACACTTGTCAAATATAATATAACATAATTACGGAGCTTACACTCAGTGTATCTTGGAGAATGCTATTATAACAAAATCCATGGACATTTTTAATTTGTTTCCAATTATTAGGATTTAAGCACATCTGTTATTCTACAAGAAAATGCTGTTAAACAGACAAATTAAACAAGTTTAAAACATTGTAGCAACAATACTAAAGCACTATTAAGTAACGAAAGTTGAGATTTATTGTAGAAATCTAAATTATGTTATATTCAAAGCATTACTTTCTTTTTCAAGCAATGTTATCCCTATGATGCAAAAAGAATTATTTAATTGTTAAAAAAAGTTTTCTCTGTAATTGAGTTTCTGGAAGAAAAAGTACTAACGACTTTTCATTTTTTAAAAGTAGAATTAAAATGTGATTTCCGAACCACTTAATTAAAATGCGATAACTTAACAGATTATGTTTCATCAGTACTGTTGTCGCAGTAAATATTTGCCAAGTAGTATAATACAAGAACCAAAGATATAACGTAAATACTGAAGTTTAAGAGTTGGTGGAACGGGAACGAGAATGTGGGAAAAAACACTATAATTGAAATTGAAAATATTGTGTTTCAAAAATCGAGGTGAACGTCATACCGTTGACAGTACCAACCCAAGACTTTCCATGCATTTATTAAAAAAAAAGCACAAAAAAAAAAACTTCAAAATTAAAATTTCTCCAGATTTGTCACACATACAAGTGAACATTTTTCCTTTTTTCTCTTTTTTAAGCAAATCCTATGTATTTTCTATGTGGATCGCGTAGAGGGAAAAAATGTAGTCATATACATAGCTTTTTGCTTTGTTTATTTGTTTGTTTATGGTACATGAAAATCCATTATCTGTATATTTTAAATAAATTAATTTAATGTGAACACAATAATTAACATTTGCATCATGTTCATAGTTAATGTAATGGGAGGGAATTATAATGAACATGAATTCAAACCAATTCTGTAAATTGCTTTCTGGTAGCATTTCTACCGGTCTAGTACTTCAGTCTAATACTATTTTGCTCAATCTATTGTATAAACAGAAATTACGTTCATTTTATTGTTTTCTTTCTTTTCACAGAACGCCAATTTATACTCAAACTTGTTTCCTTTAATAATGTGAAGATTCTATGCGATATAAAATTTAACATAAAACAAGAAGATTAAATTACCGTAAAGGTTTTGACTTTGCTTAATAAAATGTTATGTTGTTTTATCCTAAAAGAAATACAACGGAAACAGCTACCAATGATCAACATTTCATGAAAGCGTACTGAACCACATTATTACGATTCTATGTAATGTATTGCTGAATGGCTCATTTGAGAATCTTAATACACAATATGAAATGAAAATTCTAATTTTATGTCCCAAATTTATGCCCTTTAGGCAAAACGAGACAAATGATTAATCGAAGTTAATCTTTTAGAAGAGTTGGTGGAACAAGAAGAAACACGAATGGGAAGAAACACGACAGCCTCGAGAAAAATCCACGGACGATGTTGTCCATGGAAGACTCACGAAGCCGAATTGAACCACGGAACCATTACACCGATGATGTACTCCCCAATACACAATATAGCATACGTAACATAATCATGAACACGAACTAAAGTACCCAAGGAGAAGATATATATACTCTCTTTTGTTGTACGTAGGAACTTTAGTTGACACCATAGAGGATTCAAAGGTAATAATATTAAGCAAAAGAAAGAAGCTTACAAATTTGCTCTAGGTAGATCAGAAAAAATAAATTATAATTATTTTCATTTATTTTATGTCATTATTTATTTCAATATTTTAATGGCAAGTGAACTTACTTTATTCTACTTTCCAACATTATTTGCTCTCTTTAAATTTCGAGTAAAGTTTGGCACAAATGGAATACTACAAAATTTCAAAGTATTTAAAGTTTGACACTAAATTTATTCATAAAATAAACGCAGTACGACTAATTTTGTAAACGTTTAGAATTTACAGTTCAAAGTTCGTAATATATTATACTAATTATATGAAAATAAAATATGACCAAATAAAATTAATTGTATCCTAAAGTATATATAGTTCCTTTTGTTTGTGTTTTCCTCTCATGCTAAGATTTTTTTTTCTGAGGATGCTCATGTTTACAGCGTTTTGTTTACAACAATATATAACGAGAATATAGTTTAAACTAACCCTGAAAACTGAATTTATCAAATTAACTTAGATTTAAATTTGAATTGTAATTAATAATGTTGAGTTATGGTCGCCTATAGCTTAACTTAAATCTACAAACAAAAGTTAAAGGAACCTAACTATTAATGATTTGTATCTCGTGCAACGTGTGGACTACACTATCACGATTGTACGTAATAAATTTCTGAAAGATAAATGATAAATTGAAGAAAAAATGACTATAATACACATATAAATATGAACTACTATAAGTAGCCTACAGAATACTTGCCTTTTTAACGCGAACAAATTTAACATTTATTATTGTACAAGGTCCCAAACTGACTACATTAAACTCAAGAACCAGTAAACTTGACAACCATTATTAGAGGCTCTTTTGAGAACATCCCTTGAGTATGCATCAAAGCCAAGGAAGACAGTAAGAAAATGGATAATATTAATGGAATGAAGAAAGTGGAACGGATAGGGAAAACCAAAAAAGCACTAAGTGTTTGTTAACCACAGAGTCTACTTGACGCGTCCTGGGATCGAACCATGAGTCCCATCTATACTTAATTTTATATTTTTAATAAAATAATTCTCTTTGTTTTAGTCCTTTTACTTTGCAACCAAAAATACTTTTATTTGAGTTGGTTCCAGGTTATCTTTAGCATACATAAATGCACAAATAAATGAGATAACGAAAAGAGAGTCTATGCGTAAATATATCACACGTAAAAAAATATTCTATTATACGTCACCGACCAATGTCTTATATTGTATTTGTTCAAATGAGTTGTCTACGTCAAACACATAAAGTTCTATGTTTATCAGATTTTCAACATTCACTAGATTGGAAGGTTTCTAATTCGCACTTGCTGTTACCTTGTCCAGAAATTGTATTGTCCTAGATGTCAAAACTGTATTCTGAAATAAATTAAACATTTAACGTGCTATACAGTTTAAATAAACCCGGAAAACAGAATCAGTAGGTAAAAGATTAACATTTGAAATTAAAATAATAATGTCCACTAAGTTCAGTTATATTTTAAACCTGCAAGCAAAAAGAACGAGCTGCATGTCATGCAAAGAATACTGATACACGTGAAAAATTAATGATAACTGCACAAATTTAATTCTAAACTACATAAATATGAACAATGACTGAAGTACCCGACATCATTCTGTACAAAGAAAGTTTTTGAAAGATCTCATTTACTAAAGTACAACACGGGAATACCAAATAAGAAAAACACAAGCTTAAATTTGAGATCTATAGTGCTGCCAAAATACCTTGAGCCGTGGCAAAAATGCGAACCAAACCTCACACTCTCGCACCCACACATTGACACATCTACGAGTGGAGCCAATGAGGGTTCGGCTGTTGCTAATCGAGAGAGCGAATGACGAAAAGGAGTGGAATTCCCAGCGCTTGGAATGGAAGACTAGGTGTCAAGTCAATGTGGTATATCTATAGTAAATACTCTTCAATATTATTTTAATATACCTAATCAAATAATTGTTTCACTTTAGAAAACTACTATCCACTGCAAAATAAATGAATTTCGATTCCAAATTATAAGCTACGTCAAAATTTATTTTATCTTATCTTGCAAAGTAAAAAGAATATCTCTACACTTAATTTTGGGTTATGCTTTAAAAAAAATATAACTGCCATTATATTTCTATACATTGAGTTGATTTCGATATGTTGAAATTAAGGAGTGAAATTAAATATTTCACGTTTATGTCGGCTAGGCTAAAGGAGATGGTGGTGATGAGAAATGAATGAAATGGTGGAGTGAATAAATGGGAGAACCCCGAAAGTTCACTTGGCGCAAGCTGGGCTCGAACCAAGACCTCACGCACCAAAAGTGAATGCTCTACCACTAAGCCACAACAGCCCCTTAAGAACAATGAGTATAATACAATATTTTTATGAGAACTTCTTTCAAGGCTTACATCGTTTAAAGCAAAAGCTTAGAATGGACAAAAATAAAACAACGAAAAAATATTACGTTTGCAGTTATCGTAAAGAAATATAATTGTGAGTGCTTTTTCATGTTATATCTGTGTAAGTAACATTTCATATATCAAACTCAAAGTAAAAAACAAATGAAGGAGAAATTCAGCATTAATGATAGCGAGAATTTCTCACCTCAATTACATTTTGGACACTTTATGTAGATTAGTTGATGTCCAACTTGTTACGAAGTGTTCAAAGAATGTATAAACAGAAACTAGCTTCATGCAGAATCCTAGGGAAGAAATTGTAAAATTAGAACACTGTTTTGTGTACGTATGCGTATTCTATCCGGAAAAAGGTCTTTTTCACTAAGGCAGGCAACTTTGCCAATACACAATGAAGAAAGTAGTAAATTCTTAATGTTCTTTAGGAATATATAAATACTAAATTAGAGAAATGAAGCGAACGGAAAGAGTAAGAATTAGGTATAACACAATATAACATTAAAACTACAAATACACTACAAATACACGATATTTTAAAATATGCGTCAATTGATATTCTGAAAATATATTAGGGTAATTCTATTAGTCCTTATGTTGAAGTTCTTGTATAATTAGCAGAAAGAATTATACGTGAACTGCTTTATTTATATAAATTATCATCCACACAACATGATTAGCTTAAGTTAAAACCTAAGATGTTACAGATCATTTAAGCACATAGAATTGGCATAAGGAACGGAAGAAAACAAGAGGAAATTTTCACCAATAACAATGTTCAAATTGATGAACCAGTTTTCAAGTTTGTTGGCTAGAAATTGTTAGACTGCTAAAAAGACGTTTTGCGAGTATATATTATAATATGAAAATAATAGAAGACCAATGTCTAACTTTAGATTGCTTTCACCTCAAATATGATATAACGTAATTATGTTTTGGAATCAAATTAAGAGCTTACAGTATACTAATTGTAACAAAATTTAATATTTTTAATTAAATTTTCCAATTATGGGAATTTAAGCACTACGATTAGATTTATATTATTCTTTTTTTGAGGAACAACTTACACAGAAATAATTAAGCACGTTTAAGTCGTTCTAAGAAAATGACTAGCTCAATATTAAATGAAAAAAATTGAATATTCCTGCAAAAACTTAGAATTATTGTATGTTGAAAGTATGTTTTTAAGGCACTGCTGTTTCTATGATGAAATGAGAGATTTCATTTGATGATTATTTTTCTCTCTAATGAAAATCCTATAAGAATAATTCAAAACTTTTTCATAAAATATAGTGCTCGAGAGATACACCTATATTTGAGAAAGATTAATGTATTTTTCATCCGTATTGCCTGAATTTAACTCAAATATGTCGAAACTAAATATTTATCAAATAAACAAAGACATAAAGTAAAAATGTTACTTCAAGACATATTGTGTTTCTAAAATTTAAGTGGATCTCACGTTGTTGACAGTACTAGCGCACATGTTTACTTTTAACGACTACTTTTCATGAATTCATGGAAACACAACAGAGAATCTATCTTCAAAGTTTAAAGCTCCCTAAATTTTGTCACATATGAGTGAATGTCTCAAATTCTCTAGAAAACATTACGATCTTTTTTTTTTTTTACGTGGACCACGCACAGAAGGTAAAATGTACTGAATCCACAGATATTTGTAGCTAATTTTAGGCGTTTGTAGCACATCAAACTCAATTTGACGTAATTTGTACATCTTTTGTATGAACTTCTTTGATGTGAAAACGAAAATTATCATTTGGGTCAAGTTCCGTTCATAGATACTGTGCTGCAAAGGAATTATGATGAAAACGAATTCACACCAATTCTATTAAATGTTTCTGGTTGCATTGCATTTGTACAGAGTAGGTTCTCTCGACTACTTTGTCAATTTATTATTATAATCATTATCAAAGAAGGATATGTACACAGGAATTATGTTTATCTTATACTATACATGTTTTTCTTTTTCTTTCCACAGAACACCAATTTATACTGCAAATATAAAACATTTTCATTGACAACGTAAAGATTACACCCAATATGAAGTTTACCATAAACCGAAAAACAAAAATTTCAAGTACCACAATGGTTTTTAAATTTGTCTTAATAAAAAGTTTTCAGTTTATAAGTATAAACCTGAAAAAACACGAGAACAACTGCAAATGATCTAAATCACGCGCGAAAGGTACTGAACCACACTATCACGAAACTATGCAATGTAACGCTTAATGATAAATCAGATAATGTTAACTACGGAATGAAATGAACGAATTTGTAGTTTTACGTCCTACAATTATACGCTTTAGTCTAAAGAAGACGGATGATTAGTCTAAGTCAATGTTATTTAAAAAAAAAAAAAGTGCAATGAGATTGTGAGGGAGAACCGGAGGAACTCGAGAAAAACTTAAGGCACTATGTCCACGCAAAAAAAAAAAAAAAAAGAAAAGAAAAAGAAAAAGAAAGACGCACCTGAAACCTATCTACGGTCCTACTGAACCAAACAAAGTACTCCTGATACAAAACAGGGCACCATATTAAAATCATGAAGCAACCGAGAAGGCGGTGCACATACTCCCATTTGTCCTACGTAGGAACCATCATTTAACGTGCAGGATTCGAAGGTAGTATATTAGATGGATAAAAAAGAAAAGGCTTTGTCAACAATATCTAGGCGAAATAAAGAAGTATTTATTATTTTTATTTATGATGAGCTTGTGGAAAGAACACTTATTTTAATCAATTTTCCAATATGATTTGCCCTCTTTAAAATTCCAGCAGTTTAGCATAAAAAGGCTACTCGTATGTCTAAAATTTAACCCTGAATTTATTCATAAAATAAATGTTTTCCAACTAATTTTGCATAGGTTTACAACTTCAAGTTTCATCATCTATTATACATATTAAATGAAGTTAAAATGTGATTAAAAATTACGTTTATCTAAGGTGTACATAGTTCCTTTTTGTATGCTTATGCTCAGATTAATTTTCTTTCAGCAGATGCTTGTATCGATCATGATTAGAAACCTGAATATTTACGATAATATACTTTAAAGTAAACCCCGAACAATGAATTTGTCAAAAATTTTCTCAACTTAGATTTGTTTGAATTAGAATTATTGATATGGAGTAATCTTCAGTTCTAGTTTAACTTAAAAACAAAAACAAAAGCACAAAACTGTTAATGATCTCGTGTAAAGTTCAATTTTATCTAATAAATTTCTCAAATATAAATGATAAATTTGATAAAATCGACGATAACACGCATTTATGATAAATATGAACTACTATAAGTAGCCAACAGAACGTACTTGGGTTTTCTATGCGAACAAATTTATCATTTACTGTTTCAGAGAGCACAAGAATTAAAAAAAAAATCACAAACTGACAAGTTTAACTTTAGAACGAGTACGTTTATTTTTTTCTTTCTTATTTTAGTATAACGTTCTATGATTATGCCTCGAAGTTACGAGACACTGATATGAGATGGGCGATAACTGGAGGTGGTCGGAAAAGGAAGGAGCACGAAAAAACTCAAGCACATGGTGTTTGCCCACAATAAAGACCCTATTAAAACTTAATTTGATATCTCTAACCAAAATTATTTACTTTGCTTTAGAAAACTGTAAATGGAAATAGAAATAAGAATATTTAAATTTAAACACCTAATTAGAACCTATTTTTTTAATATTTTTTTTCTCGTTTTACCTTGGAAACCAAAATAAGATTTTCCACATTAAATTTCATTTGATATTGGCAAATTTCATGTGATTTAAAAAAATCTTACGTTGTGTTTGTTTAAATACATTTTCTTTCAAACTAAATTGAAAATTGGTGTGTATCAGAATTCTAACACTGACCGGATTGCAAAACATTCTAACTTGTACTTCTTCATACTTCATTAACGAATTTTGCTGTCCTAGCTATTAGAACTCTCTTATTTTATAAAATAAAGTTTTAACGTGATATACAGTTTAGAATAAACCTGGAAAATATAATGAGTTAAATTACCTTAGCATAGATTAAGATTTCTATTTGAAATAATAATAAACTACATAGATACCAAGAATGACTAAAGTACCCGACGGGAATTTATCAAAATAATAGTTTTGATTTACTAAAGTAGAGTATATTAATACTTAATGATAGAAATACAACTTTAAATTTTAGATATTATTTCGATGTCTTTAATCAATTACTTTAGAAAACCAGTATTCATGGGAAAATAAGCAAACACAATTTCAGTTTAGGAATATGTGGACACTAAACTAGAGAAATAAAGCAACGAGGATTAGGTTACTAGACAACAAAATATTAAAACTATAATACACAGTATTTTAAAGTATCCATTAACTGACATTCTGGAAATTTATAGGGGTAATTGTGTTAATCCTTATGTTCAAGTTCTTGCATTATTAGTGAAAAGAATTATACGTAAATCGCTTTTATTTATATAAATTAATCTCCATAGAAATATGATTAGCTGTAAATTGAAACTTTAAAGATGTTACAGATCATTTGAGCACATAGAACCAGTGCAAGAAATAGAAGAGAATAAGAATTAAGCTGGCTAGAAATTATGATACTGCTAAAATGACGTTTTACGAGTATATATTATAATATGAAAATAATAAAAGACAAATGTTTAATTTGAGATTATTCACTTCTCAAATATCATGATATGGCATTACTGTTTTGGGTTCAAATGTAAATATTACACTAATGTATCTTACAGTATGCAAATTATAACAAAATTCAAGAACATTTTTGATTGAATTTCCAATTACAGGAAGTGCACTTGCGCGTATGTAATTTATAATATTGCTTTTCTTTCATTATAAAAAGAACATACATGTCTAACGCATTCTAAAGAATATACTAGCACAATATTGAATGACAAAAATTGAAAGCTTCTGCAGAACCAAATTATTGAATACTGAATGCACAATTTTCTTTTCCAAGTAATGCTGTCTCTATGACGAAAATGAACGATTTAATTTTACAAAATCTTTTCTCTGTAATTAAGTTTCTTAAGAACAACAACAAATTTCCCTTTTCATCATGTAGAAATTAAGTATAATTCTCTATACTAGATACGGCTATACTTGGTGAAGAGAATGAATGTATTTTTTATCTCTATGGCTTGAGGTTAATTTAACTATGTCGAAGTAATCTTTATCAAATCACGAAAGATATGAAGTAAGTAGTCAATGGAACAATTAGCATTATGACATATTGAGGTCCAAAAATGGAGGTTAATGTCATGCTGTTGACAGTGCTTAAACACGTGTTCACTTTCAAACAGGACCTTCCATGAATTCAGAAAAACAAAAGGAAGAACGTTCAAAAATAAAGTTTTCCAGATTTGTCACATATATGAGCGATTATCTCGTGTTTTTTTTATTATTATTATTATTATTATTATTATTATTATTATTATTATTATTATTATTATTATTATTAGCAATAATTACGAATTTTTGTGTATCATTGGATGTATTTCGACTATGTGAAAAGAAAAATTAACATTTGGGCAAAGTTGAGGTCATAGATAACGAACTTCGAGGGAATTTTAATGAATATTAATTCAAACTAATTCTATTGTCTTCTGGTTGCATTTTTACAGATGTAGGTTCTCTAAATAATATTTCTCACTTTAATATTTTAATTATTATCACACAAGGATATAAGAACAGAAATTACGTTTATCTTGTATCATATGTCGTTTTCTTTCCTTTCACACAACACTAATTTATACTGCAGATATCAAAACTTTCTATTGACAACGTAAAGATTTAAAACAATATATAGGTTAATGAAACCAACAAAACATAAGAACTTAAATTTCCGCAACAATTTTGAATTTATTTTAATAAATGAGAGAAATAATGAAAGAAACTACTAAATTATCTATGTGTACATCTTGCGCAAAGTGTGCTGAGCCACACTACCACGATTCTATGTAATGAATTGTTATTAGAGAATATTTATTATGAAATGAAATAAAGAAAATTTCTAGTTTTATATCTATTTGTGACCTTTAGGTCGAAGGAAAGGAATGATTATTCAATGTGGATGTTACGCACTTCCCTTTCCCGTATGTATGAACTGCCACTCTAAAAAGTAACATTAAGAAAAGAAAAACTTCTGAAGAATATTTAGTCAAAACAAAAATAGATATTTTCAGTTTATTTTATGAGAATGAATATTTTATGGAACTGAAATTAACTTAGTTTATTCTATTTACGCACATAATTTGACCTCTACAGATTTCCAACAAGGTATAGAAAAAAGTCCAAAATTAACGCAAAATTTATTCTTCAAATAAATTATCTCGGACTAATTTTCTACAGGTTTGTAACTTCTCGGTCAAGTTTCGTAATCTATTATACACATTACATGAAAAGGAAATGCGGCCAAGAATTAGGTTATTGTAAGGTATGCATAATTACTTCTTGTGTGTTTGTAAATTCCTTTGATTAAAAACCTCGATATTTAACGATAATATAGTCTGAATAATGAATTTCTAAAATTATCTAAATTTAAATTTGAATTATAGTTATTGATTTCTGGAATTTTCTCAGTTAGTTCAACTTGGAAAAAGCTTAATAGACGTAAGAACTAATGATTTATATCTCGCGCAGTTTAACTTTATGTAATATATTCCTGAAAGAGAAATGATAAATTGGATGAAATCGACTATAATACACATATACAGTAAATATGAACGACTATAAGTAGCTGAGAGAACGTACTCTATTTTCCTATACGAACAAATTTATCATTTACTATTTCATAGAATATAAATATTAAAACAAATGTCCTAAGAGATAAATTTAAACTTTAAAACCTATAAGTGATTTTTTTCTTTTTGCCTATGATTATACCTAGGTATACCAATGCTAAGGGAGACTGATAATGAGATGAACGATAATTGTAGAATAAAGGATGTGGGAGGAAACGGGAAACCCAAATAACTGAAGCACATGGTATTTGTCAATTACGAAGTATACTTAGTGCGTTCAGAGGTTGATCCAGGAACTCCATCTAAACGTAATTTGATATCTTTAATAATCAAACAATTCTCTTTGCTTTAAAATAAATATGGAAAAATAAAAATTATTTACTTTTGAGCATTATATCCAATGAAATCTTAAATTGCTTCTTTTCTCTATTTTCTTTCCCTGTACATTGAAAATCAAAATTAGTTCCTAAACTCTAATTTCAGGTGATTATTAGCGTAAACGAATAAATTAAATAACGGAAAGAGTGTGTGTGTTACACTTCGAAACCCACCTGTAGCAGAATTTCAACACTGACCAGATTGAGGAAATTTCTAACTTGCACTTTCTGCCACTTTATCAACAAATTTTCATGCCCTAGATATCATAAGTGTTTTATTTTGTATTTCGTATTTTGTGAGTTTTCGCGATATATAATATAAAATAAACCTGGACAACAGAATTAGTTAAATGACCTTAACTTAGATTAAAATTTCAATTTGCATTAACGATGTTCAATAAAAGGTTAAACCTAAAAGCAAAAGGTAACGACATATTAACGTACTGTATATCCTGCAGAGTGTGCTGAATCACTCTACCACGATTCTATTGCTAAAAAGGATAACGATAAACTGCAGAAATTTGATTGTAAAATACACATGTTACACTATATAAATATGAACAATGACTAAGTACTCGACGGAAATCTGTCCGGAAGTTGCTTTGATTTCCCAAAGTATAGTACATACATATTTACTGAAAGAAACACAATTTTTAATTATAGATCCACTATGTATATTATATATCCACTTTGAATTATAGATCCACTTTGAATATTATTTCGATATCTATACCCAAATAATTGTTTTTCTTTAGAATACTACTATTCATGGGAAAATAAACATACATAATTTCAATTTATAAATTATGTCAAAATATTTTTTAGCTTATCGTGCAAAATAAAGGCTCTACTTCAATACTAATTTTTCGGTTATCTTGAATACAAAAAATAAGTATGTCAATCAATTTCCATATTTTCGATTGATTTTGATGTATTCAAATAAATAACAATGATCAAAATACAATATTTCTGTCCAAACTTGACTTGGAGCTTACATTGATTATTCAAAATAGAAGTCATTTAAATCAGAATAGAGAAAAATAATATTATAAAAACTTTTATATTTACAATTACATTAAGTTTGAAACTAATTTTATTAAGGCAGTGTTTTGTGATATATTTGTGTAAGTAAAATTTCATATGTCAAACTCGGAACAAAAACTTTAATTTAGGAGAAATTCTATATTGACGAAAATGAGAATTACAAACTTGAATTTTACCTTGGATACTCTTCTATACGTTGTCTAAAAGATATTTTTAAAGAACAATTAACTATTATAATATAGAATCCTCAGGAAGAACTCTTGATATAAAAATAAACCGTGACAATCGATATTTCAAGTATGTATGTATAATCATTAAGAGATCTACATTTAGGTTTCTTTTTGCACATTATGAATGTCTAACTTGCCACTATGCAAGATACGACGTGTTCATAGGACGTTTTGACAGGATAGCTAATTCTATATAGAATCCTGCGGAAAAAATCAATTAATTAATGAAACAATGACATTCGATATTTAATGTATACATGAGTATTACATCCCCCCAAAAAGTTTTTTTTTCTTCATCGAGGGAGGCAACTATGCCAGTGCACAACGTAGAAAGTAGTAAATTCTTTCTTCCTGTTGTTCAGGAATCTATGAACACTAAATTCGGAAAGTAAGGCAAAGGGATCGTTTGATAATTAGGTTACTAGAGAATATACTATTAAACGCACTGTTTTAAAATATGCGTCAACTAATATTCTATAGAATAATGGGAGTAACTGTATTAGTTCTTATGTTGAAGTTGTGGTATTATTAACAAAAACAATTATACGTGAATCGCTTTTATTCATATAAATTATCATGCACATGATTAGCTGTAAGATAAAATCTAAGATGTTTCAACTTCTTAAGCACATTAAACTAGCGCAAGGAACACAAGAAAATAATAACACATTATCAGTAACAATAATTTCTCAACTGGTGAGTCACTTTTCAAATTCATTGGTTAGAAATTATGAGACAGCTATAAAGAGTTTTTACAAGTATACATATAGGTAATATACGAATATAATATGAAACTAATAAAAGATCAACGTTGAACTTGAGATTACTTACTTCTCAAATACCATGATACATCATAAGTATGTTTATGGATATTTTTAATTGAAATTTCCAATTATTGGAATTTAAGCGCATTTATATGTGCGATTAGATTTATAATATTGCTTATTTTAAAAATTGTTAAATATAACAAATTTAACATCTTAAGAAAAATACTGACAATATTAAATAACATAATTTGAGAATTGATGAAGGGACTTAAATTAGTGTATATTGTGGAGGTACAATTATCTTTTCCAGCCAATGATGTATCTATAATGCAAATAAATGATTTCAGTTTGCAAAAATATTTTTTCTTTAATTCAATTTCTATGAGAATAATACTAACGAATCGTCTTTTTTCATAAAGTAAATTAAAGTATACTTCTCGAACGATACCCCTATATTTCATGAAGAGAACGAATGTATTTTTCTATATATAAGTACTAAATCGGAGTAGTTATTATTGAAACATATTGTGGTCCAGAAATAGAGGTGGATGTCATCCTATTGACAGTGCTAACGTACATTTTTTTCTTGTTAACAAGATCGTTCATGTATTCAGAAAAACACAACAGAAAGTATATCTTTAAAAATCAACGCTTTCCAGATTTCTCATACAAATGAGCGAACGTCTCATATAGTACACGTGGAGAAGGAAAAGTGCACTTAATTCACGTACAGTTAGTTTTTCTGTATTTACGCCACATACTAAATTGTATGTAATGTATGTATCACTTGGACGTATTTCCTTAATGTGAAAACAAAAACTAGCATTTGGGCCAAGTTGAGTTCATAGATAATGTGCTGTGAAGAAATTATAATGAACATGAATTTAAACTGTATTAATTGCCTTCTGGTTGCATTTCTACAGATGTAGGTCCTCTTGACCATGTTTCTCAATCTATTATTATAATCATTATCACAGAATGATACATAAACAGGAATTACGTATATTTTATACCATATATCGGTTTGTTTCTTTTCTCGGAACATTAATTTACACTGCAAATATCAAAATTTTCCGTTCACAACGTAAAGATTTAACACAATATAAAATTTAATATTAACTGAAAAGAAAAACTTAAATTGCCGGAATGGGTTTGAATCTCCCTTGACAGAAAGCTATGTTCAGTTTATAAGTTTAAACAGGAAAAAAAAATAAATAACGAGAGAAACTACCAATGATCTACATCTCGGACGAACTGCACTGAACCACACTATCACGATTCTATATAAATGTATAGCTGAGTGATCTATTAAAGAATCTCAATCATGAAATAAAATGTGTAGAAAAGTTTGAAGTTTTACATCCTACGTTTATGCTGTTTAGGCTAAATGACATGGACGATTAATCGAAGTGAATGTTATAAGAGAATCGATGGAATAATTGTGTGAGAGGAAATCAGAAACTGGAGAAAATCTACGGACATGATGTCCACAATAAAAGACTCGCAGAAAGGAAATTGAACGTAGGTAAAAATATTTCATCCTACTTTCCAACAAGATTTGTTCTCTTTACATTTTCAAAGTTTAGCACGAGAGGGCGTACTTTAAGTGTCTAAAATCCAACATTAAATGTATTTACACAAATGCTTTCGGAATAATTTTGTACCGGTTTAGAACTTCTCAAATTTCATGATCTATTATACGCATTACTTAAAAATGGACGAAGAATTGCCTTTATCTTAAGGTATATGTAATTGCTCTGTATATTTGTGCTCAAATTATATTTTTTTTTCCTGTAGATGCTTCTATTGAAATTATTTTGATTAGAAAATGAATATTTATGGATAATAGTAAAGTAAATCCTGACAGAAATGTCGAGTTATTTGAACTTAGATTTAAATTTGAATTAGAATTATTAACATCAATATATGTTCAGTTATAGTTTCGCTTAAAAACGAAAACAAAAGCTTAATGAACATAACTTGTTTATATATATATATATATATTGTGTAAAATACATAATAAAATTCTGAAAGATAAATTGGATAAAATCAAGCATAATACACATATACAGTAAATACAACATTAAATAACAAAAATTGAGAACTGTTGGAAAGCAAATTATTGTATGTTGAATGAACAATTTTCCTTTCCAAACAATGCTCTTTTTTGTTGGAAACGAAAGATTTCATTTTACAAACTATTTTCTCTGTAATTGAGTTTCTATAAGAATAATACTTTCTTTTTCATAAAGTGGAATTAAACTATAATCCGCATATATACTTATATTCGGTGAAGAGAATTAATGAATTTTCCATCCATATTGCTTGAGGTTGACTCAAGTATGTCAAAGATAAATCTCTATCAAATCACGAAAGACAAAGTACTGAATTGGAACAATTATTATTGAAGCATAATGTGTTTCAAAAACTGAGATGGATGTCATAGTGTTGTCAGCGCTAACACATGTTTTCGTTTTAATAAGACTTTCGAATTCGGAAACACACATACAAATATTACGTTACACATAGGAGCGATACATTAAATTCAGTTGTATATATTTTATGTCTATTTACCGTTTTTCTTTAAGGTGAACATAAAAATTAGTATATCAGTCAAATAGCGTTCATAGCTATTATACTGAAGAAGAATTAAAATAAACCATTTTGTTAATTGTTTGCTGTTTGCACTCCTACCGATACAGATGATTTCACTCATGTTTTTAAAATTATTGTCCTAATCATTACCACAATAAAAACACACAAGAATTACATTTATCTTTCTGCACATCATTCTGTCTCTTTTCACATAATTCCAATTTACACCATTGATATCAAAATTGTTTTCTTTAGCACCTAAAGAATTAACGAGATGTAAAGTTGAAAATAAAAGCAGGAAGACAAAGTTTATCAAATTAGACTTAATGAAGAGTTACATTCAGTTTATAAATTAAACCTAAAGGCAAAAAAAATTAACGGAAGCAACTACCAATGATATATATCTGATACAAAACGTAATAAGAGCCATATTATCACGATTGTATGTAACCCAAAAGTACTGCTGGATGGTACATTAACGAATCACTATAATGAATGATATAAACACAATATACAATGAGATGAATGAAATTGCTAGTTCTTACGTCCCAGAATTATGTTCTTCGGAGTAAAGGAGATAAATAATTGTTTAAAGTGGATTACTATAATCGAAGTGCTGAAATTAAAATGTGGGAGGAAATGGAAGAACCTCGAGAAAACCCACAAATATGATGATGTCCACCAAAAACTCAAGTGGCCTGGGACGTCTCTCCCCAGTTCTGGTTGAGTGTTCTACAACTGAATCACAGTTCCCTTCAATACATAACTTGTCATACACAATATAATCACAAACTACGATTCTAAGTAGCCAAGAGGGTGGACTACTCTCCATTAAAAAGCGAAAGCATTACCATTTACTTTAACATACAGGATCTAAAAGTAACATATTAAACGAAAGCCTATTTCAAGTGGATATCCAGTAACTGGTCTTTGAAAATCTCACCAAACTAATTACTTTTTATTTAGAAATGAACTTATATCTAGACAAATAATAATAATAATAATAATAATAATAATAATAATAATAATAATAATAATAATAATAATAATAATAATAATAATAATAATAATAATAATAATAATAATAAATAAACAATTATTATTTTCATTTATCAATATTTCATGGCAAGATTTTTACTTTTGAAAACTATTTTTCTCTCTTAAATTTCAAGTAAATTTTAACACAAAAGAAAAAGAATACTTCGAAGGGTGTATTAAGATGAATTTTAAAATTCAGCCTTAAACCAACTGTTTAATTAAATTCTTTGGGATTAATATTGATTTAGATCTTCCCGCTTAAATTCCCTAATATGAAAAGGACTTGTAAGGAGGAATTGTGTTTATACACCTATTTTTGGATTTTCTCTCAGAACACAAATTTGTTCTGCAGATATTCGTATCTAAACTGTTTTGTTTAAGAAATTGAAGATTGAAAGAGTAATACACTTTAAAGTAAAACCTGAACATAGATCCTTCAAATTAACTTAAATTTGAATTGGAACTAAAAATGTAGAGTTACATTCAGTTATACTTTAATTTAAACCTGAAAACATAAGTTTAATGAACGTAATTACTATCACGATTGCATGTATTATATGAGATGATAAACTTTTAAAAGCAATAGTGGAGCAAAACCAGGTCAATCAACAGAGGTCAACTGTGTGCCGCCATCTGGAGAAATTAGGGAAAGCAAGTTAAGAGTATGGATACTTCAATTTCAGTGAACGGAATAAAGAAGGTTGCATGTCAATCGCCATAAGTCTGCTCTCACGGGTAAAAATCGAGCATCTCTTACACAGGATTATACCAGGCCATAAAAATGAGCAACCTATGACAATATCGTCCGCAAAAGGCAGATCCCGCTTGATAAGAATCAGCCAACTCTACCCGATCCGAAAGCAAACATCCATGAAAAACATTTATTGTGTGTATGGTTGGAATGTCGAGGAAAAAATCATTAGTTTTTTAGTCAAATTTTACGACTACTGTGGATACATACATTCAGCAGCTACAAAGAGTGAAAGAGAAACTCCTTGAAAAGCGTCCTGCACTCGACAATTGCAAAAGCGCCATTCTTTTACACGACATCAGACTTCTACAGCAACAGTGACAAGAAAAAATCTTGAGCTTCGATGTGCTGTTTTACCACATCCACCATACTCTCCGGACCTTGTCCCGACAGACTACTACTTTTTCTGTTCGTTACAAAAATTTTTGAATAGAAAAACTTTCAATTCTGAAGAGCAAGTCAGTCAGGTTGTCGAAAATTTCTTACAGTCAATACCAGCCACATTTTACAAGGAATTGGTATGCTGCGAGGAAGATGGGAGTTCATACATAATAGTGGTAAATACACAACAAATTAATATATTTTTTATTTAATGAAAGCAAAATAAGTGTTGGATTAAAAATTGGAAGTTATGAGTCAACCTAATACATTCATTAATATTGAGTTTGAAGTACGGATTTTACGAAGATTTCTGTGTTATGAAGTGCAGAAGGATCACATTGACAGTGGCGAAGTGTAATCCCACAAGTAAAGTAGACCCCATAAACTAGTAACACAAATAATATTTAATGTATCATAAAATGTTTAAAATTATAACCAGAATTCTATTTTCCTTATTGAGTTAACCAAAAGAAACCACCAAATATATTTGTTGCAACAAATATTTACACGGAGGAAGACACGCAATGTGTATTAATGGAATATTCCCATTCAGCTCCACCACAAATATTTTGAAGTGTAGTTCATATTTTCTTCTGTCTGCGATTTGCAGCCTGGTTTAGGGGAATTCCCTCCTCACTTATTGTTTTCATTTCTGCATATTTGAAAATGGAGGGAGAGAAACAGAAAGTACATTTTTGCAAATTTCTTGGATAAGCGTTTGTTGCTTGCATCTCCCTCTTTAAAATAAGTTCAATACTGCATTTTCATTAATGCATCACGTGATAATGACTTTACTAGAAATGTTAATGCTCAGAAGGAACTTCATTTGAATCAACGCAAGATATTTAATATTCTATTGTATGCAGTGACATATTTAAGGGGGTGACTTCCAGGCTTAAGTACTCACCGAAATTTTATTGCAAGTTTTTGTTGTTTTATATATATATATATTGCAGAATTTTTACATTTCCACGAATAAAGTTAGCAAAACCCCTCCCTAAAGAAGCAAAGTCCCAAGAAACAAACTCGTAAATACCCCTCTGATTCTGTGAAATGGGAGACTCACAATTACACAGAAATATTATTATTTTAGGCTGTTTGGTTGCATTTGGTAAATTCATATATATATATATATATATATATATATATATATATATATATATATATATATATATATATTTAATGTATCAGACTTATATTCTACAAGTTATAGTGGTTCAGGCCCCATGTAGGGAAGAAAACAGCTACTCTGAATAATTCCTAAGCGTATATACCTAAATTAAAGAAATTATCACTAATAGAAACATAATTGTACACAGAAACTTCTTACTCTGAGTTAAGGAAATCTTTTACAACATATTAGCATTGAAAGATGCCTTCAACGCTAATACTAAACTCCCAGAGGCGAGCCTTGGCACCTTCCCAACAATGCGTGCAATTCCCAGCGATAATAGCTTCGCTCCCTGAGCAGCATAGCCCGTAAGCCTGTCTAGCGAGCTGCTGAGGCTCAGACGGATGACTTTATTTTATAAGAAACCAAAGATAAAGAAAATTTATAAGGAAAATATAAGGTAGAAAACAGGGTAGGCCCGGCCTCAGAGCCTCATAGTACGCCTCGCCATTGCACATTGATTTTCTGTTATGTTAAGTGGACGCTGTCTGATATGTTTCGTTTTCCAGTAACACGCTCTCAAACCTGTATGATTGTCATGTCTTGATTTTAGTGAATACAGCACAAGTATTAAGATATCATTTGTGGCAATTATTCTCCTGCTGATAAGTCAGTCATGAAATTCAACGAACAGAATTTCAAATAATTCACCGTTACTAGGTAGGAACATTTATTAACAGTGCTTACCAGTTTTGCTCAATTTTATAACATATTGGGGAGAAATAATTTTTTTTTTCAAAATATTGAGGAGTAATAATAATATCTAAAAAAAAAAATACTAAATTTATTGCGCATATTTATTACTCGTAGTGCTTAGAAAATATTTCTTAGCGAAGTAGCCTATGTTGTCGATACTTTCTCCATTGTCAAAAAATACACAGTTATAAATTATAATATCATAGGCTTAGTCAATGAACTGAGCAAGAATGAAGACAGCTGAAAAACAATTTACTTCGTAATATTTTGTACATACTTCATAGTATTTCGTACACACTGAGAAATGTTAGTATTATTATTATTATTATTTGATTTCTGCAGTATTCTGAAGAAAGCTAGAAAAAGGGGTTGGGACCGATGAGTTTTCTAAGTACTTTCGACCATTACCTAATCATTTTAAGATGTTGATGTTTGACTGATGGAAGTTACCTACAACAACAATCAATTTTATTTTATATTTAAGGAGTACCACCTCTGTATGTGTATCTTCTCTTTCTGTGTTATAACTGTTGATAACTACTAATTGATACTCCCTTTAGGTTTGATATGCGTCAATCTATGCAAATAAAAATTGTCTGCTTGCTCTCTCCATAAACAAATAACTAAAGAAATTTCTGATTTATTGCTGAAGGAAGTCCTTAGGCCAGGGCAGAAAAGTATTGTAATTCTTTGGTGATTAATTCTCATGTTTATATGCCACAACTAAAGTATCGCTTCATTTTCTCAGTTCTACATGATACAGCAATGAAATTTTTCATAAAATACAATGTAAAAAAAATTAGAAATACATCCTCCAGAAAAAAATGTACTATTTCAATATGGATGATGAAGTTAGGCAAGAGCAGAGGAAGAAGACACGCAAAATATTGTTTTTGGTGACATGGAGGCCATTTGCTAGTAAAATGGAAAATAACTTCTAACAAGGACACTTAAAGGTAAGATACACACTCAAACTCTCAGGGTACTACGAGATATTTTCTGTAACACGTTCACTATTAGAGAAATTCAAGAAACAAAGAATAAATGTAATAGACTGACTGTCAAATAATAAAAGGGAGAAACTTTGAATATTTGACGTTACGTTGAATAGTTGCGTAAGTTCTTGTTAGCAAGTTTTCTATTTTTATTAAATTAAAATAAAAGATTAATGATAAAACAAAAGTATTCAGAAAATAAATATTTTAACAATATACTCATAGTAATCCTACTACACCTTCAGAATACGCACTAGGTTTCTGATCATCAGTTTAAAGAAGTCAGGAATTAGTAAAAAATACAAAAGAGTCACATCACCAAGACAAGTTTTTAAGGACATTCATTAACTTTTATATCTAAATCTAATATATTTATAACTAAAATGTCACAGTGTAATTGGGAGGCGGACAAATAAAATGAGCAACTATATGCGATGAATATTTGCAATTCATGGAAAATTAAGACAAATTTTTATTTCGATATTTTTTTTACAAAAAAAAAAAAAAAAAAAAATGAAAGCATGTTCTTGATAAATTACAAAATATATATCTAGAAAATTCTTATTCATATAAGCAAATTTGTATTTTTCATGTACTTACAAATGTATTGCTCATTAGCAATTAAAACGCGTAAGATTAAATGTAAGAAGTTAGTATTTATTGATGTGGAATAAAATATTGGCATGAACTTTCAGTAAGAAAACATAGATGTATGTTATGTTTCGCAAAATATTCAGAAAATTAAAAACAAGAAATATATATATTAATGAAAGGAGGAAACAACCGACT
This sequence comes from Thermobia domestica, assembly GCF_964235325.1. Lineage (NCBI taxonomy): Eukaryota > Metazoa > Arthropoda > Insecta > Zygentoma > Lepismatidae > Thermobia > Thermobia domestica. The sequence continues at coordinate 115,977,777 of NC_137464.1, forward strand.
TAAAATTTTATCAGATCCTCTGTAGGTGCCAATTCAACAACATAGAATGAAAAAGTGAATGACTGGACCGGGACTTGAACCCGGGATCTCCGGCATACCGTGCCGATGCGTTAACCACTACGCCACCCAGTCTGCTTCCCACTCTCTCACTTCTAAAGTCCGTGCTCCCTACTCAGAGTAAAAACCTTGTACAACAACTTAGCTTCTGTACTTTGATAATCCAGTGTCCATATATTAAGGACACCTTTTGACGGTTGTAATTTCATATACAGGAAGAAACGACCGACTTAAATTTATTTTTACACACCAGATCCTCTGTAAGTATATACTTTCGAGTTCAGCGACCCACAACTATGCACCGAAGCTAAGAGAGATGGTGATGCATAAAAATGGTAGAGTAATGAAAGTGGAAGAAAACGAGAGAATCCCGAAAAAACAAAAACCATAAAGTGCTGGAATTGAGCCAAGGACGCCAGAAGTAAGCGCTCTACGACTGAACCACAGCAGCCCCGATGAATATAGAAATAAATTGGAGTTAAAGAAAGAAGATGGTGTATTGACACGCTTAGATATTTAGAAAAAGCTATGCTAAATTTTAATTGTAGCGTGTAAAGTTCTCCAACAGGTACTTCTATAATTTTTATAATTTAAACAATCAGAAATAAAGAATCTTCCTGGTTTTCACTATTTCCATAATATAAAAGCTAAGAACAAACTATTGAAAAAAGAAAATTGTTTTCAAGATTGAAATCTGAGAACACACACTAATTTTCAAAATAAAAATAATACATATAGAATAAAGTTCTTTTCCCGCTGAGAAGTGAGAAATTTTTTACAGTTCCACAATAAACACGATCTTGGAAACCACTAAGAAAAGCAGAAATGCCATACGTTATAGATTATGTGTCACACATTTGTATCATTCAAAGAGTAAAATCTAAGTATGCACTTGAAAATATGGAATATGTTAAATAGTTAAGTATCAAACGGAAAATAACAGAATTAAAAACAACTTTGAAAAATAAATATATGTATTCTTTCTACTTTTAGTAAAATCTTCCTCCAGTGTTATTTCCTATTAAATGTACACAAGAAGAGAGAGGGAGTAAACAGTACTGAAATACGTGTCACTAATATCTAAAAACAATGACTAGTTTACTGAGTAATATTTTGTACTTACTAATAAAACTAAAAAAGCAAGGATGTTAGTATTATTGTTCAATTTCTGTAGTACTTTGAAACAAGCTAAGTGGGGATTGGACCAATAAGTGCTCTTAATTACTTTCGAACATCACCTAATCATTCAAGGTTTTATCACTTGTCTAATAGAAGATGCTTGAAACAAATAAAAAATCAATTTAATTTTATATTGAAGGGGTACCACCTCTGTATGTGCATCGTATCTTTCTATGTCATTATTCTTAATAAATACTAACAGATTATCCATGTGGCTTAATCTATGTAAATGATTCGTTCCCTCACCACAAACAAACACTGGCAAGATTTCCGATAGTCCTTAGGCCAAGAAAAGATTTTACTATATCATTCTAGTGATATAATTGTCACATTCATGATATATGACAGCGAAAGTATCCATTGAATGGCAAGAGAACTCGTGCTCTACAAGATGCAACTATTAAAACTATTCTTTATGTGAATTCCTAATAATAATAATAGAAAGTAAAAAACAAGATAAATTAAACGGAGTCAACTCCGACTATATCCTAAAGGACAAGCAAAATACATAGTTGAGGTTGGGCAAAAACATGTATGTTGTTTTAGCGAAACTTATCTTCAAAATTTCTGTAATGCAATTATTACCCATTAGACGAAACAATAAAGTGTGATGAAAATAAATATACCTTAGAAAAAAATCTGCAGTTCTCTTAGTACTAAATCAATACTAAGGTTGTATGGAGTGCACGGAAAGAGGACACAAAATACTGTTTGAGGTATCATGAAGTGTATTTATTAGTAGTTTGATATCATAAAGGAAATATTGTAACTTATAACAAGAACACTGAAAGATAAGATGCACACCCAAACCCTCAGGGTACTATGAGACACAATTTATGAAGAAAAAAAAAATTACTATTAAAGAAAGAAAATAAAACAGAAGATACGGCACATTAAATAGTTTGAATGCCACATACATAAAAGTGAGGAACTTCAAATATATGCTGGTTACATTGATTAGTTGCATAACCAGAGTTCTTGTTGGATTTCTTAATAAAAGATTAATTGTAGAACAAAAACTATTAAGAACATAGAATTTTTAATAATGTACTCATAGTACCCCTACCACCCCTTCAGTATATTCACTAAATTTCTCGTTTGTATAATTTCAAAATAGACGGAAAATTAATACAATATGCAAAGCCATCTCACGAAAACACCGTATTTCTTACAAGTTTCAAAATACATAAAATTCTCCGAAGTAGACAAATATAATTGTACAACTACCTCAAAAGATGAATGTTTGCAATTCACGGATATATATTTGCAACGTTTTTATTTCGATAAGATACAGTAAGCCCCTTATATTTATTCTTAAAATGCAATAAAATATTGGCATGAACTTACATTGAGAAAGCAAAAACTGTAGCTTGCAGACTACTAAGAAAAATAAATATAAGAAATATATATTTAAAATCACATTGTCTGATAAAGAAACAAATTTGTTACGAGGCTAAAAAGAAGTTTGCTCATCTGGATAAATAGTTATCATTATTGCCTTTCATGCCGAAGACTCGGCTTCAACACACGGTAGTAGTATATGTAATTAGGATCTTGGTTGAACTCGGAAGTTCATACCTCATGATTTCAGTGGTAAAAAGGGTCATTCTAATGGGAAAAATACACTAATTCCTTGTCAAATAATAAATTCCTTTTTGATATATTTGTGCAAGTGAAAAACAAAGGCTTATCAACAATATCTAGGTGAAACATATAAGTATTTATTATTTACGTTTATGAAGAGCATTCGAAAAGAAAACTTACTTATCCATTTACCCACATGATTTGATGTCAAAAATTTTAACCCTAAACTTTTTCTTTTACTTTTGAACGAATTTTACATCGGTTTAGAACTTCTATTAAACTTTTAGTTTCATCATCTATTAAACACATTACACGAAAAAGGAAACGCGATTAAAAATACGTTTATCTAAGCTATACATGGTTTCTTTTTTTGTGCTTGTGTTCAAATTATTTTTTATCTGCAGATGCTTGTATCAAAATTATTTTGATTAGAAACTTTAACATTTATAATTATGTAGTTCAAACTAAATCCTGAATAATGAATTTATCAAATTAACTTAATATTTAGATTTGAGTTAGAATTATTCATGTAATTTTCATTTCTAGTTAAACTTAAAAACAAAAAAAAAAAAAAAAAAAAAACGAAACTCTTAATAATCTGTATAAAGTCCAATTTTATCCAATAAGTTTCTGAATGATACAATGGATAACATAGACAATCACAAGTATATATGGTAAATATAAACCGCTATAAGGAGCCGACAGAATGCACTCGTGTTTTATATACGAACAAATATATCATTTACTATTTCACAGAATATAAATATTAAAAGAAAAATCGCTAACTGATAAGTGTAACTTAAAGCAAGTACGTTTATTTTTCTTTCTTATTTTAGTTTAACATTACATGATTATGCCTTAGAGCTGAAAGAGACTAATACGGGATAGATGATAATTGGTCAATGAAGAAAGTGGTTGGAAAAGGAGTGAGCCCGAGAAAATTCAAGCACATCATGTTTACTCAAAATAAAGCCCACTTCGCACTCACTGGGATCAAATCAGAGATCCTATCTAAACTTAATTTAATATCTCTAATCAAACTATTTACTTTGCTTTAGGAAATTGTAAATGAAAATATAAATAAAGATTTAAACTCAAACAGAATTATCAGTTAAGAAATCCTAAGTTTTTTCCTCATTTTTATTTTTCTCGTTTTACCTTGCAAATCAAAGTAAGTTTTTGCACGTTAAATTTCATATGATATTTAGCTTAAATCAATTAATGAAATAACAACAAGACACTATCTTACACGTCAATGAAATATCGTATTATCATCCAATAACTACAGTGTCTTACACTGCATTTGTTTAAATGAATTTTCTATGTCAAACCCAACAATTGAAAATTAGTGTATATCAGAATTTCAACACTGACTGGATTACAAAAAAATCTAATTTCTATTTCGTCCAAGTTTCAACGCCATACAGTTTAAAATAAACCTAGCAAACAGATATTTTTCTCTTGATTATCTTGCGAATTAGAGGCAATATTTCTCACCAAAGTTTCGCTCGTGTTCAACACAAAATGTAAATAAATACCAATCAATTTCCACACATTGGATTGATCTCGATGTACTTTACTATAGCTTTATATCGTTTATCCATTTAAAATTCAATTTCAATTAAAATGAAAAAAAAAACTTTATATTTGCAATTACACTAAGCACTAAAACTAATAATAATGGCAATGCTTTTTAATATTCTACTCATGTAAGCAACATTTTACATGCCGAATTCAAAATGAAAACACAAATTTACGAGAAATTCAATATTGATGAAAATGAGAATTTATAACTTGAACTACATTTTCGATTCTGGTATATAAGTTAAGTAGTGTCTAAAGGATATTTTAACAGAAAACTCTAGTTTCACAGAGAATCCTGGGAAAGAAATCTTGAAATTCCATATTTCATGTATGTATGAGTATCCTATCCAGAGAAAAAAATTCTTATTAACGGAAGCAACTATGCCAGTACACAACCGGGGGGGGGGGGGGAAGTAAATTCTGTCTCCATTTTGTTTAGCTATATGCAGACACTAAACTAGAGAAATAAAGCGAATGAATAGATCGAGTATTAGGTTACTAGACAACAAAATATTAAAACTATAAGTATACAATATTTTAAAATATCCGTCAACTGATATTCTGGAAATTTATAGGGGTAATTGTGCTAGTCCTCATATTCAAGTTCTGGTATTATTAGCAAAAAAATTATACGTGAATCGCTTTCATTCATATAATGAAATATAATTAGCTGTAAATTAAAACTTAAGATGTTACACATCGTTTGAGCACATGGAACCAGCGCAAGAAATAGAAGGAAATAAGAATTATCATTAATTGAGTTGGCTAGAAATTATGAGACTGCTAAAATGATCTTTTATGAGTATATTATTATAATATGAAAATAATAAAAGACCAATGCTTAACTTGAGATTATTCTCTTCTCAAATATCATGATATGACAATGTTTCAGGTTACAATAAAGAGCTTACACTCAGTGCATCGTACAGTGAGCTAATTACAAATTCAAGAATATTTTATTGAAGTTTCCAATTACTGGAATTTAAGCACATTTGTATGTACATAGATTTATGATGTTGCTTTTTTATCATTATAAACAGGAAAAAGTAAATACGTGTTTAAGGCATTCTAAAAAAAATAACAAGCACAATATTAAAAAACCAAAAATAAAAATTCTTACAGAACCAAATTATTAAATATTGAATGCAAAATTTTCATTTCCAAGTAATGCTGTCTATGATGAAATTTAACGATTTCATTTTACTAAAATCTTTTCTTTGCAATTAATTTTCTACAAGAATAATAATAGATTCTTTTTCATAAATTAGAAATAAAGATTCTAAAAAACTAGATTTGATTAAGAGAATGAATGTACTTTTCATCCGTACTGCTTATGGTTAATTTAACTATCTCGAAGTTATATCTTTGTCACATCACGAAAGATAAAAAAAGTTAAGTCAATTGGAACAATTACCATTATGACATACTGTGGTTCAAAAATCGAGGTTAGTGTTAACATACGTTTTTACTTTCTAACAGGACCATCCATGAACTAAAAAAATGCTGAAAAATAAAGTATTCCACATTTGTCACACATATGAGTGAACGTGTCGTACTTCTTACAATAATTATGACTTTTTGTATATCTTCGGAGTATTTCGTGGATGCGAAGAGAAAAATTAACGTTTGAGCCAAGTTGCGCTCATAGATAACGTACTTCGATGGAGTTATAATGAATAAATTCAAACTAATTCTACTCATTGCTTTCTGGTTGCATTTCTACAGATGTAGAACCTCTCGATAATGTTTCTTAATCTAATATTTCAATCATTATCACACAAGGATATATGAACAAAAATTACGTCTATCTTATACCATTCATCGTTTTCTTTCCTTTCACAGAACACTAATTTATACTGCAGATACTGACAACGTAAATATAATTTTCTATTGACAGCGTAAAGATTTAACACAATATATAGATTAATGTAAACAAGAAAATATAAAAATTTAAATTACAGCAACAGTTTTGAATGTGCTTTAATAAAAATTATGTTCAGTTTATATGTTTAAATCTGTAAAAAATAAAGTAACTATTAATGATCTAAATCTTGTGCAAAGTGTACTGAAACACACTTATCACGATTCTACGTAATGTATTCCTAAATAATTTATTAAGAGAATCTTAACTATGAAATGAAATAAAAAACTTCATAGTTTTATGTTCATTTATGCTCTTTAGGTTGAAGAAAGCGGATAAAAGATATAGTGGATTAAGAATGAGGTAGGACATCGGAGATTTTCGAGAAAACCCACAGATACGATATTATCCACAAATTAAGTTCGAACATGTATTGCAACAGACGACAGAACGTAATCTCAATATGCAATACGACACCATATTATATTTAATTATGAGGATCAGAGGTGCACGCACTTCCCTCTGCCGTATGTAGCACTTTGTGAGGTAACATTAAGCGAAAGAGAGAGAGAAAAAAAACCGAAGAATATTTAGTCAAAACAAAGATAACACATATTTTCAGTTATGAATATTTTATGAAAAAACAACTTATTTTATTCTACTTTGACTCATAATTTTCTCTATAGTTTTCGAGCAATTCTCTCGGATTAATTTTGTACGCGTTTATAACTTCTAGGTCAAGTTTCATAATCCATTATACACATTACATAAAAAGAAAATGCGACCAAGATTTAGGTTTATTGTAAGGTATACGTAATTCCTTCTTGTGTATTTTCAAATTGCTTTGATTAAAAACCTCAATATTTAACGATAATATAGTTAACCTAAAGCCTGAACGATGAATGTGACAGATTATCTGAATTTAGATTTAAATTTCAGTTACAGTTATTGATTTTTGGAATTATTTTCAGTTTAACTTGGAGAAAGCTTAATATACCTAACAATTAGTGATCTGTATTTCGTGTAGTTTAACTTAACGTTATAAATTTCTGCAAAATAAATGATAAATTAGATAAAATAGGCTATAATACAATAAATTTGAACGACTACAAGTAGCTAAGAGAACGTACTAAGTTTTCCTATACGAACAAATTTATCATTTACTATTTCACAGAATATAAATATTAAGAAAGGTTGCTAACTGACAAGTTTAAACTTTTGAACTAGTAACCGCTTTTTTCTTTTAGTGCAATATGCGATGATTATACACCGATGCTAAAGGACACTCATAATGAAAGAATGATAACTGTAGAATGAAGGATATAGCAGGAAAGGGACAACCAGAATAACTTAGTGTTTGTTAACTACGAAGGACACTTGGTGCGCTCAGACATCGATCCGGGGACTCCATCTAAACTTAATTTGATATCTTCAACCAAAAACTTCTCTCTGTTATAGAAAACAAATAAATGAAAAAATAAAAATTATTTACTTTTGAGTATTATATCCAATAAAATTCTAAGTTGCTTTTTCTCCTAGTCTCTTTTCTTCTTCCCTGCAAACTACAATTAGTTATTCTACACTAATTTCAGATGATTTCATTACAAATGAATAAACGAAATAACGGAGAGTTTTATGCTTGCTAACTGTAGCAAAATTTCAACATTCACTAGTTTGCGGAAGTTTCTAATCTTCACTTTGTACCACTTGTCAACGAATTTTGCTGTCCTACATATTAGAAATGTTTTATTTCGTTAAATGAAGATTCCTCGCGATATAAATTTTAAAATAAACCTGATCAACAAAATCAGTTAAATTACCTTAACGTTGATTAAAATTTCAATTTGAAACAATGATATTTAATTAAAGCTTAAACCTGAAAGCGAAAGTGACGACATATTAACGAACTGTATATGCTGCGAAATGTCCTGAAGCACACTACCAAAATGGTTGATGACGTATTGCTGAAAGAATAATGATACATACTTCAAAATATTTAATTGTAAATGGCATGTTACATTATAGAAATATGAGCGAAGAGTATATACCCGATGGGATTCTGTCCGAACGTAGATTTGATATTCTAAAGTATAGTACGTAAATATTTATTGAAAGAAACAATTTTAAATTTTAGATCAATTATGTACTCTTTGAATATTACTTCGATATCTTTGTTTTAATTTAATTGTAAAACAATAATTGTTTTGCTTTAGAATACTACTATACATGGGAAAACAAACAAACATAATTTTAATTTATAAATTATGTCAAACTTTTTCTAACTTATCGTGCAAAGTAAAGGCAATATTTCTACACTAAATTTTTGGTTACGTTGAATACAAACAAGAAATACGTGTCAATCAATTTCCACATATTCGATTGATTCTGATGTATTCAAATCAACAACAGTGCCCAAACTTCACTCTAAGTTTACATTGGTTATTCATAATAAAAGTCGATTCCTATCAGAATAGAGCAAAATAATATAAAAAACTTTATATTTGCAATTATATTAAGCTTGGAACTAATTTCATTATGCCAGTGTTTTCTGATGTACTTGTGACGTAAAATTTCATATGTCAAAAACCAAAACATAAATTTAGGAGAAATTCAACATTGACGAAAATGAGAATTTCAACCTCAACTTCCATCTTGGATAGTCTTCTGTAAGTTGTCTAAAAGATATCTTAAAAGAACAAATAGGTTATATAGGATTCTGTGAAAGAACTCTTGATATTAATGAAACAGTGACAATAGATATTTCAAGCTTGTATGTGTATTCATTAAGCCTGCATTTAGGCTTCTTTCTGGACATTGTGGATATTTGACTTGCCATTATGCAAGATATGAACTGTTCATAGGATATTTTAATCGGAACAATAGTTCCAAATAGAATCCTGAGAAAGAAAACTTGAAATTAATGAAACAGTTAAATTCGACATTTAATGTAATTTCCATCAAGGGAGGCAGCTATGCCAGTACCCAACGGAGAAATAGTAAATTCTTTCTCTATATTGTTCAGTTATAAATTATATAAAATCGACTATAATACATTTACAGTGAATATGAAGGACTACATGTAGCCGACGGAACGTATTCGACTTTTCTATATGAACTATTACTCATTTGCTTGTCACGCGGGATTAAAAGAAAAATCAGCAACTGACAAGTTTAAGCTTGAGAACTAGCAAATTTTTTTTTTTTTTTTTTTTTTTTTTTTTTTTTTTTTTTTTTTACGTCCCTTGATTATGACTCGGGGCTGCGGGGAACAGATAATGTAATGGTCAATAATTGCAGAACTAAAGAAGAACCCTGAGAAAATCCAAGCACACGCTACTTGTTCACTTAACACGTGCTGGGCAAGAACCAGGAAACTTAACTTTAAATTTTTAATCAAACAATTCTCTTTGCTTTACAAAACTATAAATAGAAATACAAATAAAGATTGTCTGAATTTAAACATTATGCTTTAAGAAAACCTAAGCATCTTTTCGCTTTACCTCGAAAACAAAAAAAATAATTTTCCTGCGCTAAACTTCATATTTAGTATAGCTAGAGTAAATAAATTAAATATCTAGAAGTCACTCTATGGGTAGTAATGCTACACGTCACTTAAGTATCTTATTATCATTAAATATAGCACAATATATTCCTTTAAATGAATTCTCTGTCAAACTAAACACTAGAAAGTCTTGCGTGTCAGAATTTCAATACTGACTTGAATGGAAAGCTTTCTAACCTGCACTTGCTCCTACCTTTTCGACGATTTTCGCTGTCCGAGATATTAAATTATTTTATTTCGTAAAATGAAGTTTCAACGCAAAAAGAGTTTAAAATAAATTTTGAAGACAAGATCAGTTAAATTAAATTAACGTAGACTCAAATTTGAAAAGATGATGTTTATTTATAATGTATTATACATCCTGCAAGTGTCCTGAAACACAGTGCCGCGATGATAAGTAATACATTCATGAATGATTAACGTCAAATTGCAAAAATTTAAATCGTAAAACACATGTTAAACTATATAAATTTGAAGAATGACTTAAGTCTGCGCGACCAAACTATCTTTAGGTGGTTTCAAAGGAACTGGAACACTAATGAGGTAGCCCTCATGTTTCTTTGTTATATGAAAGGGACACGAACAAGTCATTCTACTTAAGGGTAGTCTTCCGGTTGACCTGCTGGCAAAGAATGTGTTGCAATTGCACAGAAAGTGATGTACAAACTTAGGAAACAAGTTATTTTATAGCTGCATATTTAATCTGCTGGTTACTTTAAAGAACACTGAAGTTGTGATTTTATGTTAGTAATACTACTGTTATTTTTGATACATATTAGCAAACTGAATACCTTATAAATGTTAGGTTAGTGATGGCAACAACATATTCCGTCGACAACATACTTCTGTCGTTTATGGCTTGTTTGGAGTGTTATTTATGTATGCGGTTAGGATAAATTTTCAGTTTGAATACAAAGGTTGGTTGGGGACGATTTAAACATGAGAAGTATACCCAACGGAACTTTGTAGTATGAAAAGTCGTCTAAATTTACTCAATTAGAACGCATTAATATTTAATGAAACACAAGCTTAAATTTGACATCTACTACGTACCCTTAAGATCTTATTTCGATATCTTTGAACAAATAATTATTTTAGTTTTAAAATTACCTATCATACGAAAATAAACAATTTCAATTTATAAATTTCGACAAAATATCTTTCCTCTTGTTTATTTTGCAAGTTAAAGGCATATTTCTCACTAAATTTTTGGTTATGTTCAACACAAAAGTAAATACGAGAAATTAAATTCCTATACATTGGATTGATTTTGATGTATCCAAATTAACAACTGATTAAAATAAACACTGCTGTTCAAATTTGATTCTATGCTTACATCATTTATTCATAAAACAAAGCCAATTCCAATCAGAACGAGCAAAATTAAAATTACAGAAGGTTCACATTTATAGTTAAATTAAGCTTGAAACTAATTTATTTATAGCAATGCTTTCTGATATTAGTATAAGTGAAATTTTACATGCCGAACTCAAAACGCAGACCTAAATTTAGAAGAAATTCAAAATTGACAATACTGAAAATTACTAACCTGAACATCACTTATTTTATAAACAACTAGTTTACATGGAATCCTGTGGAAGAAATCTCGAAATTAGTGAAACAATGACATTTTTTTTTATTTCTTGAATGATTAGTCCATATGTTGAAGTTCTTGTATTATTAGAAAAAAAGAATTATACATGAATTGCTTTCATTCATATAAATCATCTTTCACATAAACGATCACTAAGTTGAAACCTACGATATTTCAGATCGCATAAGCATTTAAAACTAGCACAAGGAAATGAAGAAAGTAAGAAGATACAACTAACGGTAATATGCCAATTGGGGAACCAATTTTCAAATTGGATTGGCTAGAAATTTAAAAAATGCTAAAGAGAGGTTTTGAGTATATAATAAGAAAATAAAAAAGGAATAAACAATGTTCCTATTGTTCTCTTCTTAAATATCATGAAATAATATAATTATGTTTTGAGTTGAAATGAAGAACATCTTACAGTATGCTGCTGATCATAAAATCTATTATGATTTTTAATTAATTTTTCCAATTACAAGAATGTAAACACCTTTACGGTTGGATTTATCATATAGCTTTTCCATATTAAACAGAAGTAATGAAATACGTTTGAGTATTCTACGAAAATCACTTCCCAATATTAAATTACAAAAACTGAGAATTCCGGCAGAAAGAAATTATTGTATATTGAATCCACAATTTTCTTTTCCAAGTAATTCTGTCTCTATGATGTAAATTAACGATTTTCTTTCACAAAAATCTTTTCTCTGTAAATAATGTCCTGGAATAATAATAAATTTTATTTTTCTTAAAGTAGAAATAAAATATAATTCTCGTAACGTGGAGAGTAAATGTATTTTTTATCCATATTTCTTGTGGTTATTTAACTATGTCGAAGTTAAATCTTTGTCAAATCATGAAACATATATTGTGAGTAGTCAGTTGGAAATTAGGACATATTCTGGTTCAAAAATCGACGTTAATGTCATGATGTTGAAAGTGGTAATGCACGTCTTTACTTTTTAACAGGATCTTATATGACTTCAGAAAAACAGAAGGGAAAATGTTCAAAAATAAGTTTCCCGGATTTGTCACACATTTGTGAGCGAACGTCTCATATTCTTTAACAATAATTACGGATTTTTGTGAATCATTGGATGTATTTCTTCAATGTAAAAAGAAAAATTAACCTTTGGGACAAGTTGCGGTCATAATTAACGAACTTCGATGGAATTATAATGGATATGAATTCAAACTAATTGTACTCGTTGCTTTCTGGTTGCATTTCTACAGATGTAGGTCATCTCGATCAAGTTTTTTAATCTAATATTTCAATTATCACACAAGGATATATGAACAGAAATTACGTTTATCTTATACTATTCATCGTTTTTCCCTTTTCAGAGAATACTAATTTATACTGCAGATATCAACATTTTCTATTGGCAACGTAAAGATTTAACGCAATATATAGATTAATGTAAACAAGAAAACAAAAATTTAAATTATCTAAATAATTTTGAATTTGCTTTCATAAAAAGTTATGTACACTTGATGAGTTTCAATCTAAAAAATAAATAAATAAAAGTAACTACTAATGATCTACATCTTGAGCGTAGTGTATTGAATCACACTTATCACGTAACATATTCATGAATAATTTATTAGAGAATCTTACTTATGGAAGGAAATACAGAAAATTCCTAATTTTATGCTCATTTATGCTCTTTAGGTTGAAGGAGGCGATGATTATTCAATATGGATATTATAAAAGATGTCGTGGAATGAGGTAGGAAACCGAAGAACCTCGAGAAAACCCACAGACACGATACTGTCCACAAAATAAGCTCGAACACGTATTGCAACGGACCAGCCAACGTAATCCGAAAAGACAATATGGCACCATAATACAATTATGTGATACCAGAGGTATACCCACTCCCCTTTGTCGTGTGGAGAAACTGCCACTTTGAAAGGTAACATTAAGCGAAAGAAAGAAAAAAGTTGGAAGAATATTTGATCAAAAAAAAAAAAAAATCATTCAGTTATGAATATTTTATGAAAAATAAAAACTTATTTTATTCTACTTTCGCACATAATTTGCTCTTTATAGATTTCGAGCAATGTTTAAAAAACAAAAGCAGATACGATATTATCCACAAAAGAAAGAAAAAAAAAAGCTTAAACACGTATTCCGACGGACCAGCCAACGTAATCTGAATAAGCAATATGGCACCATAATACAATTATGATGTACCAGAGGTGCATGCACTTCATTTTGCCGCATGTAGAAATTGCCACTCTGAAAGTTAAAATTACGCCAAAAAAAATAACTAAATAAAAAATAAAAATGAAAATGAAATAAAATAAAATTCTAAAGAATAATTAGCGAAAGAAAAGAAAAGAAATATTTAATATTTTCAGTTATGAATATTTTATGAAAAAAAAAACTTATTTTATTCTACTTTCGCACATAATGTGCTCTCTATAGATTCCGAGCAAGGTTTAGGGGGAAAAAGCATACTAAAAATGCCTGAGTTTTAACGCTTAATTTATTCTTCAAAAAAATATTCTCGGATTATCTTCTGTAAGCGTTTATAACTTATCGGTCAAGTTTCATATCCATTGTACGCATTACATGAAAAGGAAATGCGACCAAGAATTAGGTTTATTGTAAGGTATACATAATTCCCTCTCGTATGTTTGTAAACTGCTTTCATTGAAAAACTGTTTTTAACGATAATACAGTTAACCTAAAATCTGAACAATAAATTTGCCAGACTGTCTGAACTTATATTTAAATTTCCATTATAATTATTGATTTCTGAAATTATTTTCAGTTCAACTTTAACTCGGAGGAAGCTTAATAAACGTAACAATAATGAACTGTATCCCGTGTAGTTTAACTTTACGTTATAAATACCTGAAAGATAAATGATAAATGGGATAAAATAGACTATAATACACATATACAGTAAATTTAAACGATTATAAGTAGATGAAAGAAATTACTCCGCTTTCCTATTCGAACAAATTTATCATTTACTATTTCACAGAATATAAATATTGGAAGAAAGATCGCTAACTGACAAGTTTAAACTTTCGAATTTAAGATGTGCTTTTCTTCTCTTACTTCAATATGCCATAATTATATACCGATGTAAGGGAGACTGTTAATGGGGGATGAAAATTGTAGAATAAAGGACAAGGGAGGAACGGAACAACTCGAATAACTCAAGCACACGGATTTCGTCAACTATAATATACACTTGGTGCGTTCAGACATGGATCCAGGAACTCCATCTAAATTTATTTTGCTATCTTCAACCAAACAGTTCTCTTTGTTTAAGAAAAGAAACAAAAGGAAAAATAAAATTTATTTACTCTTGAGTATTATATCCAATAAAAAATGCTTTTTTCTTCCTAGTCTCTTTCCTTCTTCCTTGCAAAACACAATTACTTCTTCTACACTAATTTCAGATGATTTTTAGCATAAATGAATAAACAAAATAACGGAAAGACAATTTATGCTTGCTAACTGTAGCAGAATTTCAACATTGGCTGGATTGCAGAACTTTTTAACCTTCACTTTCTACCACATTGTCAACGAATTTTGCTGTCCTAGATATTAGAAATGTTAGATTAGATATTTCGTAAACTGAAGATTCTTCGCGATATATAATTAAAAATAAACCTGATCGGCAAAATGAGTTAGATTACTTTAAGAGATTAAAATTTCAATTTGAAATAATGAAATTCAATTAAAGCTTAAACTTAAACCTGAAAGCAAAAGGTAACGACGTATTAATGAACTATATGCTGTGAAATATCCTGAAGCACACTACCACAACGGTAGTAACGTATTGTTGAAAGAATAATGATACATACTTCAAAAATTAAATTGTAAATGGCATGTTACATTATATAAATATGAACGATGATTATGTAACCGATGGTATTCTGTCCGAACGTAGATTTGATTTTCTAAAGTATAGTACGTAAGTATTTATTGAAAGAAACAATTTTAAATTTTAGACCAATTATGTACTCTTTGAATATTGTTTCAATATATTTACCCAAATAATTGTTTTACTTTAGAATATTACTATGCATGAGAAACAAACATGATTTCAACTTATAAATTGTAAAAATATTTTCTAATTTATCCTGCAAAATAAAGGCAATACTTCTATACTAAATTTTGTTACTAAACGTTTATATTTGCAATTACATTAAGCTTGAAACAAAGTTCATTATGGCAATGCTTTTTGATATTATATTTGTGTAAGTAAAATTTCATACGTTAAACTCAAAACCATAACAAATTTAGGAGAAATTCAATATTGTCGAAAATGAGAATTTCCAACCTGGACTTCATGTCGGAGTCTTTTGTAAGTTGTCTAAAAATTATCAAAAGAACAATTAGGTTATATAGAATTCTGAGGAAGAACTCTTAATATTAATAAAACCGTGACAATTGATATTTCAAGCATGTAAGTGTATTCATTAAAAGACCTACATTTAGGCTTCTTTCTGCACACTATGGATGTCTGACTTGCCATTATCCAAATTATGAACTGTCCATAAAATATTTTAATCGGAACAACTAGTTTCAAGAATGCTGGGAAAGAAACCTTAAAAGTATTGAAACAATCACATTCGACATTTAATATAATTTCCATCAAGGGTGGCAACTATGCCAGTACCCAACGAAGAAAGTAGTAAATTCTTTCTCTATGTTGTTCATTTATAAATTGGATAAAATCCTCTCCAATTGGATAAAATTAGATAAAAACTATATTACTTTATACAGTACACAAAATGGACAACAAGTAACCGACGGAACGTATTCGGCGTTTCTGTACGAACTATTTATTAATCATTTGCTATGTCACGCGAGATTAAAAGGAAGATCAGAAACTTGCATGTTTAAGGTTGAGAACTTGCAAGTCTTAATTTCTTTTATTTTTTAGTTTAATGTCCCTTGATTATGACTCGGGGTTGCGGGAAACTGATATGATGGACAATAATTTCAGAATCAAGGAAGAACACCGAGAAAATCCAAGCACATGGTGCTTATTCACTTGACATGTGCTGGGAAGAAAACAGGGACTACGTCAAAACTTAATTTTAAATTTTTAATCAAATAATTCTCTTTGCTTCAGAAAACTATAAATGGAAATATAAATAAATATTATTTGAATTTAAATATTATGTTGTGAGAAAACCTAAGATTTTTTTCGTTTTATGTCGGAAATAAAAATTAGTTTTCCTGCGCAAAACTTCATATTTTGTTTAGCTTGAGTAAAGAAATAAATTATCTGAAAGTCACTCTATGGGTAGTTATACACCACAATATATTTGTTTAAATGAATTCTTTATGTCAAACTAAATACTTGAAAGTCTTTGCGTGTCAGAGTATCAACGACTAGAATGGAAAGCTTTCTAACCTGCACTTGCTCCTACCTTTTCGATGGATTTCGTTGTCCGAGATATTAAATTGTTTTATTTCGTAAAATGAAGTTTCAACGCAAAAAGAGTTTAAAATAAATTTTGAAGATCAGTTAAATTAAATTAACGTAGACTCAAATTTGAAAAGATGATGTTTATTTATAGCTTAAACCTGAAAGTAAAACGTAATGAAGCATTAATGTATTGTACATCCTACAAGTGTGCAGAAGCACAATGCCGTGATAATATGTAATACATTGATGAATGTTTAACGTCAAATCGCACAAATTGTAAAACACATGTTCAATTAATTAAATATTGAGAATAACTTAAATAAAAGTCTGCGCGGACAAACTATCCTTAGGCGGCTTCAAAGGAACTGGAACACTATTGGAAGTAGCCCTCATTTTTCTTTGTTATATGAAAGGAATATTTCAACAAATCATTCGAGTTAAGGGCGAAGAATGTGATGATGTATTTTTTTTTTAATATCCTATTATCTTATTGTACAGAAAGCGATGTACAAACTTGGTAGATCGTTATTTTATAGCTCCACAATTAATATCCTGGTTACTTTCTGATATTAGTGTAAGTGAAATTTCATATGTCGATATCAAAACGAAGATCTAAATTTAGGAGAAATTCAACATTGCAAATAATGAAAATTACTAATTTGAACATCACTTTAGACATACTTATTTCTATAAACAACTAGTTTATATAGAATCCTGGGGAAGAAATGTTGAAATTAGTGAAACAATGACATTTATTATTTCATGAATGGCAGTCTGTTAGTCCACATGTTGAAGTTCGTGTTATTAGAAAAAAGAATTATACGTGAATTGCTTTCATTCATATATATACACACACACTATCTTTTATATAAAATTGTCAATTGCAAGTTGAAACCTACGACATTACAGATCGCATAAGAATTTAGAACTAGCATAAGGAACTGAAGAAAATGAGAACCAATGATAATGAGCCAATTAATGAATCAATTTTCAAATTAGAAGATTGCTAAAGAGAGAATTTATAGTACAAAATTAAATAATAATAATAATAATAATAATAATAATAATAATAATAATAATAATAATAATAATAATAATAATAATAATAATAATAATAAACAATGTTTAACTTTATATTATTCGCTTCTCAAATATAATGAAATAACATAATTATGTTTTGGGTTGAAATGATGAGCATCTTACAATATGCTAATTATAAGAAAATTCATTATTATTTTTAATTGTTTTTTTTTCAATTACGAGAATTTAAACACTTTTACGGTTGGATTTATCATATTGCTTTTCTATAGTAATCCGAAGTAATGAAACACCTTTGGGTATTCAACGAAAATCAGTAATGAAACACGCTTCGGTATTCTACGAAAATAACTAACACAATATTAAACAACAAAAATTGAGAATCCCGACCGAAACAAATTATTATATATTGAATCCACAAATTTCTTTTCCTAGTATTGCTGTCTCTATGATGTAAGTTAACGATTTCATTTTACAAAAATCTTTTCACTGTAATTAATTTTTTGCTATAACAAATTTTCTTTTTTACAAAGTAGAAATAAAATATAATTTTCGTAACGTGGAGAGTAAATGTATTTTTCATCCTTATTGCTTGTGGTTACTTAACTATGTTTAAGTTAAATTTTTTGTCAAATCACGAAAGAAATGAAGTGGGCAGTCAATTGGAACAATTACGACATATTCTAGTTCAAAAATCATGGTTAATGTCATGCTGTTGATAGTGCTAACAGATGGTTTTACTTTCTACCAGGACCTTCCATGACTTCAGAAAAATAACCGCGAAAATGTTCAAAAATAAGTTTCCCAGATTTGTCACACACGTGAGCGAACGTCTCATATTCTTTACAATAATTGCAAAATTTGTATGTCATTGGATGTATTTCGTCAATGTGAAAAGAAAACATAACATTTGGGCCAAGTTGCGGTCATAATTAACAAATTTTGATGAAATTATAATAAATATGAACTCAAACTAATTGTACTCATTGCTTTCTGGTTGCATTTCTACACATGTAGAACTTCTCGATAATGTTTCTTAATCTAATATTTTAATCATCATCACACAAGGGTATATGAACAGAAATTACGATTATTTTATACAATTCATCGTTTTCTTTCCCTTCACAGAACACTAATTTATACTGTAGATATTAAAATTTTCTATTAAAAAGATTTAACGTAATATATAGATTAATGTAAACAAGAAGAAATAAAAACTTAAAATTACAGCAACAATTCTGAATTTACTTTGATAAAAAGTTATGTTCAGTTTATAATTTTAAATCTGAAAAAATAACGAAAGTAACAACTAATGATCTATATATTGTACGAATTGTACTAAACCACACTTATCACGGTTCTATGTTATGTATTCTTGAATAACTTATTAGAGAATCTTAATTATGAAAAGAAATAAAGAAAATTCCTAGTTTTATGTTCATTTATGTTGTTTAGGTTGAAGGAAGCGGATGATTAGACAATGTGAATATTATAGAAGAGTTGGTAGAATAAGAATGAGGTAGGACACCGGAAAATCTCGAGAAAACCCACAGATACGATATTAGCCACACACACATAAAAAAATGAACACGTATTCCGACAGACCAACCAACGTAAACTGAATAGACAATATGGCACCATAATACAATTATGAAGTACCAGAGATGCACGCACTTCCATTTGCCGTATGTAGAAACTGCCATTCTGAAAGGTAAAATTACGCGAAAAACTAAAATACTTCTGAAGAATATTTAGCCAAACAAAGAAAATATATATTTTCAGTTATTAATATTTTATGGGGGGGGAGATTTATTTTATTCTATTTTCGCACATAATCTGTTCTCTGTAGATTTCGAGCAAGGTTTAGAAAAAAGCATACTAAAATGTCTGAATTTTAACGCTTAATTTATTCTTCAAAAAATACTCTTGGACTAATTTGTACGAGTTTATAACTTCTCGGTCAAGTTTCATAATCCATTGTACACATTACATGAAGGGAAATGTGACCAAAAAATAGGTTTATTGTAAAGGTAATAGGTAACAATAATTCCCCCTTGTGTGTTTGTAAGTTGATTTGACTGAGAAACTCAATATTTAATGATAATATAGTTTAATCTAAAGTCTGAGCAATGTATTTGCCAGAGTATCTGAACTTAGATTTAAATTTCCATTATAATTATTGATTTCTAGAATTATTTTTAATTAAACTTTAACTTGGAGAAATTTTAAGAAACGTAATAACTAATGAACTTTATCTCGCATAGTTTAATTTTAGGTTATAAATTCCTGAAAGATATATAATAAATTGGTTAAAATAGACCGTAATACACATATACAGTAGATTTGAACGACCATAAGTAACTGAGAGAATTTACTCTTATACAAACAAATTTATCATTTACTATTTCACAGAATATAAATATTGAAAGAAAGAACGCTAACTGACAAGTTTAAACTTTTTTAACAAGTGCTTTTTTCTTTTAGTTTAATATGCCATAATTATACACCGATGCTATGGGAGACTGATAATGAGAGGGTGAATAAAGGATATGGGAGGAACGGGACAACACGAATAATTTAAACACACGGTGTTTGTTAACTACAAAGGACACTTGGTGTGGTCAGACATGATCCAGGAACTCCATCTAAACTTAATTTGATAGCTTTAATCATACAATTCTCTTTGCTTTAGGAAACAAATAAATGGAAAAATAAAAATTACCTACTTTTGAGCATTATATCTAATAACTCCTAATTTTTTTTTTTTTTTTTTTTTTTCAAGTGTCTTTCCTTCTTTCTTGGAAACCACAACTGGTTCTACACTAATTTCATTTGATTTTTAGCATAAATGAATCAACGAAATAACGGAAAGAGAGTTAGTCTATGCGCTACTATATTACATTTGAAAAGCGATCTGTAGCAGAATTTCAACATTGACTAGATAGTGGAAGTTCCTTACTTTCTCACTTTGTCATCGCTAGATATTAAAAATGTTTTATTCGTAAACAGAAGATTCTTCATAATATGTAATTTAAAATAAACCTGACCAACAGAATCAGTTAAATTACTTTAACGTAGATTAAAATATTAATTTGAAATAATGATATTCAATTAAAGCTTAAATTTAAACCTGAAAGCAAAAGGTAACGACGTATTAACGAACTGTATATGCTGCGAAGTGTGTTGAAGCACAATCGCAGATAAAATATTGATTAAAGGATAACGATAAACTTCTGAAATTTAATTGTAAAACACATGTTACACTATATAAATATGAACTCCGATGACTAAGTACTGATTGGAGTCTATCCGAAAGTAGGTTTGATTTTCTAAAGTATAATACGTGAATACTATAGATGGGGAAACAAACATAATTTCAATTTATAAATTATGTCAAAATATTTTTTAATTTATCGTGCAAAGTAAAGGCAATATTTCTATACTATTTTTTGGGTTATCTTGAATACAAACAATACATTCGTGTCAATCAATTTCCACACAACGAAATCATAAATTAAGGAGAAATTCAACATTTGGCGAAAATGAGAATTTCTAACCTCAACTTCATCTTTAATAGTCTTCTGTAAGTTGCCTAAAAGATATTTTAAAAGAACAAATAGGTTATATAAAAATTCTGAGGAAGAATTCTTGGTATTAATAAAACCGTGACAACTGATATTTCAAGTGTGTGTGTGTAACCATTAAAGGCCTCCATTTAGGCTTCTTTCTGCGCGTTATGGATGTCTAACTTGCCATTATGCACGATATGAACTGTCCATAGGATATTTTAACAAAAACAACTAGTTCCATATAGAATCCTGGGAAAGAAATTTTGAAATTAATGAAACAATAACATTGGATATTTAATGTAATTTCCATCAAAGGAGTTGACTATGCAAGTACCCAACGGTGAAAGTTGAACATTGTCTTAATGTTGTTTAGCAATAATATGAACACTAAATTCAAGAAGTGCGGCAAACGAATGCATTGAGAATTGCGTCACTAGACAATATAACATTAAACACACTCTGTTTTAAAACTTGCGTCAACTAATATTCCATAGATTAATGGGAATAATTCCGTTACTCCTTATGTTGAAGTTCTTGTATTATTAGCAAAGAATTATACGTGAACATGACGTATAACGCTAAACATGATTAGCTGTCAGTTACAACCTACGATGTTTCAGATTATTTAAGATCACAGAACTAGCGCACGGAACAGAAGAAAAAAAAGAAGAAATTATCAATAACAATAATTTACCAATTCGTGAATCGGTTTTCAAATTCATTGGCTAGAAATTATGGCATCGCTAACAAGAGGTTTTACACCAAATATATACTTATTGTACGAATATAATGTGAAAATAATAGAAAATCAACGTTGAACTTGATGTTCACTTCTTAAAAATCATGATAAAAACTCGATCAGGTTTTAGGTTTGAATTCGAAGCTTTACACTTACGTTTATCTTATAATATGCTACTTATAAATTTGTGGACATTTTTAATTGAAGTTTCCAATTATGGAAATTTAAACAGATTTTTGTGTGTGATTAAATGTATGATATCGATTACACCAAATATAATATCTTTAAAACATTTTAAGAAGAATACTAACAATATTAAACAATATAGATCAAGAATTGTTGAAGAAACTTAAATTATTGTATAGGGTGTTCAGAAAGTAACTATGCAGTTCGTAACTTGCCGTATTTTATTTTCCATAAGCTTCAATCAAACCGGACCTGTGAACAAATACAAATACCTGGTCAAATAGGGTTAAAGTATGGAAACAGTGGAAAATGTTGTATTACTAATTGACAATCATATCAGTCATCACTCAGCACACCACAACATGGCACTGCATAGTTACTTTTTGAACACCCGGTATATTGCAAGCACAATTTTCTTTTCCAGCCAATGATATATCAATAACGCGAATTAATGATTCAGTTTAAAAAATTATTTTCTCTAATATTTAATTTCTATAAAAATAGTACTAACGAATTGTTTTTTAAAGAAGTAGAATTAAAAACACAACAGAAAGTCTATTTTCAAAAATGAAAGCTTTCCCGATTTGTCACACAAATGAGTGAAAGTCTCAAAGCACCTATCTAGTATAACGTAGCGAAGGAAAAGTGTATTTAAGCCACATATACCCCAGCTAAGTTTTTCTGCATTTATATCATATGTATCATTTGGATGTATTTCCTTGATGTGAAAACAAAACTTAGCCAAGTAGCGCTAATTGGGTCACGTTGCGTTCATGGACAATGTACTGCGAAAGAATTATAATGAACATGAATACAAACCAATTCCTTTAATTACTTTCTGGTTGCATTTCTACATATGCACATCCTCTCAACCATGTTTCTCAATCTATTATTACAATCATTATCATGTAAAATACATGAACAGGAAAGGAATTACATGTATCTTATACATCGTTTTCATTGTTCTCACAGTACACTAATTTATACTGCAGATATAAAAATTTTCCATTGACACGTAAAGATTTAACACAATATAAAGTTTAATGTAAACCAAGAAGACATAAAACTTAAATTGCTAGAACGGTTTTGGATTTGCCTTAAATAGAAAGTTATCTTCAACTTATAAATTTAAACAAGAAATAATGAGAGGAACTACCAATGATCTACATATCGGTAATTGCATTCAACCACACGTTCATGACTCTATATAACGTATTGATGAGTGATCCATTAAAGAATCTTAATTATGAAATGAAATGAGTAAAAGTTCTAAGTTTTACATCCCACACTTATGCTGTTTATGCTGAAGATGGATGATTGAACGAAAATAATCGATAGGATGACATTGTGAAAGGAAATCAGAGGAACTCGAAAAAACTCACGGACACGATGCTGTCCACAAAAACTCGTAATTCGAAGCCTAGAACAGAATCTTGGTCCCGCCGCACCAAACAGATACTGCTAATACACAACATGGTACCATAAGATAATCACGAAGTCGAGAAGACGGCACGCACACTCCCATTTGTCGTATGTATGAGTTGTCACTTAACTTACAGGACTCAAGTGTAATATATTAAACAAACAAACAAACAAACAACAAAAAGATCAATAGTATCCAGGCGAAACAGAAGTAATTACTTATATTTTTCTGAATGGTTTTTGGGGAAAACTTATTTTATTCTACTTTCCCACATTTTTTGCTCTTTACATTTCGAGCAGTTTAGCACAAAAACGCACCTTGTCTTGAGATTTAACGCTAAATTTCTTCTTTCCATAAATGCTTTCGGAATAATTTTGTACCGATTTAGAACTTCAAATTTCACAGTTTATTATATGCATTACGTAAAATGCTTAAATATATATAAATGATGAATAAAATATATAAAACGACAATCATGCCTGTTGTTCTGTATGGTTGCGAAACATGGTCGCTTACTCTGAGGGAAGAACGTAGACTAAAAGTATTCGAGAACAAGATCCTGAGACGAATATTTGGACCCAAGAGGAATGGGAATAGAAACTTCATTCATAACTAAGAACTACATAATTTAAACGGTTTACCAAACACTGTTATGGTCATCAAGTCTAGGAGGCTCAGGTGGGCAGGTCATGTAAGGAAGAAAGTAGGAATGCTTTCAAAGTCTTAACTGGAAGACCAATCGGAAAACGCCCATTAGGAAAACCTAGGCGCAGATGGGAGGGCAATACTGAGATGGATCTTGCAGAAATAAGAATACAAAGAAGAAACTGGATCGAGTTGACTAAGGACAAAAGTCAATGGAGAGCTTTTGTGAATGTGACATTGAACCTCCGGGTTCTATAGGCCATAGAGTTAGTGAGAGCATTACGTAAAAGGAAATATGAGTAAGAATTAGGTTCATCTTAAGGTATAATACATAGATCCCGTGTGTGTGTGTGTGTGTGTGTTTGTTTGTGTGTGAGTGTGTGTGTGTGTGTGTGTGCGCGCTCAGATTACATTATCCTTCTGTAAATGCTTATGTAGAAATATTTTGATTAAAAATTTGGATATTTAAAAATAATATAATATAAACACTGAATTTGACAGATTATCTCAATTTAGATTTAAACGTGAATTACACTTATTGATATAGATGTGTTCGGTTACAGCTCAACTTAATAAGAAAAACAAAAGCTTAGTAAACGTAACAATTACTGATCTATTTATCTCGTGTAAAATTTAAGTAATAACTTTATGAAAGATAAATGATAAATTGGATAAAATCTACTATAATACACTTATATAGTAAATACGAACGATTATAACTAGCCACCAGAACGTATTCGCCTTTTCTATACGAACTATTCATAATTTCCTACGTGACACAAAATTAAAAGATCAGAAACTGACAAGTTTAACCTTGAGAACCAGTAAGTCGTTATTTATTTTAGTTTAACGTTCCTTGATATGCCTTGGGGCTGTGGGGAACTGATAATGTGATAGACAATAATTACGAATGAAAGAAGAGCCCCGAGAAAATCCAAGCACACGGTGCTTATTCACTTGACACATGCTGCGCAGGATCCAGAGACTCCATCAAAACTTAAAAATCCAGAGACTCCATCAAAACTTAAAACTTTAATCAAACAATTTTCTTTGGTTCAGAAAACTATAACTGAAAATATAAATAAAGATTATTATTTAAATTTAAAGATTTTGGTTTATTAAAAACTTTTTTTGTCGCTTTATCTCGGAAACTAAAATTAGTTTTCTTGCGCTAGTTTTCTGAAGTTTTCTTTCTCCATATTTTGTTTAGCTTAAATAAATAAATTGAAAAATTGAGAGGTCCCTCTATAGGTAGTTATAATACATGTCAATCAAATATCTTATTGTCATTAAATACCGCAATTATATTTGTTTAAATGAATTCTCTATGTCAAACTGAACAGTTAAAATCTCTCGTGTGTCACAATGTCATCACTGACTGGAATGGGAAGGTTTCTAACCTGCACTTGCTCTTACCTTTTCGACGGATTTCTATCCTATTAGATATCAGAAGCTTTTTTATTTCGTAAAGTTTTACCGCAATGTACAGTTTAAAATAAATTTTGAAAACACAATCAGTTAAAGTACTTTAACGTATACTCAAATTTGAATTTGAAAAAAAAAAATGTTTGGTTATACCTTAAACTTAAACCTGAAAGCAACACTTAATGAAGCATTAATGTATTGTACATCCTACAAGTATGCTGAAGCACAATGCCGCGATCATAAGTAATACATTCGTGTATGCTTAACGTCAAATTGCACAAATTCAATTGTAAAGAACATGCTAAACTATATAAATATTGAGAATGACTTAAGTAAAAATCTGCGCGGCCAAACTCTCCTCATGTGGTTTCAAAGGAAATGGAACACACTGAAACAGCCCTCGTGTTTCTTTATTGCATGACAGGGATATTTCAACAAGTCCTTCAAGTTGAGAGTAGTCTTCCGGTCAATCTGCTGGCGAAGAATGTGAGGTCGCAATTTTTTACCCTATTGTACAGAAAGCGATGTACAAAATTATTAAAACATTATTTTATAGCTCCACATTTAATATGCTGGTTACTTTATGATATTAGTGTAAGTGAAATTTCATATGCCGAAACCAAAACGAAGACCTAAATTTAGGAGAATTTCAACATTGATAATAATGCAAATTACTAACCTGAATGTCACTTTGGACAAACTTATTCATATAAACAACTAGTTTATATAGAATCCGGGGAAAGAAATCTTGAAATTAGTCAAATAATTATATTTATTATTTCATGAATGATAGTAATGCTATTAGTCCGCAAACTGAGTTTCTTATATTATTAGAAAAAAAGAATTATACGTGAATTGCTTTCATTCATATACACTATCTTTTATATAAGCGTATCAGCTGCAAGTTGAAACCTACGATATTACAGATCGCATAAGCATTTATAACTTGCACAAGGAACTGGGGAAAATGAGAAATTATAACTAATGGTAATATACCAATTTGATGAACCAATTTTCAAATTGGATTGGGTAGAAAATAAAAGATTGTTAAAGAGAGGTTTTATATGAGATATAACATGATAATAATAATAATAATAATAATAATAATAATAATAATAATAATAATAATAATAATAATAATAATAATAATAATAATAATAATAATAATAATAAACAATGTTTAATATTATTGGCTCCTCAAATATCACAAGATAACATAATTATGTTTTGGGTTGAAATGAAGCGCATACACTCGGTGTACCTTACAATATGCTTATTATAACAGAACCCATTAGTATTTTTAATTAATTTTTCCAATTACGGGAACATGCATTCATAGATTGGATTTACCATATTGCTTTCTATGTTAAACAAAAGTAATGAAGCACGTTAAGGTGTTCTACGAAAATCACTAACACAATATTAAATAACAAAAATTGAGAATTCCTGCAGAAACAAATGATTGTATATTGAATGCAAAATTTTCTTTTCCAAGTAATGCTATCTCTATGATGTAAATTAACGATTTTATTTTACAAAAAATATTTTCTCTGCAATGAATTTTCTATGATCACAAATTAGAAATAAAATATAATTCTCGAAAGGTAAAGAACAAATTGTCCGCATTGCTTGTGGTTATTTAACCATGTCGAAATTAAATCTTTCTTCAATCACGAAAGATATAAAGTAAGTAGTCAAACTGCAACAATTATCATAATGACATATTGTGGTTCAAAAATCGAGGTTAATGTCATGCTGTTGACTGCGCCGACGCATATGTTTACTTTTTAATAGGAACTTCTATGAATTCAGAAGAACATGACGGACAATCTATCTTCAAAAATAGAGCTTTCCAGATCTCAGACATAAGTGAACGTCTCATATTCTTTAGCAATAACTAAGAATTTTCTACGTGGTTCATGTAGAGAAAGAAAAGTGTACTCAATGGTTTGAAATTTATGTATGTTTCCGATGTATTTTGTTGATGTGAAAACAAAATTTAGCATTTGGGTGAAGTTATTCATGGACAATTGCTTATAATTCTTTTAATTGCTTTCTGGTTCCATTTTTAGCTCGGTCTTCTTGACTACTTTCTACGTTTCTCAATCTATTTCATTATGAAGTACATATAAACAGGATATACCTTTTATCTTATACCATACATCAGTTTCTTTCTTTTATCAGAACACAATTTATACTGCAAATCAGTGGCGTAGCAGCTGCACCCGCAACCCCCGCAGTGCGGCGGGGGGGCCGAAGTCTTGCGACGAATAAAGATTTAAAGAAGTAGAACTTCAACCTTACTTCTGTCGGCTTTACAACTAGGGCCCCTTCTCTATACTTTGCGGGGGGGGGCGCAAAAGTGTGCTACGCCACTGCTGCAAATATCAACATTTTCTATTGACAACGTAGATTGAACACAATATAAACTAATGTAACCCAAAGAGACATAATAATTTATATTAACGAAACGGTTTTAAATTTGATAAAGTCAATTCAGTTTAAAAGTTTAAACCTAATAAAATGAAGAGAAACTACCAATGATCTACATTTTGTGCGAAGTATTCTGAATCATACTACCACGATTCTGTGTAATGTACTGCTGAATAATCCATTAGAGAATTTTAAATATGAAATGAATTTAAAAAATAGTTCTATGTCCGACATTTATGTATTTTAGGTTAAAGGAGACCTTATCAAAATATAGAACAGCTCTCCCAAGGGAGAGAAAAGTTTTAAAATTTCCATGTTCCTCACCAACTATGGTTGAGGTGAGAAAGAAGAAGGTTAACGGAGACGGATGATTATTCAATGTGAATGTTATAAAAAACTTGGTGAAATGAGGATGCGGGAGGAAACCATCGAATCTCTAGAACACCCACGGACACAGTATAGCCACAAAAAAACCGTTATAGTCTGGAATCCAACCCGTATTACACAGGACCAACCAATATAATCTCAATACGCAATATGTCAACATAATTATGAGCAGCCGAAGAGACGCTGCACACACTTCCCTTTGCCCTATGAAGAAACTGCCACACTGAAAAGTAACATTGAGAGGGAGAAAGAATAAGAACTTCTGAAGAATATTTAGTCAAAACACAGAAAATAAATATTTTTACTTATGAATATTTTATGGGGGGAAAAAAACTTACTTTGAATATGTTTAAAACTTATCGCGCAAGTTTCATAATCTATTATGCATATTACATAAAAAGAAATACAACCAAGAATTACGTTTATTGTAAGGTATACATAGTTATGAAAATTGTTGTTTGTATAGCTGCAAAGTGGGCTGAAGCACAGTGCCGTGATGTTAAGTAATACATCATTTCAACTTTTAACTATAAACTGCAGAAATTTAATTCTAAAAAAACAATGTTCAGTGTGTTTCCTATATAATAAATATATGTTCAGTTATAGCTTCGGTTACAAACGAAAACGACAGCTTAATGAGCGGAACTATTTTTGATATTATCGTGTAAAGTTTGTTAGTTTACATAATAAATTTCTGAAAAATAAATTGGAACAAATCAACTATTATACACACATATAAATAGTAAATATGAAAGACTACAAGTAGAGAAGAGAACGTACTAGGCCATTCTTTACAAATAAGTTAATCATTATAATATTCACTATTTCATAGGACATGAATATCAAAAGGAAGATCACAAACTGATGACTTTAGCCTTGATAGCCAGCAAGTGTTTTTTTTTTTTTTTTTTTTTTTTTTTTTTGTTTTTTGTTTTGTTTAACGTCCCTTGACTATGCTCCGAGGAGACTAATAATCACATGGATGATACTTGTGGCTAAGTTCCGTTATTATTATTTATTTATTTATTTATTTTCGTTTTATGTAGCCGTGAAGTTGAAGCACCAAAATTTGTACTTCTACACTAAATTCCATGTAGTATTTGGCTTAAAACAATTAAAGTGAAATAGCGAGAAGACACTCGATGTATAGTTCTATTGACGTCAATATTATATCTTATTATCATTCAATACTGTACAATGTCTTACGATATTTGGTTAAATCAATTTTCTATGTTAAACTAAGCACTTGAAAATTTATGCTTCAAAATTTCAACATTGACTGGAATGACAAGGTTTCTAACCTGCACTTGCTCCTACCGTTTCGACGAATTTCGCTCTCCTAGATATCAGACTTGTTCTATTTCGTAAACTAAAATGTTAATTCAATATATAGTTCAAAATAAATTTTGAAGATAGAATCACTTAAATTATCTTAACGTGGACTAAAATCTGGAAAAGATATGATATAGTTAGCTTAAATCTGAAAGCAAAACGTAAGGACCAGTGGCGGCGATTGGACGTTAAAAGTGGGGGGGGGGGCAAGACATGATCTGAATATTTGTATATCAGTGTTAGTTTTACTGATTGTTTCTAACACTTTGTTTGACAAAAGGTTGTATAACTAATAGGATACTATCTTTTTTCTGTTAAAATACCGTACATCGTATTTTATATTTCATTAAGTAAATTGACAAAAGCAACACAAGTAGGTACTCTTAAACAACGAAGGTGTAAGAAGAGATGTGATTCCTTGCTTATGAACGTCTTAAAATTCTGTCTGGAAAATTGTGTGATAAGATTACCGGTAGCTATTTAATAACAAATTTGCAAAACAAATAAATAGAAAGGATAATATTAATCATAGTAATAAATAATGAGGCTTGTTTTGAAAAAGTTACATTGAAACGGGATTAATGAACAACTTTTATTTCTAATTCCACACATGCTTCTAAACGTATGTTATTACTCTTAGAAAGACAGTAAATACTACAAGCACATGTACAAAATTTAAAGAAGTACTTTTGCAGCTTCCAGAAACATGTTAAAATAAAATTAAAATCTTTCAGTTTTACGTGCCACTGTTACGCCGGCTAGGCTAATTAAGAGGGTGATAATGAAAATGAATGTAACGGTGGAGTGAAGAAAGTGGGAGAACGTTCACTTGGCTTGAGCAGAGATCCAACCAAGGATCTCCCGCACCAGAGATGAACGCTCTACCACTGAGACTGAGCCACCAAGGCCCTTCCCAAATGTTCGTTGCCATTAGGTGCAGTTTTCGCTGTCTTGGAATAGATCAAAACACAACAATACTTAGAATCACTCCACACTCCAGTTATACAAAATAATCCTAAAATCTAGAATTATGTTGAATTCACTAAATTTTATTGTATATACACTCGTACACCCCTAAACGCATTACTTCACTCGTATTACACTGCAAAACAGTGGAAAAGGTACAAATTGTTTCTTATTACTCTCTTTTTAATCAATATTCCTTAATATTAGAAAGAAGGAAAGACATTTTAGAAACTGTCAATTTTTGTGCAATTAAAGAATAACTTTATGAAAGACTTTTTTTCTTTTGTAAAATGTTCTCTCAATTAGTTTCAAAGCGGCTGACCAATATATCGAACCGACTAACATATTAAGAAGAAATGAAAGTACTCTGGAATTGAGCTCCAATAGATTAATTTTGGGGCCATTTTCCGTGGCAATCACAACGCAATTCTTGTAACTTTCTTAACTCCATGGAAAGACAACCTATACATACTAACGTAACAGCAAATATTATATGGCATATTTTTTTCTATGAACCAGTAATACATACAATAATTTTACATTTCCATATGAAACTAGATATATACATTAATGGGTCACTTCAAAAAAGTGGGGGGCAACTGCCCCCCCTAATCGCCGCCCATGGTAATGACGCATTACAGTATTGTATATCCTACAAAGTGTGGGGGAGAACAGTGCCGCGATGTTAAGCAATGCATCATTTCAATCTGAACGATAAGCTGCAAAAATTTAATTTTAAAGCAGATATCAGACTACATATCAAGAATGACTTAAGTGACCGCCGTATTTTTGTACGAAAAGTAATTCTGATTTACTAAGTAGAGCATATTAATATTTAATGAAACAAGCTTAAATTTTAAATCCAGTAAATGTTGTTCGAATGTATTCAAATTAAAAACAATATATTAAAATATATTATGTTCAAAGTTGACTTTAGGCTTGGTCTCTATGATGCAGATGAACGATTTCATTTGACAAAAACGTATCCTCTGTAATTGAGTTTCTATAACAATAACACTAACAAATTTTCTTTTGACAAAGTAGAATTAAAGTGAATAAGGAACTACGTATAACTCTCGAAAGATACACTCATATTCGGTGGAGAGAGAGAGAGAGAGAGAGATTTCTTTTTTATCCAGGTACGTAGAATCTAAATGTTAGTCACGTCAGGATATATATAATAACCACTCAAATGGAACAATTATTGAGACTTATCGTATTGCAGAAATAGAAGTGGGTGTAGTGCTATTGACAGTTGAAGCACATGCGTGCTTTCCAGCAGGAGCTTTCAGAAATCCAGAAAAACACAACAGAAAAGTTAACGTCAAACTTTCCAGATTTCTCACACATTATGAACGAGCAACTCATATTTTCTTTCTTTCTTTTTAGCAAAAATCACGACTTTTCTTTGTGGATTACGTTGAAAACGAAAAGTGTATTCAATTCATTGATACATACAACTAGTTTTCTATGTTTATGACACATCAAACTCAATTGTAGGTAATTTATGTATATATTGAAGGTATTTTTTTTTAATGTGGGAACAAAAAGCATTTGGGCCCATTTGTGTTCGTTGAGAATATACTGCGTCGGAATATTAAACAATTAATATCTTTCTAGTTGCATTTCTAAGATTGCAGGCCCTCTTGATCATGTTTCTCACTCTCTTATGATTACAGCCCGGATTTATATGTAAAATGCATGTTTATATTAGCATGCAGAAACGTATGGAAAATATTTGTGTCTTTCCGACTGACTTGTAAGGATTCGTTCGAGACTCGTATGATAACGCATATAAGTGCATATTTTGAGTGAATTTCGATGTGCATGCATATTTCGTAAACTTAGCAGGATACTGCATATTTCCGAATTTTATTGCTGCATACTAGCATATCTCAGACTATAACACAAGAAAGTAGATTATATTAAAGTGAACTGAATCATTTTGTAAACGCAGATGTAGAATAAAATGTTGTACCCAAAATTAGTCCACCTGACTTGTCTTGCACACGGTCTTTATATCGTGTAGCAGAAAAAAAAATCAGATGTCAATATATGGAAGTAGACGCGCTTGTATCAAATATAAAGCAAATATTTGTGAAAACTCCATCGCGCGTACTATATCCTTTGCAAAGTTGCGATAAATGTTCCGCTACCTCTGCAACAGTTTTAACCCGATGACGCTCGTGGCTAGAAGCTGTGTCGTATTATGCAGAAAACTTAAATTAAACGAAGACAGTTGTAAACTCACTAAATCCTGATGATGTAACTGCTATTTATGTGTCACAAAAATGTTTCTCTGTAAGTGGGATTGAGAACAAAATTAAGTACATACACAACCACTTCTCGAGAATACTTGAAATTATCAGACAGTTGGAATGCCGTACCAATGCTTCGCAGCATCCACTCTCCTTGTTGGGCCAATTATCGCAGACTTCGTCACAATGTTGCGAAAATAGCGTCAGATAAACTTAGCCACGTATTATGCAAAAATCCCGGGTACAAAACAATCTGTGACATTGCAAATATAGTTAATGATGAAAACTTGAAATTGGAAGAGGACCAAACACAAGATTTTTGGTGTTTTTCACATGCATCAGTGACTTCTGCTGATGTAGAAAGTAACTTTTCAATCTAGAAAACTGTTTTCACTGGTAAACGCTTAGGGTTTACAGAAGAAAACTTACGGAATACGTTCATAGTTCAAGCAACAGAGTTCATTAAGATAATTTTTTTAACGACATTGAATTTTTTTCTTTGTATATATTTTAGTGCATATGTTAAAATTTTTAATGCATATTTTAGTGCATATTTTTTAATATTTTTCGTGCATATTTCGG
Source organism: Thermobia domestica (assembly GCF_964235325.1). NCBI lineage: Eukaryota > Metazoa > Arthropoda > Insecta > Zygentoma > Lepismatidae > Thermobia > Thermobia domestica. The sequence continues at coordinate 116,011,589 of NC_137464.1, forward strand.
AGTTGTTTGTGCATGGAACATACACTCATATTCGGTGAAGAGAGCGAGCTCTATTTCTTATCCAAGTATTTAGAATCTAAATATCTGTCGCGTCAGGAAACATAATAAGCACTCAAATGGAACAATTATTATTGAGACGTATTGTAGTCCAAAAATCGAGGTGGATGTAGTGCTATTGAAAGTTGGAGCACTTGCCTGCCTTTCAACAGGACCTTTTATGAATTTACAAAAACAAAACAGAAAATCTATCGTCAAAAATGAAAACTTTCCAGATTTCTCACACATCATGAGCAAGCAACTCATTTTTTTCCTTTCTTTTTAGCAAAAATTACGACTTTTCTCCGTGAATCACGTTGAAAAGGAAAAGTATATTCAATTCATTGATACATACAAGTAGTTTTCTCAAACTCAATCGTACGTGATTTATGTATATCTTGACGGTATTTTGTTAATGTGGGAACAAGACACATTTGGGCCAAGCTGCGTTCGTAAATGTACTTCGACTGAATTATATTAATCAATTAATTGCTTTCTAGTTGCATTTCTACAGATTTCGGCCCTTTCGACCATGTTTCTCAATCTATTATTACAATCGTTATCACAGAAGGATTTCACGAATTTATACTCCAAATATCAAACTTTCTTATTGCCAACGTAAAGATTTAACAATATAAAGTTTAATGTAAACCAAGAACACATGAAAATTTAAAGTGCTGGAACGTTTTGAATTTGCCGTAATAGAAAGTGACGTTCAATTTATACGGACAAATAGAAACAAAATAATGAGAGGAACTACCAATGACCTACATCTTGGGTGAAGTGCACTCGGCCATACACTGATTGTATGTAAATGTATTGTTAAGTGATCCATTATAGAATCTTAATTATGAAATAAAATGAAGAAAAGTTTTAAGTTTTACGTCCCACGTTTATGCTCTTTAGGCTAAACGAGACGGACGATTAATCTGAGGGAATGTTACAAAAGAATTGATGGAATGACTATAAGAGGACACGGGAAAATTCACAGACACGATGTTGTCCACACAAATACACACATAAAATCGCAGGCAGGAAACTGAACGTAGATCTCGCTGCACAAGCCAACATACTCCTATTATACAACACTGCACCATAATACAATCATGAAGTAGCCGAGGAGACGGTGCACACATTCTCATTTGTCATATGCAGTAATTGTCACTTAAAGTACAAGTTTCAAACGTAATACAGGGCTATGTAACGAAGACAAAAGCGATGAGTAATATTTAGACTATACAGAGAATTTCTTACCGTATTATCTTTGTCTATGAACATTTTTTGGCGAAATGCCTTATTTTATTCCACCTTCCCACACGACTTGCTCTCTTTAATTTCGAAAAGGCGTACTTAAGTGTCTAAAACTTAACGCTAAATTTAATCTTTTCATAAATGCTTTCGGAATAATTTTCTATTGGTTAAGAACTTCCAAACTTTCATAATCTAATATATAAAACTGAAGGTGACTATGTTTGTGACTTCATAACTCTTGAACCACCTGACCAACCTCCATCAAATTTTCAACATATATGAGATTAGGGCCTGAGATGATTTCCATCATTTCAACCTTGACGGTGCAACTTGGGAGAGGGGGAGATATTTAAAAATGATCGAAAATAACCGATATTACTGTCGAATCCATAGTTTGGGGGTCGCTGAGATGAGCAGTGACACTTCTGATGCTGTATAAATCCAAATTCAGCTTCGGAACTTGAGGGAGGAGAAAGATATATAAAGATGATCGACAATGACCGATATTAGCGTCGATTACATAGTTTTCGGGGTTGCTGAGACGGACAGTGGCACTTCCGATGCCGTTTAAATCCAAATTCATCACCGATTAGTATTTTATGTCCAAAATGAAATGTATTCTCCCCATGTGAAGAACAGGTATACTGCTAGTCCATTATACGCTTTACATGAAACAAAATGTACATTTATCTTACGGTATATGTAGTTCCTTTTTGTTCATTTGTGCTTAAATTACAATATTTTCTGTAGATGCTTGTATCGAAATTATTTTGATTAGATACCTAAATATTTAAGGATAATATAGTGTAAAGTAAACCCTGAACCCAAAATTTGTCAAATTATTTTAACTTAAACTTGAATTAGAATAATTGACATCAATACATGTTCAGTTACAGTTTCACTTAAAAACGAAAACAAAAGCTTAATGAACGTTATGATCTATATCTCGTAAAATTTGGCTTTACATAATACATTTCTGACAGATGAATGATAAATGGGATAAAATCAATCATAATACACATATAAAATAAATATTAAGAATTACTACTAGACAACAGAATGTACTCTACTTTTCATTACAAATGTATTAATCATTTTAATAACCACTATTTCGCTCGACATCAAATGTTAAAATGATCATAAACTTACAAGTTTAACATTGAGAACCAGTAAGTGTTTTTTTGTTTCTTTATTTAACGTCCTTGATTATGCTCAGAGTCTACAGGAAACTAATTATGACATGGACGATAATTGTGAAAAGAAAGTGGTCGGAAAAGGAAGGACCTTGAGAAAACCTGAGCATCCATAACGAAGTTGCCTTGACATGTGCAGAGATAAAATCAGGGATCCCATCAAAATTTAATTTGATATCTCTAAACAAGCAATTCTCTTTGCTTTAGAAAACTACAAATGGAAATAGTATAATGGTTTAAGAAAATCTGGGTTTTTCGTTTTTTTTTTTTTTTTTTTCGTTTTACCTTGCAAAAACCGAAATTTGTTTTTCTACACTAAAATCTATGAAGTATTTGGCTTACATCAACAAATGAAATAACTAGAAGACATTCAATGCATAGTTCTAGTACACGTCAATCAAATATCTTATTATTATTCAATACTGCACAATGTCTTACACTATTTGGTTAAATCAATTTTCTATGTGAAACTAAGCACTTCAAAATTTGTGTGTCAAAATTTCAACATTGACTGGAATGAGAAGGTTTCTGACTTGCATTTGATCCTACCTTTTCGACGAATTTCGCTGTACTAAATATCAGAATTGTTTTATTTCATACACTAAAGTTTCAACGCAATATATAGTTTAAAATAAATTTCGAAAACAGAATCGGTGAAATTAACGCAGACAACATTTGAAATTGAAATAATGATGTTTAGTTAGCTTAAACTTTAAGTTAGTAGCCTGAAAGTAAAACGTAACGAAGCATTAAAGCACTGTACATCCTACAAAGTACGTTGAAGCACAGTGCCACGATGTTAAGTAATGCATTGTTTAAACATAAAAATAAATTGTAGAAATTTAATTGTATAATCATTTCACTATATAAATGTGAACAGTATCTGTTAACTGTCCGATGGGATTCTGTTCGAAAGTAGGTTTGATTTACTACTCTTATAACTGTCTTATTTTAGAAAACTACCATTTAAGGAAAAATAAAAATTATTTCAATTTATAAATTAAAGCAAAATATGTTTTCTCTTGTTTCTTTTGTAAATTAAAGGCATATTTCTCACCAAGTTTTTCACTATGCACACCACAGAATGTAAATGTGAGAAATATACTGGATTACATTTTAGGAATATATTGGAAAATACATGTATATATTGGATTGATTTCGATATTTCGAATTTAACAAGAATGACTAAAACATAATATAATATTTCTGTTCAAAGCTGACTTTAGGCTTTTATTGTTTATTCATTGAAAAAGTTAATTTCAATAAGAATGGACCAAAATAAAATAAAAAGCTTTATATTTGCAATATATTAAGCCTGAACCTAATTTCATTATGGCAACGCTTCAAAACAAAAACTTAACTTAAGAGAAATTCGACATTAAAGATATATATCACACTAAAATATGTATCAATAATGTACCAATTTGTGAACCAGTTTGTTTTAACATTGGACAAATTACGAGACTGCTGGAAAGAGGTGTTATGAGTTACGAGTAGATATATAATATGAAAATAATAAAGACTAATAATATTTTACTTCAGATTACTCTCTTCTCGAAAAGCATGATATAACAAAATTATGTTTTGAGTTTAAATTAAGAGTTTATAGTTAGTATATCTTACAGTATCCTACTTATAATAAAATTAATGAACATTTTTAATTAAAGTTTGCAATTACGGGATTTAAGTACGTTTGTAGGTAAGATTAGATTTATAAAACTACCCTTTTAAAAAACAAATGTTAAAAAGGCAATCATATAAAAATGACTAGCACAATATTAAATTAAAAAATGGGAACTGTTGGATAAACAAATTATTGTATGTTGAATGGGCAATTTTTTTCCCAATCAATGCTGTCTCTATGAAGCAAATTAACTTCATTTTACAAAAATATTTTCTCTGTAATGGGAGTTTCTACAAGAACAAAACTAAAAAAAAAAAAAAAAAAAGTTTCTTTTTCATAAAGTAGAATTTTCATATTTTATATATATATTCGTATTCCATGAAGAGAATAAATCTACATCCGTACTGCTTGAGATTAACTCATGTATGTCTAAAATATATCTTTGTTAGATCACGCAAGATATAAATTAAGTTCTGAATTGAAGTAACTACTATCGAGGCATAATGTGCTTCAAAAGTCGAAGTGGATGTCATGTTGTCAGTGCTAACGCATATGTTTTCGTTTTAATAAGACTTTCGAATTCTATGTGCAAAAATACAAGGTTTTTAGGTATGTCACACATATGAGAGTACGTCTCATATATTCTGTAGCAAAAAATACGATTTTTTAAAAAAATATTGAATTCATTAAACTCAGTTGTGTATATATTTTTATTTATCTCTTTAGTGTTTTTCTTTTAATGAAAATTAGTATTTGGGTCAAATAGCGTTCATAGCTATTATAATGAAAAAGAATTATAATAAACGACCTGTTAATTGTTTGCTGCTTGCACTCTTATCAATATATATGCTCTTACTCATTTCTTTCAAAACATTGCCCTAATCATTACCACAAAAATTTATATATGTATACGGGAATTACGTTTACCTTATACTATACATCATTCTCTCTCTTTTCACCTAATTCTAGCTTACACTGTTAACATCAAAATTGTTTCTTTAGCACCTAAAGATTTAACGCAATGTAAAATTTATACGAAAAGAAAAGTTTACCGAATTACACGTTCCTGCTATAATTGAATTAGCCTTAATGAAGTTACATTCAGTTTATAAATTAAACCTGAATAGAAAAAATTAACGTAAATAACTACCAATGATATATATCTGATGCAAAGCTTAGTAAGAGTCACATTATCACGATTCTATGTATTGTTGAATGATACATAACGAATCGTTATAGTAAATGATACACTGTAATGTATTACATGAATAATACATTATAACAAACAATATACAATGAGATTAATAAAATTGCTAAATTTTATGTCCAAGAATTATGTTCATCGGTTAAAGACGAAGAAGTATTTGAAGTGGATTATTATAATCGAACTGCTGAAATGAGAGTGTAGGGAGAAACGGAAGAACCTCGAGAAAACCCACAAACACGATTATGTCCATCAAAAACTCAAGTGCCATGAGACTTCTGGCACCGGTTCCGTTTGAGTGTTCTACCACTGAGTCACTGTTTCCTCCAATACAAAACTTGTCAAATACAATTTAATCACAAACAATGATTCTAAATAGTCAAGAACATAGTGCATTCACATTGCTAAGCGAAGGTATTTCCATTTATTTTAATGTACTGGGTCCAAAAGTAATTTTTTAAAGGAAAATATATTTCAGCTACTCATCCGACCGGTAACTGGTCTTTGAAATTCTCATCAATTTAACGAATTCCCTTTTATTTAAAAAATCAACTATATCTAGACAAAAATAAAACATATGTAATTAATTATTATTTTCATATATCAATATTTTATGGCAGGTTCTTATTTTTTCTCCCTCTTTTGAAAATGATGTTTCCTCTCTTAAGTTCAGAGTAAGTTTTAGCAGAAGGAAAACGAATACTTTTAAAATTCAACACTAAATCTACTGTTTAGCTAAATTCTTTGTCATTAATATTGATTTAGATCTTCCCGCTCAAATTCCCTAATATGAGAAGGAGAATATGAGAAGGGCATGAATTGTGTTTATCTTAAAGTATACATCCCTTTTTTCTTTTTTCCGTCATAATACACACTTGTTCTGAAAATATTCGTATCTAAACTGTTTTGATTGGGAAACTGAAGATTAAATGAGAAATATACTTTAAAGTAAACCCTGAATTCAAAATCTTCAAATTATCTCAACTTAAACTTGAACTAATGATATAGAATTACGTTCAGTTGTAATTCAACTTTAAACTGAAAACAGAAACTTAATGAACGTAACTATTAATGTATCTCATAGGTATAAAATATGAACCACATTTTCACGACTGCATGCATTATACGAGACGACAAAACCTTAAAGGCAATATTGGAGCAAAATATAGGTCAATCAACAAGAGGTATAGTAAGAAAAATTAATATATTACAATCAACTGTGTGCCGCCACGTAGAGAAATTAGGAAAAGCACACCTAACAAACAAGGTCGCATGTCAATCACCACAAATCTGATCTCACAGAGAAAAATCGAACTCTTTTAGATAGAATTATAACACGCGATCGAAAATGGATTACCTATGACAAAATTGTCTGCAAAAGACAGTGGCTTGATAAGGACCAACCACTCCCCTTACCAGATCCAAAAGCAAATATCCATGAAAAAAATTATATATATATATATATATATATATAGTGTATGTGGTGGGATTGTTGAGGCATAATTCAACGATTACTGCGGATACATACGTTCAGCAGCTACAAAGAGTGACAGAAACCCCATGAAAAGCGTCCTGCACTCATCAATCGCAAAAACGTCATTCTTTTAACCGATAATGATTAGCACATATAGCAAGAGCGAGTCAAGAAAAAATCTTGAGCCTGGATGATCTGTTTTACTACAGCTACAATACTTTCCGGACCTTGCCCCGACAGACTACTACCTTTTCTCTTCCTTACAAAACTTTCTGAATGGGAAAACCTTCAATTCTGAAGAGCAACTCGGATTGTAAAAACTTTGTCAGCCTAGCTGCTGTGGTTGGACAATCCAGTGTTCATATATTCATATATTCAGAACATCTTTTGACGGCTGCAATTTCATATACAGGAGGAAACAACCGATTTAAACTTATTTTTGCACACAAGACCCTCTGTAAGTATATATATTTTGAGTTCAGCGTCCCACGATAAGCAAAGGGAGATGATGGTGATGTGATGGACGAAAATGGTATAGTGATGAAAGTGGGAGGAAACAGGTGAATCCCCCACCCTTAAAAAAACACTGTCCATCTTGAAATCCATACGGCAGGAACTGGGATTGAGCCAGGGATTCCACACGCCAGAGGTAAGCGCTCTACCACTGAATCGCGCGGCCCCCAAGAATATAGAAATAAATTGGAGGTTAAAGAAAGAAGCTGCTGTATTGGCACGCGTAAACATTTAGAAAAAGTTAATGCTTTTAATTACAATTGTAGCGTATATAATTTTCCAATATATGTAATTCTCTAATTTCTACAAGTTAAACAATCAGAAATGAAGAATCTACCTGCTCTTTCCCTATTGTCATAATAAAAGGGCTAAGAATTAATTATTTAAAAAAGAAAATTGTCTTCAGAATTGAACTCCGCAAATATATATTAATTCAAAACATTAATCATATATATAGAATAAAGTTCCTTTTCCGCTGAGAAGTAAGGAATTTTTCACAGCTTCACAATAAACATGATCTTGGAAGCCACTAACCATAGTAGAAATGCCATTCGGTGTACGTTTCGTTTCAGATATTTGTATCATTCAAAGCATAAAGTCTGAGTATGCACTTAAAATAAGTAATATGTTAAATAGTTAAGTATGAAACGGAAAATAGCAGAATTGAAAAGTATACACATTGCTTTTAGATCTTCCTCCGGCATTATTACCTGTTAAATGTACACAAGAAGTGCGAGGGGAAAACAGTAGTGAAATAAGTATCACAAACATCTAAACCCCTAGTTTACTTAATAGTATTTTGTACTTACTAAAGAAAGAAAAAAACAAGGATGTTAGTATTACTGTTCAATTTCTGCAATACTTTGAAACAAGCTAAGTGGGGATCGGGCCAATAAACGCCTTCAACTACTTTCGATCATCACCTAACCATTCAAGGTATTAACAATTGTCTATTAGAAAGTGCATGTTACAATATATAGTTACATGCATATACATGTATTTTTAAGGGGTACCACCTCTGTATGTGCATCTTATCTTTCTGTGTTATTACTCTTAATCAATGTGGTTCAATCTATGTCAATAAACATAAAATATTATCTATTTGTTTTTCGTTACGAACAACCCACTGAAAAAGTGCCGGTGTCCTTAAGCCAAGAAAGGTTCTACCATATCGTTGTAGTAATATACTTATCTTATTCAGGATATATGGCAGCTAAGCTATCTACTGAATGGGAGATGCAACCATTAAAACTTTTCACAATGTGAACTCCTATAATAGTTGTTGTTGTTGCTTTTCTTTACATTTACTTATAAATTTAGTAGAACAAGAAAATTTAATATTAATACCAAGTGAAAGCAAGCAAACTCGGACCGTATCCTAAGGGACAAGTAAAACACATGGTTGAGATTGAGCAAAAACATGTATGCTGATTTAACGACAGATTCATCTTCAAAAATTTCTGTAAAGCAATTATTACCCATTAGAGGAAAAAATGAAGTGTGATGAAAATGCGGGGGTATACCTTTAGAATAGGGTGACCAGATTCTGACAAGCAAAAAGTAGACACAAATAAAATAGTATATGATGTTGAAGGAATTCAACACAACTCCAAATGCTTTGATGAATGACAAAGTAGAGTATTTATTAAAATATACAATGAAACTTCGTGTAGGGCTATTTTTTTTTTTTTTTTTTCGATTTTCGGAGCGTGGGATTATTTTAAGGAATAAGGAATAATTTAGATTGGCACGAGGGAACTTTTACTTCATTTGGTTAGCATTGCCGTCGTAAAGTAGAAACCTTTCCTATCTTACCAATATCTCAAGAAGCAGTACAAACAATATACTGCAAAACAATAGTTCGTTGATTATTCTCGTTTCCTAATCTTTTGTGGAGTGTTAAAAAACAGCGGAGCATCAGTTAGGAAAAGAGTTCCTGTGATTCAAAATGCACGAAAAATGCTATCACTTCTTTCAGATAATTTTTGATGCTCTATCGAATGGAGTGCTCAAAATTGAAAAATTCGCAAATAACAGAGACAAGACACACACAAACAGAGAATTCAGTAACGAATTTTTTAAGTTCGTTGAACATTAAAATATTGATAAGTTAACCCAGGACATTTCTCGATTTTCTAGGCAACTTCGCAACACGCAGAACAGCTCTTTGAAAAACAGTACTGTACTGCGAAAATCAGCGCGTCTGGTCACCTTACTTTAGAAGAAAATCTGCAGCTCTCTTAGCACTAATTCTCTATACATGATAAAGTTAAATGGAGTGCAGGGGAAGAGCGCGCAAAATATTGATTATGGTATCATGGAGAGTATTTGCTAGTAGTTTGATATTATAAGGAAATAATTTATTACAAGGGCACTGAAAGATAAGATGCACACCCAAACCCTCAGGGTACTATGAGATATTTTCCTATTAAACGGGGAAAATCAAAACCGAAGAAACAGCAAATGAAATAGTTTGAATGGCACGTACACAAAGGAGAGGAACTTGAAATATCTGTTGTTATTAATTAGTTGTATAACCAAAGTTCTTGACAATTTTGGATTGCTTTCACTTTATTAGAATAAAACTTTAACGACAGAACAAAAAATAATAAGAGCATGAACATACTAATATATACTCATAGTACCCCTACCACCCCTTCAGAATATTCACTAAATTTCTCGTTCTTGTAATTTCAAAATAGAAGGAAAATAAATATAAAATACAGAGCTATCTCACAAAAACACCATATTTCTTACAAGTTTCAAAATTCTGATATATATATATATATATATATATATATATATATATATATATATATATATATATATATATATATATATATACAGTGAAACCTCTCTAAAGCGGACAGCCGCGGGGAATCAAAAATTGTCCGCTATAGAGAGGTGTCCGCCTTCAAGAGGTTTCAGTATTTTTTATGTAAATTAGTGAGCAAGATAATATACAATTAGAAAAAATATTTTTGCATGAATCACGTATTTACCAATATTACATGCATTATTCTCTGTCATCCAATACTCTATGTTCGAGGCACAACATGGAAATAACATGTTATAGTTCCCTGCACTTTACACTTATCAGTACTTCCTTCGTTTTCAGTATGGCGCTTTAATTTGTGGGATAATTGGAGTTCTGAAGTGTTCTTTTTGAGACAATATACATACCTGAGGGCAAAAAGTACTAAACTTGTCTTCTGGTTGGTTAGAGACTCTAACGGGACAGTAGCATAATGTGTCATCCCTAACGGCGGGCAACTGTCAATCACTTTTGTGTCTAAAACAGCTTGGGTGGGAGTGGGATGCAAGCAAAGGACATAAGAGTGTTGCTAAACAGAGACGCTTCGTCTGGGTTGCTGAGCAGACAGTTGAGGGGGCAAAATGTTGTCACAATGCTTCCTTGGTAATACATGTATGAATTACTAAAAATGTATTTTTACTACACTTTTCAACTTATTTCTAGAGAAAGTGTCCGTAATACGGAGGTAAATAACACCTATAAAGTCAGAAAAGACTGTCCGTGTCCGTACTAGAGAGTGTCCGCTTTAGAGAGGTTTGTCAATATGCGTTTTCCTATTCCAGTGTTTGGGGAATACAAAATATGTCCGTTAAGGGAGGTGTCCGCTTTATAGAGGTGTCCGTTAGTAGAGGTTTCGCTGTATATATATATATATATATATATATATATATATATATATATTACAGCGAAGTTGGGAGGCAAATATAATGTACAACTACCTCAAACGATGAATATTTGCAATTCATGGATATATATTGCAACATTTTTATTTCGATAAGATACTATCAGCATCTTCTACTTATTAAAATTAAATAAAATATTGGAATGAACTTTCAGTAAGAAAGGAAAGAACACTATCTTGCAGAATACTAAGAAAAATAAATACACAAAATATGTATTTAAGAATCACATTGTCTGATAAAGAAATAATCTGTTACGAGGCTACACGAAAATGAGAAGTCTGCTCATCTGGATAAATGGTTATCATTATTCTCTTTCATGCTGGAGACTCAGCTTTAACACATGGTAGTAGTACTGTACATGTAATCCGGATCCTGGTTAAACTGTAGGTCCATACCTCATGATCTGTGGTAAAAAGGATCATTCTAATACAAAACATAAACTAATTCCCTGTGAAGTATTAACCCATGGGTAGATTGCATGCGCTAAATTTTGAATATAAGCAAACATGTGTCTTTAAAAAATTCTAACGAATACCTAACATACATTAGTCCTTTTGCTAAAGATGAATTCTAAGTAATTCAACTTACATAAATCTTAAATAGTATTTTCTGCAAGACTATGTGATTAACACATAAGAATTCACAACAATCGATTCAAAATTAATCCAGCAATCACACTAAGGATAAGTTTATGCCAAGTAAAATATCCTACATATGTCAGCATGAACGCTCTACCACTGATCCACCGCAACCCCAGCCTTCTGTCCATTCGCATACATGCATTTGCATATTTACATTTAGTCAACTAATCCACTTTCTTTGATACTTAGTGTGTCAAATTTCAAAATAATTTTCATAAAATGTGACTTCTTCAAATGAATCTCAACACATTTCCACTCGCAGCGAGGAACATGATGAATACTGTTCATTCGTCTTTATATTGTAACACATTTTCAGATTTGCGAAACATTGAAAACCTTTGGCATCTTAGGGGAACAGAGGTGAGTCTATAACCTTCGGCATATGAGAACAGAAGGAAGCCTATAACCTTTGCCATCTGAGAAAAACAGAGGTAAGTCTATAACTTTTTGCATCCAAGGAGAACAGAGGTAACTATACATTTCAATGCAAGCTAATCGGACGTTCGAAGATCTGAGACGCCTACCGCACATGAGCATTTGAGCTTTTATTACGTTGAGAAGGCTTTCTGCAGTCAGTGCTGGCAATTGTAGGAATACCTCTCGAGCGAAAAATGTGTTGGCATGAAAGCTAAAGTACGTATGTAGTTACACCTGACACTGTCAATTTCGTACTACTCTGAGGATATTTTTATGATTCAATATTGTGTGTTGTTAAAACTTTTTGTTGTGTGTCAATTTTCATACGTAAAGCATCCAGCGGCGCAAATCTGTCTCCAATATTGGGGGAGGGGAGGGAGGACCGTTCCTTTTTTTAAAGCGACGTTCACAGTATTTATGAAGTGGAAAGACAATGCTATGGAGGGTCAAGGGAGCAGAGTTGTCCACCATTGGGAGATGGGCAGATTTGAGGCTTATTCTGGGAGGATATCAATTTCATTTTACTTTCCTATGTGGCAATCGGACACAAATCATCACATTTCAAATCGGGTTATTGGGGGGACAGTCTCCCTCAGTTCCAAGATTGGAAGGGACATCCACATTCCCCGGGATTTGCGCCACTGAAAGCACCCGTACATTCAACTCATTAGTGGGAAACTCGAGATAGAAGGGAAATTTTAAATATGCGAATTACAACAGAAAATTGGATCAAGTACAATGGATGCAAGTTTATTTAAAATTGGTTGGTTGGACTGCATTTTAGCGCATCTTTCAGCACCGAGATTATGTAATACATGGAGTTACAGCTTATCGAAGGGTCAGAATCACTGAAGCTTCCATCGGGAATCGGACATAGGTCACCCGCACCACAGGTATACCCATGAGAGAGCTCTAAAACTTGCAAAGTTTCAGTGAAAAGAGGATATAAATAGTGTTCGTGTTTGTAATCATATACAGCCCCTCTCGTTTAACACTCGAGAAAGTGTAAATTAAAAATGGCGTGCAAAAGTCAGTAATTTGATTCAAATCCGTAAGTAAAAGATGGAAAGTTTAATATTTCTGTATGTGAAAATTACGATTGATCTGTGGAAGTGAATTAACGAAACGTTTGTTCAATGTTCTCTTCTGAGAGAGGTGAGGAACTTACAGAGCCTTGGTAACAGTTATTGTAAGCGCGCGCACACACACACACACACACCAAAAAAAAAAAAAAAAAAAATTTGAAATTTGAACCTTGACATTCTAAAAGTTTGCCTAAGAACTAGATTCGGTTTATCTTTAAGAAGGGAACTGTGTTAGACACACCTAAAAACTTGATTTAAAAAATGACACATTACAGTGCATATTGGACGCGTACATGGCGCTATGAACAAGGAAATAAAACGATGCTTATTATGTTAATGTAATAGCGAACGAACCTACAGACGATTACTGCCATTTTTAAAATGAGGTTTCGACATGTGCAGTAGGACCGTTGAATGATTTTGGACATTTACAAATACGGACAATCTGAGTTCAAGAGTGTGAGAGTGAAATTGCCATCACTGGATTTTCAAAGGGAGTTCAGTTCTGCGAAATACTTACCAAAACGTTTGCTTATTCCGCAATATACCATCTAATATATTTATATTAGTATATTTATATTATTATATAGTGCCATAGTGTATTTACTGTAGTTAATAAAGTTCTGTGAAGTGTGTAAATAATTATTTTATATGAAGTATTATGTGCAGGGGAGTCGTTAAGGGGGTGAGGGGGAGGAAGCCTTCCCCCCAAAGTTACCAATTTCGTCATAAGTTGGCAAATTAAAATACCTAGGTGTCAATTTGAAGAATTCCGTTTTGTTCAATTAACTTATTTGGTTTAACATTTTCTCAAGTACCCAGTTGCTGCAAATTATTATGAGTTCTTTTATAGACTTGGCATAAATTTTGTGTAGTTTCCTATCTTGAAATAAATTGATATATTCTTTTAAAGCTTCTTGTTGCAAGTGATCACACTTCAATTTAATATTCCTAAACATTTTAAAGAATCTTTAATGAAAAATCGGGAAATTGTACCACTAACAAGAGCAGAATAGAAGTGGTGTGCAAAATTAAAACAAAGACAGACGGAAGAGGCGTTTCGGTGTAAGGTAGAGCATTGGACGCAAAAGTATTTGACACACGAGCACATACAAGACAACAGGCAGATTGTGGAGATTAATAAGGGAATAATAAGAACTGATATTAATAAAATAAGAAAGAGGCAGTGACTAGTTAGTATACTTTTTACTATGTATAGTACGTAAATTTGATAAATTTAAGCTTTTTTTCTAATAGAAAATGTCAAAGGGAAATGGATTTCGAAACCAGAGTGAATACATTGTGTAAGCGTGTCTGCTTTGTGTGTGAATAGCCTTTCGCTTTGAAACAAAAGGTGATCATAGTAATACAGAAGACAACAAGAGCTTATTTCAGTTCTGTTTTGCAGTAAGACTATATTTACAGGGCTTTTCGAATAGGAACTGAACAAAAGTGTGTTTTGAGAATTTTATCACAGTAGGGTTCTGGGGGTATTGTTTGGTGGGGGAAAAAGCTACACTGGGCGAGTTAAATCATTTCATCGCTTCCGCTGTGAACCTAAGTGCAAGATTCCAGAAGTCACATTTTTGGGTTTCAAACGATACGTCTGCTGGGTGAAAGCATAGACCGGTGAATGTAGCCGTTCCTACCTTATTTTTAATTTTGTAGTCGCTGTTTTCGGAAAGCTACAAAATTGCAATTCTTTCTTTCTTTATAGTTAAGTCAAAGCATTACGTAACCATTGTGTTACTTATGTTGCTCACAGGGCCACAACTATTGGGGAGCAAGTCATGCACGTGTCCCGGACGTCTGGTTGGGGGGTGCCTAAAACAGTATTTAATACTTTTCATCAGAGTGCGAAATCATGAAGTCGAAGTGAGAGGAGATTGGAGAAAAAAAGCGATGCGCACTTTTACACTTCGAAGTTTAGATGTAAGTTCGCGTATTTGGGCATCCATAAGTAGTAAACTATACAAAGTTAGGCATTACGAGGATACTGCTGACCACTAGCTCACCTAATAATTAAATATAATAAACACGTTGATTACATATGACTTACTGTAATTATTTTGCAAACTTCTGATATTTCAGTGTATTATCCCTCCAGCATGGTTTTAGTGGAAGCAATTTTGTCAAAAAGTATTTATTGGGGGAATTTCCCGTTTCCCAAGGATTTCGCATACTGTTTTTCATCATAAATTCCCCTATTTCAATTCGATAATAAGTAATGAATTTAATGTAGAATCAAATCTCATACATTAAAATATGTATTATATATAGTGCATTTTTCTCTTCTCTAACCGCAGACTTCAATTTTGGTAGAAAATCATTCTACAAACTTTCTTCCCCCGTTGGGAACACGACTGACCTTCACGACGCTGTTAACTAAAGAGTGGGCAATACGATTTATTTGGTTTGATTTAGTTTTAACGTCCCACGTTTATCCTGAGTAGGCTGAAGGACACGTGGACCTACTGATTATAGTGGAATCCGAACCACTTTGGTCGTTAAATGCTCTCCCTCTGGGAATTGAACACGGGACCCCACGCGCTGAAAGCTCGGAGTCTAGCCACTAGACTAGCGGGGAAGGCAAGATTGATTGATTGATGGTGGCGATTCAAAGGAGGCCATATGTTATAAAAATATAACAGTATGTCAGACGTGCAGAAATATTCCCAGTGAATATTAAATATATGCACAATAGAACTTTCATATTTTTCATTCAAAATTCAATTCAGGATCCTCCTCATAATATCGTCATGGGTTCAGATTGATTGATTGGGGGTTATAATGAGGACTTCAGCTTCAAGTCATCTTATTTCTACATTTGCCCCCTTCAAAACATAGTTGTTACTAGTTATCGACAAATACAATTTACCTCCAGGTTCTTTTCTCGACCGTACTCTTTATCGCATTATTGCTAAAACCAAAGTCTGCTACTACCTTTGAATTTATTAGTATGCAACGGGGACAGATCCAGGACGGACTTCTGGGGGGCGGTGGGTTATAATACTATTACTAACAAGTTAAGAGCTACTTGACGGTGGGTTATAATACTGCTACTTACAAGTTAAGAGCTACTTTTAAGAGCTCCAACTTTGGATGGGTTTTATTTTATATTTAAAATTAAAAAAGCTGCTGCTTCTTGGGAGCGATCGCTCCTCCCTGGATCCGCCCCTGTCTCAGACAAGCCACACTAACAAGTGGTTCAGGCAAAGGTCAATTAATGACATTAGTATGCTGTTCCGTCAAAATGTCAATTTTGACCAGGATGTAGGTTAGTCTGGTCTCTCACTGAACTCCTCAATTGCATGTTTATGTAAATTAGATATCCCTACATCACAAGCAGTAAATATAGCCTGCATTATTCTACATTGTTTAATGCATTTCTACAACTGATTGTAGCTTTCAAGGTTCTCGTGAGAATTGGCTGGCGGACAGTAACTAACCTAGCCATGAGTTGTCAAATTAACAGTTGTGCATCGTGGGTGATGATAATGATCCTGAGTTGAGGTGTGAAATTGGACTCGAAAGCTGAACAAGGGCTCTTACCAACACAGTTTCCCTTCTCAACCTAGATTACACATTTCCACTAATATTTTCTCGAGTCTCGCTCCTAAAATTTAAATGATGCAATCAGAATCATGAACACTTTAACAGAGTATGAAAAGAAAATGTTAAATTCTTACTTCAACACTTTAACAAACGGATCTTATCCTGTAGAGCAGCTTTTCGAACTTTTTCATGTGGGGACCACTTTATACTTCTTTTTAAGCATACACCAATCCCTTAATTTTATATTGGGTATTTTCTAACATTTTTTTTCAATAACTGACTACTATCAAGAACAGTTTAATACAACCACCTATATGTAATCAAAATTTGGAGAATCTTTATCTTATTAAATCCTATAATCTAATTATATGATCTGAGATTCTAAAGTTTTTGGATTAAGATTTAATCTAAGGGAATCACAAATTGGGAAAGTTGCTACAGAAGATATGTCTATTAAGCATATTTTAATACAACTAAAATTTAAATCTTTAAATAAATAAATAAAATTCAAGTCAACAAAATTTGGCAATTTGCCAATCAGTGCAGAAATGCTAATTGTTTCCTCGGATATAGCTGTTTTCTCTATATTAGAAGTCTGATTTAACGTAGATTCTAGTTATGACCGAAAATTACAAGCGGTTACAATTCTTCGAATTCATCTGGGAAGTACTGCAAAGGGAACTGACAAAACTAAGGAAGTCCCTATACATAATGCATATGACGACAAAATGATTAAAAAGAATAGCGAAATACGAACTAATGTAAAAATCAATGGACACACAGTAAAAATACACAACACTAGAAACTAGGAATACAAACATCGTAGCGACAAGTGACATTTCAAGTAATTGGATGCGACACACTGAAGAACTATGTATAAATATGAATCAAATTCTGTAGATCAGTATTAAAGAGCAAAATGAAACAAGAGGACGACGAACCTGGGATACCAAAGAATGAAATCAAGAAATCGACAAGTGGCATAAATGATATACCATTCGCATCAATTACGAATATAGAGTAATACGAAAAGAATGAAATATTACCAATTTCTTAAAACACAAAACAGAAATCGAAAATCAAATAGAATATTATATGACTGAACAAATGATCCGGCAGAGGGATTGCATAAACTTAGTTGGATTTAATGACTTTATTTCAGCATCAAGTCTACCTGTGACAGGATTTAAGATTCAAAATCGTATTCAAATAATTATCCACGCACAAACTCGAAGAATCCCCGTGTCACGTGCATTAGTCATTTTTGGCTACAAAGGGGCACTTTAATTTAGCCTCTAGTTACACCGTTAATTTACTGTGAATAATCAGTGAAAGCTGTGAATAAAGGAAATGTATGTCAAGTTTCAAGATTCAGGAAAAGCTTTGTAGTGGGTAAATTGGAATATTTGTACTCGTGCTAAGGAAAGTTGTGAGATGATTTGAGCAGATGGAAGACTAATAATAAAAACTTGCATACCCGAAATGAATTAGTCAGTTCAAATTCCCTTTACATATGCTTAAAGAAAATTATTGTATGTTTGCACACGATCGTCAAGTGTGTTTGGTGGTATGTGCCACTATACGTATCAAAAACGAATGTGCCATCATACACTTCATAACTTGTTCGTAAGTTGTGCGTTTTCATTGTCCTCCCTTGTCTCTGGAAATAGATTCCACCTTCTTGTAACTTTTCAGTTTATGCACATCTGCACTTCAGCTTAATAGAAGTGAACACAAGAAAAGGATTATGGAAGTGAAAACTTACGATGTGTGTGTGTGCTGAATGTTATACTTAAGATATTGTTCCCAAGGTACTGTTTAAAAACACGAATATCAACAAGCCTACTCAATATAATATCTAAAGCAGAACTTTACTGATCCATATCAAATACTACTGTATACTTTCTTTGAAAAAAGATCTTTTTAATGTAAAATCTGACTCAATCGTTATATTTATGGCAAACATAACCTCAAAGTATTTGAAACATCACGTGTTTCAATATAGACACTAGCTTGTTCAAGCATGAAGGTGCTGCAGTACAGTTCATATAATTGAATAGCCACCACAGACCTCAGAAATTAAAATAGACTTTGTCCACTTGGGGAATGGAATTCGCGATGTAGTGGCCAGTACACCGGAAGACTAAGAACGAGACGTGCTAGAGTTGCCTAACTTTATCTCTTAATTCCCCCATATATACAGGATCATTTGATCTAAGACGTGCTATAGAAAAACTGATACTAGCTGTTAGAACTAATTTGAATAAATTACAAGCAGCGCAGCCTTCAACCTGACGCAAAGGGATGTCGCTAGGATGCAAGCAATTTGCAGACAAGCCAAAAGGTTGGGGGAACAATTAGTAATATAATATCAATTATTCTTTATGGGTGGAAGGCGATATTCAAGATAGACGTGAATTCGAATTTATTAAAACTACTTTTTTAAGCTTGAAATATTGAATAGCATGTATCTATCTATAGGATAATCAAATATTAACGATATACTTAACGTAATAAATTTCAATAACTTAATAAATCACTTACCCATGACTGCTTGATACATGGGCAGCTTACTGCAACCAAATCATCTGAAACTAATGCTGCAAATTTTGAGCAGTCCAACATCCAAAATTTTGCAAAGTTGCTCGTTAAATGGACTGAAAAGAACTTAAATCGAATTCTATCCACAACAGAAACATTAATTAAGCAGTTTTACTTGTGGATATCGGCATTTGCACTATTAATAGTGATGTAATTTTCAAATAACCCAGATAGAGGATTATTACATGATGGGCTAACTGCTAATTATCGTGGTATGCTCAAAATTCTCTTTCTTTCTATATTAATGTTCAACACATTGTATATCTCGCACGAATGGTATAAATTTTATGTAACGATTCGAAATGGTACACATGTTTTATCATATACATAAATCATACAGTATATACGTACAGTTAACTTACGGTGTAGATGCCTGCAAATATGACCTGAAAGACATGTCTAATCATATAAAAAAACACCGTTATCACACATTATTACAATTATTATTATTATTTGAAAATGAATTGTTTACGTACTTGTGGCAGTATTTGATTAAACATAACAAAAGCTGATACAGTAAAAAGAATTAAGGCGAGACACACGAAAAGGAATGAAATCTTAAAATAATAATGCATACAATTGCACATTCAAAACGAAGTATATACATAGACTATCTTTCCGGAGGAAAAAAAAAAGTCTCGGGCGGGACACAGACTCTTTTATCACTTGGAAAACTTGTAGAAAAAGAATTGAATTGGCCAATAATAATAATAATAATACATACATCTTAGATTTATCATAGCAACCCTAACTGGAATTTCGTTTCTTGACATTACTTTTCACATCATAATAACGTTAATTACAAAATCTAATCAGATCACATTTACGCAAACAAACGGTAGATTTTTTTTTTATGTCCTTACATTTCGAGCCATTCATCTAGTGCATACAGATTTTAATTACGCCAAGCAGTTCGCAATAGTCCGAAAATAAATCACATCAAAAATTAATCAACAGCCAAATGTAGGTATTACTGAAAGCCACACAAAGAAACTGAGCAAATTACGCCGAGTATTTAAAGTTTGAATACGAAGTATTCAGTAACTTGACTGAGATAGACACACAATCTAATTGGAGAATCTTGAACCTAACAGCCAGAAATAAGTTATGTACAGCAGTAAATCTAACCTTTGCATACAACTTCGAAATTTTCTAAACTCGCTATATTTAAATGTCGCAACCACGCGAAAAAAGTCACTTGTAACGACTTCCTTGCGAAAGCAATGAAATCTACGTTGGACAATGTTAGTTCTACAATTTTTTTTTTAAATTATTACATACGCTTGTAGACACATTTCTAATGGGATTTGCAAATAATGCCGTTTTTGTCACGTGATCATGCACCGAGGCTAAGGGAGACTGATAATGAGGTTGTGATAATGGTAAAATGAAGGGAGGAGAAAACCGAGAAAACCCACGCGTACAGAGTGTGTCCACCACAAACCTCACTTGGTGCGGCCTGGAACCCCATGCAGAGCTACCGCGGCCAATTTTTTTTTTTATTTTCCTTTTTAACAGGAATAAATAACACTTCTGTAATAAAGAAAACTGTAACCTTGGTATAAGCACTCTTCCTTAAAATTCAAAATGTATAACATGGAATACAATGTATTGCAACACCAATGCGTCAAACTTCGCAATCTCATTATTCTTATTTACGTGCTCTAAATCTTACTGTGCGCTTTGGACGTAAAAAGCCTAGAGTCAAATCCTATCGATCACAACCGAACTCTCAGAAAATTGGTCTCACTCCAAAGCGCCTACTTATAGAAAATAAACGTATTGACACAATATATATATTATAGAGATAGATTACAATATGTACTTCTACTGCAACCATTATTATCCATGTATCAGCTTGTACTTTAAAAATAAAATTTGGTCTGGAATATAAAAACGTTCTACCTACAAAATGCTACGATACTTTTTTAAAATTTTAAATTTCTCTATACAACATGTCCAGGAAATACACAAAACATTCACTCTTTCGCCCGCTGCTCTCGGCAGTTCAAGATTCACCAAAAGCGATTTATTATACATCTGCGAAATAGATATCGACTAGCAGGTAACAAAGGAAAGATCTGTATTATCTTTCCTTATCTGTAGCATGTGCCGATGTTTTAAATTTCCTGCAAGCTCCCCAAACCCAAGGAAAAAGGATTCGAAGAAGTGACGAAAACTTGCAGTATAGAATATGAATGGAAACCCTTAATGGCATGAACCTATTGATACACTCGCCAGTTAGCCATTAAAGCAATTAAGAATGCCACAGACTACTATTTTTTTGGGGGAAATTCGTTTCAGTTCCGTTTTTTCTTCTCTTTGGTTTTATAGCTTCCTGAAACACCAAAGTGTTTGAAAGGAAATCAAGATCATGTAGGTGTCTAACATATAGAGGTAGATTTAACATAACATAGGAACAACGTTGCTTCATTGCGGTCAATTTCTAAAACACAGGTGGTTAACTTTTTTAATGCTTTCCTGGCTTCACTAGTTCTTTCCAAAACATATTCCCGTCAAAAATAAACTGAAAATTCACAAGGGCAATTGGGATTATATAGGATACTGAAAAGTATTTCAGACAAAACTTTAAAAAGATATTAAGTCCGTGTAATAATGTATTAAATTTGGAACGCTTTGGTTCAATCCCATGAAATACTATTTCTCAAAAAGAACAACTCACACTGGGCCAGCAGTTTCCAACTGTTGTATCACCGCAGTCCCATAGGAAGTATGGTAAAAATCTAGAATTTGAAAATCATGAGCATTAAATAATTTGTTAATACGAGAAACTATAAAAGTCAATGCCTCTAGCGGCAGCAACGATGTTCAGTAGAACATAGTCACTTCGTTACACTATTATTATTCACAGAAACCAAACAAATGTCGCGATATTGTGGGCGTCAAGTAAGGTATTTTCTTTATTATTCCTTTTCTCTTCCAAACAGAGGGACTGCTGCTGGGAATGAAATTTTAGTGTCAACTTGTATAGAACACTGCAATGTACGTTTAAAAAATGAAATCTTATGCGAGTTTTACGTCCAATGCTTATGCCGGCTAGGCTCAAGGAGACTGTGAAGATGAGAAATGAATGAAATGGTGGAAAGAAGAGTGGGAGAAAACGAGAGAACCCCGAGGAAACTCAGGCACACGGTGTTTGTCCACCACAAAGTTCACTTAGCGGGAGCAGGGCATGAACTCGGGACCCTATGCATCAGAGGTGAACGCTCTACCACTGAGCCACTGCGGCGCAATGTACCTTAACTTTATTATTTAATCCTAAAGTGAAACCGGTAAATAGCAAGTTAAATGGTGCATAAACGACTCTTATTCACTACTTCAAGCACTTATATTTAAAAATAAGTTAATTCCCTTACCTGACGACTTTTCAGCCTTCCAGCTACTCCAACTATTCTTCTCTTTTTAAGATGCATTCTTCATTTTTTTTTTTTTTTTGTTTGTTTTGTTTTAAATTACGAGAGTACGATTTCCTAGAGTCTTCCCTTGCACATCCAGAGAAACTATGCTTCCTCCTTCTGGCGTGTAAGATGATTTCAAATGTCTACACGCCTTTTCTCTCTTCCCTTGTAACACGTAAACCAGACTCGTATACACAATATGAATGGTTTCAGGTTAATGCAAAAGCAGCGCTTTTAGTCTTATGAACTGAACATACTAATTACCGTCCTTCCTCAAAATATTAGTTCACCCCTTAGTACATGCCTTGATATGCCTATAGTCGTCAATGGCAGTGCCTAGTTCAATAGTATTCCTAGGATCACTTCAGTATTACTTTCACACAATAAACTGAAGCATATCACAAATTAGTTACATTTTGATAATTTAGTTCTCAAATAGTAAGAAATGAGAGGGTGAGACGTCCGTTAAAAAAAAAAAAAAAAAAAATTAATATTGAATGTAAACTAGAAAAATGACTACTTCTCATCTTAAAATCTCTTCAACCTAGCTTCAACTTTTTAAAATTTTGTAACACACCTTAATCCCCACGAGCTGAGATATTCCAGATCGAATATAGAGCTTAAATATTTAAATTAGAAAAAAAATTCATATTGTGTATATGAGAGACTAGTCTACATCATACTTAAGAAAATCTTGCCATTATATGCACGAAAAATACCAGTTTTCAATGGATTTTTCAGAGGTTGCTCGTGGTTATGACTGGCTTACCTCGGACCAATTTGGGATAAGAGCTTCATGTGGTTCGGATTCATGTTAAGCTGTTAAGTGCACGTCTCACAGCTTCGATGCTGCACTAGACGTTAAACTCGCCTCAAAAGATTCTTGAAGCACAGCTGCTAAACGTATCTGCTAGTTTTACAAAAATCGTTAATTTAGAAGGTATCTACTACAGTATTCAAACAGACTTTATTTGTCCATCAATAAGCCCTATCGACGAGTTGGAACAGAACAAAGGGGCATATGCAACAGTAAACTAGTTAGTATTTTTGAGACAGTCGTTATTCTTGCTTTACTTCATCTACGTCCAAGTTTATTTTTCTTTGTTTAGCACTATCTTTGAAAAACATGAAAAAATGAAGTAAGACTTCGAACATCCATAAACATCTTATGCTGTAAATGAAAAAAAAATCTACTCTAAATCCCTTTGACTAAATTTTCGAGAAATAAAAATTTTCAGTTAAAACTAAATAGCGACTTCGACGGATGCAAGAATGGCTTTAGTCCGTCAATCGAGCCACAATCTGAGCACTTTAAGTAGGAACTAAACGTAATAGGCTTCTTAACATGACACTTTCAGTTATTTCCAGATAAGCCGGACCTTCCAACAAGGGTCTCGTCCAACTCGTGCGAAGACATACGAGATAAGGAAGCAATCGACTTACAACAATACAAAAATTTTGGGTACAGAGCTGTGTAATCATTCTTTCATCTAATAAGAGGCTTTTTATTCTTTTTTATAAGACAGACATCTAATAAGAGGATCTTTACTCTTTTGTAAGAATGAAGACTCAAGATGCCTGTTAATAATCACGAGAATCTAAGATGAAAAAGTGGAATTAATGAATGATTAAAGGGGGGAGGGATTGGGGACGTCAACAGCAAGACTGTATGTCCCCAAGATGAAAGGATGGATCAAATGTATGCAAATTATGATGAAAAAAAAAATGGTGATATAAAGATTGGAATCATGGATTGGTGGAACTAGAAAAACCTCAATTCAGGAATATATCACGCCGAATTACGACCTTCGTACCAGAAAGGAATGCTCTACTAATGAGACACTGCGTTTGTCCCAATAACTTCGGCATGGTATTCAGATTCATCCTTTTGACAAATAAATATTTAAATGCCTAATTAGTCTAGATCCAACTTCAACTGCTCACAATTGATTAAAACCAAACTTTTCTTTTTCACTTCTTAGGGAATTTATAAATATAAATTTACAAATTTCAGTCGAAAATATAAACTTTTATTACATATCGGGAAGAATTTATACAAATTATTGAGATAAAAGACATAGGGAACAATAAGCAGTTTTGTAATCTTTTCTTCACACCAGTGTGGTAGAAGACGCCTATCCATACACAAAAGCAATGTATTCTAGCTTCATCTACTTGCAAAACTTCACTTTTGTTCCCACACTTGCTGAACTGACGGAGCATCGAATTCTGCTGTATTCGGCGAACTTCAACACCAATTGAAACAAAGCGACCTGCTGTTTTTCCAATGTGAATAACTGTGACAATATCAGAATAAAAGCGATCAAAGCTCTAACAATGTATAATTAAATCTAACTGGAACTGAGTACCTGCAACTTTTCGAGGTATAACGACTTTGGTCATTAATTTCCTAGTTCAACGTTCAATGAACTCTAGCAAATCCATTGCAGGAAGTCAATTCCGTTAGTATTTTGCATTAGTACACACGTATTACCGAGTGCATAACTTACGAGTTAATGGTTCTAGCCACAACCCTTCATTGATAAGTCAGAACAAGGATACTTCACGTTAACATATATCCTTTCCTATAAATAGAAATATTATGCTTCCCTCTATTACGCATTAAAAAGTACATTGAAAAAAAACTTATCGAATATCAACATTCACGGTACTCCCTCCCCCTCAGGTGCCAAGTCTCCCTCAGGCATTCTTAGCACTATATATTGGCAGAACATATGCAGATAATTCGAGTGAAGCAAGTTTTGATGTCATTAAAATGCTATAGAACAATATACACTTCTAATATACTGAACTATAGATCATCCAAAATGAATAGATTGGAAGTTATGCAAAAAAATTTAAGTATAACAACGAAGTGGTATTAGTTAAATAACTTGCAACATTTGTTATTAAATGCTGTTGTACCTAATTATGAACTGAATACTGAAACAAACAGATTAAAATTTATCAATAATACAATATCCTACCCTATCTTTTAAAATCTCGAATAAACCTTTCCCAGCCTAGTTTCCTATGTGATCGGTCATTCATTCATTTTGCCCCTCTTCTAACATCTCCTCCTCAGTTCCACAAGCTATCTTGCCCCGAATTCTCATCCGGTCTACCAATGAGTTGTCCTTGTTCCTGGCCCTGGCTGGATCCATCCACCCGTTGCCCTCGTCCCCCCTGGTCCTCGGTCCGTTGTCCTCTTTTCCCTTGATCCTGGTCCGTTGCCCTCGTATTCCCTCGTCCCGGTCCGTTGTCCTCTTATCTCCTGGTCCCGGTCCGCTGTCCTCTCCTGGTCCTCGGTCCGTCGCCCTCTTCTTTCCTGGTCCTCGGTCCGTCGCCCTCTTCTCTCCTGGTCCGTTGCCCTCTTCTCCTGGTCCTCGGTCCGTCGCCCTCTTCTCCTGGTCCTCGGTCCGTCGCCCTCTTCTTTCCTGGTCCTCGGTCCGTCGCCCTCTTCTCTCCCGGTCCTCGGTCCGTCGCCCTCTTCTCTCCCGGTCCTCGGTCCGTCGCCCTCTTCTCTCCCGGTCCTCGGTCCGTCGCCATCTTCTCTCCCGGTCCTCGGTCCGTCGCCCTCTTCTCTCCCGGTTCTCGATCCGTCGCCCTCTTCTCTCCCGGTCCTCGGTCCGTTGTCCTCTTCTCTCCTGGTCCTGGTCCGCTGTCCTCTTCTCTCCCGGTCCTCGGTCCGTCGCCATCTTCTCTCCCGGTCCTCGGTCCGTCGCCCTCTTCTCTCCCGGTTCTCGATCCGTCGCCCTCTTCTCTCCCGGTCCTCAATCCGTCGCCCTCTTCTCTCCCGGTCCTCAATCCGTCGCCCTCTTCTCTCCCGGTTCTCGATCCGTCGCCCTCTTCTCTCCCGGTCCTCGGTCCGTTGTCCTCTTCTCTCCTGGTCCTGGTCCGCTGTCCTCTTCTCTCCCGGTCCTCGGTCCGTCGCCATCTTCTCTCCCGGTCCTCGGTCCGTCGCCCTCTTCTCTCCCGGTTCTCGATCCGTCGCCCTCTTCTCTCCCGGTCCTCAATCCGTCGCCCTCTTCTCTCCCGGTCCTCAATCCGTCGCCCTCTTCTCTCCTGGTCCTCGATCCGTCGCCCTCTTCTCTCCTGGTCCTCGGTCCGTTGTCCTTGTATCCCTTCGACCTCTGTTCGTCGCCCTCTTCTCTCCTGGTCCTCGGTCGTTGCCCTTGTCGTGGTGCTGGCCGCTGGTCCTCGCTCCATCCACCCATCGGTTGCCCTCCTCTCTTGAGTCCTCGGTCCACCAATCGGTTGCCCCCCTTTTGCTGGATCCTCGGTCTACCAATCGGTTGCCCCCTTCTGGCTCCTCGGTCCATCCATCGATTGCCCCCTTCTGCTGGATCCTCGGTCCATCCATCGATTGCCCCCTTCTGCTGGATCCTCGGTCCATCCATCGATCGCCCCCTTTCGCTGGATCCTCGGTCCATCCAACGATTGCCCCCTTTCGCTGGATCCTCGGTTGGCCTCTTCTGCTGGACCCAGTCCATTCATCGGCTATCTCTAGCTGGTTCTCGATCAAATTGTGGGCTGGATTCTTTTGCTGGTCCTTGGTCAATCCATTAATTGTTCTTTCAATTTTTGCACCTCTTGACAGATGTAATTTCAACCACACAATATGTTACTCGCGATGGATTTTGCATTCATTCACTGCTTCTCTTTGTCCTTGATTCGTTCGTCGTATGTACCATTTGGAATTTTGATTCCTTACAACTTATTATGCTATATAAATTTTAGAAATTCAATATGCTTAACTGGCTCTGACGTAATCTATTCAAATATTTTGTCCACCTCAACATTGCGTTGCAGTTGCAATTCTGGAATTTCCAAGTACAGCCCAATGCTGACTCAAATCCTATTTCCTGATATCTGTCCATCTCCGTTCCATGATATTATTGAAACTAGTCCTCGAGGCCGAACAAAACACAATTACGCCTACAGTTTTTAGTAGAAATGTATCCTAACTTTCCTATGCACTTTGCCCATCACTTAATACTGCCAACTTCCATTATACACTATTGCCAGGAACACACTGCCGGATTCTTGCCCTTCGCCCCAAATGATAAAAAGGACATCAACATCTGCTTGTAAAGCCATATTACCTGAAACGAGACCCCTCCCAAAATTCTCTACCCACAAACTGTTATGCCTAAACTCATTTGAAAAAATAAATATATATGTTAAAAAGAAATCTTACTGTATTATTCATCCATCAAAAGGATCTGAAATAAAGTAAACGACAACGCATATTATACAATAGTACGTTACAAAAATCTGCTTCCGGAATACTTTATACCTTCTCCAATTAAACCATCTCAGGCAAGCCTACAGGAAAAACAATCCTTCATCCGTTATCATCAAACCATATTGCCACTTTACAGTTTTCATTCCTAGGAAGGTCAGGCAGTGCTACTCTTGGATTAAATCTGAAAAGCATACTCCAAAAAAACAAAAGAATACAAACAACTGAGCAGAAACCTGCTCAAATCACTAGGACACAAGACTAGAATGAAATCAGGATAAAAAAATATGCTTAATAAATATTTGGCTTCAGTGACCTTCCTCTAAAGCAAATAAAGAGACTGTATTCGGTACCCATGAGTGTTTTTACACAGTTGAATTTAAGAGAAGAGTTTATTCAAGATAGCTTTTAGGAGAGGTAAATACTTATCGTAACACTAAAGTAACAACCTTTCCTGAAGTCACCTAAAAACTGTTTCCTCCTTACCATTTTCTGCAATTCGACCGAGGAAAACACTTATGAGTGCAGAACACAATGGATGAATTAGCTTTGTTTTGCACGGAGAATAGTAGGCGAAAATTGATTTTTTTCTTTTTTTTAAAAATTCATTTGTGTGTAAAAACTGCATTAATGAAGACTATCACTAACTACTGAATAAGTACAAATAAAAACACATGTAGGCTTAAGCCTTGAAACTATCAAATAATGTTGTCGATTTCCAGAAATCCTTCAGTTTCAAAATTTGAACACGTCAACTATTAAGTACAACAAAAAATTTTAATTTTACGTACTTATAAGTTACGGTTTTGCATCATTTTGCACATGGTCTCATGCTATAAATTGAGGTTCATGTGGCCGAACAACTGCAACATTTATCACAATTTTCTATGCATTATTCATACATTACCAAACAGTGCGTAGACTGACAATAATAAAACTGGAAGATGCATAAGGAAGTATTTTTATATAACCACATAGCTAATTTAATGACGTGAATATCTACACAAATCCATACATATAAATGCAATGTACCATATTACTAGTCAGATACAAGGTACTAAAATATCCTATTGTAGTAAGCTATTAAGTATTGAAACACTCATTGTATCAAAAGAATCATTACATGAATCGTCGTAATGCTCATATCTTGTTACAATTTACTGAACATACAAGTCCTTTATATAAGTGACTGCTCACGTACTAAAGGAAAATAAAAGCACATAAATGAAAATTCTTACCAGGATAAAGTAATCGGAGTATGCGAATTCTCTAAAGTGTCTATCGATAGCTGCTTTCAATAAACAAAAAGGATCAATGATTAAAAGCGGTCAAATATTCTATTTGCATCCAGTAAGACTTATTTTATTCTTGTGAAATGACAAAGAGACACAGAAGAGTGGGAAATGCTAACCGACAGTGTTGTAGGTAGTATCTTTTAAGATCAGAGACGTGCAAACATTCCAAAACAGAAAAACAGAAATTGCCAAAAAAAATATTACCTGACTTAAAAATCTCTTGAGTCCACACTGCACCACAATGATCTGAAATTAACTCACACGCGCACGAACTCATTTGCATACATTCACACTAACATTTAATATTGGGTACAAATTAGCAAGTCAAATTTACAATCAATACATAACATGTTGATGTCGCATACCAATACCTATAAATAGAAATCATCTTTGCTCCACTGAAGTACTAACGTCAGTTTAAATGTCTACGATCCAAAGCAAACTTACCAAAGAAAAAAAAAGTATTACAAATTCTGAAAAGCAGCAGAATATATCCCAAAGCAACACTGGGCTTACAGCTGACATTAAAAGGTTAACTACTACTGTTAGTGAGAAAAATTTGTAAAGTACACCAAATTTGTGTTTCTTCATTAACACTTTCCTACAATGCACATTCGAACTAAGAAATTAAACACAGTGTAAGAATCAAGTCTTTACAGCATTGGAGAATAATATCTGGAAGTGAAAGCCAACAAAGAAATATGTACATTACACATTTATACTGGAATTGTACCAGGATTCCTTCACAAGAAAAAAACGCTTATAAATACAAGGTCTTCATAATCGAGTGCAGTAAATTTTACATACAACACCTACTTACACCAAGCACATTCCTCAGCGATCTTCATATATAACTATTAGTGGGACGAGTGACCCTCCCCTTCCTTCCAGAGAAAAGAAAACTTGTTCCAATTAAAATTTAGTGCATCTGTTTTCAAACCAACTGTAATTTTAAGCAATCTCCATGCAACACGAACAAATCACCTTAACGAAAGAAAATGAACCTAAGTATCTCCCTGCCAGTTAACATGAAAAGCAAACGCCAAATACTATTTCTCTGTCTCAGGCATTCCAAACCAAGCAACCATTTTTACTCTTCTGAATGTTATATTTCAGGTATCTATACTGAATGTTATATTTCAGGTATCTATAAGATTTTAAGAAAATTATTACTTAACACAGTTCTCTCCAATTTTTCCTTCACATACTATAGAAAAAAAAATCGGAAACGTTAATACGATATACGTTGCATAGGCAGGAGAACTGAACAACTGAAACTGAGCAAAAGAAAAATTCAAACTGATTGTTTCTTTAGATCCAATCAGAATTGTCACACTTACAAACAATTGTCTGCTGATCGGTCATTTATTTACCTTCTAAACAGGAATTCTCAGCGTGTGCTATTTAATACAGAACCGAAATATTAACTTAGGAGAAACAGTAAATTTCTTTGCCATCAGAAAGAGTAATGATTAAGAAAAAATGCCTCTGAATCTTAATGGAATAAATAAAAATCGTGATTTGTTAATTTACCATCAAAAAATTAATAAAACCTACAGGATAAAAGAAGCGGGAAACAAAATAATGAATATTTATCAGGTGAATTCTTAGAAATGCTACAGCACACGCTCTATAAGAAATTTTACACCCAGAAAATTCTAAGGTGCCATGCAATACAAAGAGATGCTTAAAAGTACTTTACAAGAACATTAAAAATTTATGTATCTAACAGCAAACGATAAGACTAAGAACAGTATCTTAAACATGTTTCAACTGCAGCTACATTGAGTGTTACAAAGTATAAGCGTAAATTAACAAAACTCATCTGACGTTCCACTAATTAGAAACGCTTACAAATTCCTTCTTTCCATAACGGGCAATTAAGAGAAAAACTACGTGGGTATTGCAATAGTAAGTTTTAAAACGTGATAAGAACAAGTCAATCACCTCAACCAAAACAAACATTTCAACGTAAGCTCAACAACTTTGCAGGAAAATACAATACATATTTTAAACAGTTCTACCCAATGCCCACGAAAATTTCATTCAGGTGAAATCAACAACGTTTATTTATAGCATTAATAATGATCATATCAGCAAATACCTTATTTCAAGAACAATTCGTAAATTATCTTTTACCAAAGGATTTCTGGAATCCCGACTTGAACAGAAAAATTACTTCACGATGAAGTTACTCATATTCGGTGATACACCATTGAGCTACATATAAAACTTTACAAGAATGCAGACGCACTCGAGTACTACATATTTTTCGGATGTTCAACAAAAATTGGTTAAGAGTGACGTGGGAAACAGAAAAATTGCAGTTGGATTCATGAATCCAATGCCCTTCATCTGTCAGAACATACTAACCTTGTTCTCAAATTAGTGACGACTTGTATAAAAGAGAAGTGCAAAAAGAGTGTTAGGGTTCTATCAACAAGATTATTAAAGTTATCTCCAGCATCGTTTTTCTGACCGTATTATCCATAACTAGTTTTCTCTAAAATCTCCCAGCACAGCAAATTTTGTATATATGAAAATGATTCAATCTGCTGTAATAGAAAGAAAACACACACACACACACAAAGCTAAAGTTCACAAACGCAATCGCTATCTGCGGAATTTATTACATAACCTATTAAGCTTATGTTGTTTCAGCAATTCCCTACTTCGTCTGGAACAGAACAATCTGAATTGCACAACAAAACTAAAAAGCTATCGTTACTCTGAATTGCAAAAATCAAAAATCTATCTTTACTAGTTTTGTAATGTAACTACAGATTATTCTTTGAATATAATTATTATATTTCAGTAATATTGCATTTGCCAGAATTATTTAAAGCAATATACGTTAAGGTTTATTTATTAACTCGTTAAGTAATCCAAATGCTGTTGACTTGCATACGCTTTCTCATTAAAAGTTATTGCATCCGAAAAGTTGTACGTACTGTGAATTTCTAAATAGCAAGCTGCCAGCCAGATGAAATCAGGTTGCTAAGAGTTTTATAATGGAAATATATCGTCATTCACATTAGCCTAAAAAAAATAATTTAAGCATCCAGTGGTTGACATCAAGTATACCATAGTTAATCACCGGTTTATTGGTCCAATGGTTATCAATTAGTATATCCTTCATAGTGGATTAGCGGTTAAGCTGGAAAAATAATTGTTAAAAAAAAAAAAAATGATTGCTGATTCGACGTCAGACTTTAAGATCGAAGTATAACTCCCATTAAAAGCATAAATAAATAATCGGAAAACAAAAACTAAAGATTTTTTTTTTTTTTTTTTTTTTTTAATATAAACTGCTACCGCAGTTCAGAATTTAAAAGTTTCTCGCATGAAAGAAAAATTAATTTAAAACGAAAAATAGGACAAGAAATATAAATTTCCAGAAACTTTCTTAGGGAAGCAAAGTTAAGCAACAAAATATGCAATAATTGAGAATAGTGTGAAAGTAATAAATTAAGTTTACTCCCTTAAGTTGAGCTGGTTCTCGTAGATTGTCATAGAACCGGAGTCATGTATTCCAATGCTGAACATTTCTCTCCATGGACTTAAAACCGTATTCGCAGCATTAAGGGCTGGGACTGAATATTCAAAATGGGCCTTCACTTTCCGGAAGTACAAGAGGAAACTAGCTCGTGACAAGCAAGGCTCTGCACTGTAGTATCTGCGTTCGATTTAAAAAAAAAAAAAAAAAAAAAAAAAAAAAAAAAAAAAAAAAAAAAAAAAAAAAAAAGCCATACCAACATCCAATACACATTACAGTTAAAATGAGCGGAAGAGTTAATATTTCAAAGTATTTTGAATAATTCATTAAATGTCATAAGTGAAATCACCTCTAAGGTAAATAATTACAGAAAAGATAACAGAAGTTTAATGTAAATAAATCAATCTCAAACAATTTGAACGAGAACTTTGCAGATTAATGCAGTTTTGATTTTCTTTTCTAACGACATTGAACAAACTATCAAGAAACGCAAGATACTAAGAAATTTTGTAGTCTCACCTCCGACATTTTACCATTCCTGGTGGCTGCATTTTTTTACATCATACAGTATTTCTTAATTGGGCTCCATTTCTTACACCATATATCTTAATAGATCATTAAGTAGAACACAGCTGGTGACTAAACCCACGAACAATCTGTGAAAATAACCTAACGAAAACTTCGAAGCTGGAAGTGCACTTATATATTGCATGACTTCTTACTATTATTCAGTAATAACTAATGAACATAGTACTTTAATAATAACTTTCTGTACTACAGAATGTGTATTTCAAATTTGTTAGAAAACAAAATACAAATATAAACTGATATTTAAAGGCATAGTTTTTGAAGTTTATCAATTTCGAAAGTACAAAAAGGGAGTAAAAACTTAAAATCTTTGAATACTTGCAACGACTTTACGATTAAACAAGATGCTGAAGTCCGTACATGTTTTCTTCACTGTAGTTTTGACTACGGGAAGCTGCTAGTGCTGGTTCTACTGGAACTCGGAAAGCTGAAAATTTTGATCTGTGGGAGAAAATTTAATACAATACCCATCCCTTCCCCCAACCATAAACACTGAATGATCGTTTAATCAAGAGATCTAGTAAAGTATATGAAGTACTTGGCAACAAAATGAAATTTTCATGATTGTATACAAAAATTCAGATTAGTTCTGAAACTAATTTACAGATTAAAGAAATTTGAAAATATCTTATGTCAAATAACCCTACGAAAGTAAATTTAGCCGAATCACCAAGGATAACTCTACGAATTTCAATCTATGCACTTAAAGCTTTACTGTCCATTTCTTACATGAATTGCTTGAGATTAACGTGATTAGAAGCTGAATAAACGTTTTAATTCGTACCATATATTTTAATTACTTTTCAATTATTTGGATCTTACCGCTACATTAGGCTCGATAATCTTCTAGTTTATACCAGCTAGATTTGATGACATTATTATTATCGTGTCTTGTTAACTTCCGTATTAATTCAAATCTCATTGTGATGGTTGAGTATGCTTCACGTTCAAATGCCGGCAGCAGTCCTGAAAGACGCCCACTGTAAAGCACACGAACAACTGGACATAGACAAATAATGTGTAATATGGAGAAATCAATATCAAACGGAACTTGAAAGTAATAGTAGTGGTTTTGTTCCACTGTTTAAGGCACAAGTGTAGCTTTATAATTAACTTCTTTAACACCCCAAAAGTTTAAATTTCACATCATTACTTAAGATTTAATTGTGTTTAAAAGAAATGGAGCGTATATTCAAAGAAAAATTAAATTGACAAACGCAACTGTGAGTTGTAACAATGGAAACTAACAACTAGCATACCAAGAACAGATCGGAGCAAACATTCGAAGGAACATTAAATCAAATATTGAGATGTTTAGGGAAAAAATAGGTTTTCCTTGCAAAAAGAGATACACTTCGAACTCTGGACAACACGAACAAAGATCTCAAATTATATATATCATTAAAAAAAAAAGAAAAAGAAAAAAAAGCATCCGATCTGTCCTTTTAAGATCAAATTACGCGAGTTACTCCCTGGTACTCTCCACCGTAGAATTTGCGTTTCCCCTCACAGACTGAGCCTTCAACAATAATCCTCAACAGCACCAGAACACTTCCAGACAGGGCCCATAATTGGGAAATAACAACGGAACTGTACAATAAAGAAAGTCCTATCACAAAGTAATCATATACGTATATTTTCTTAAAATCACAGCCTGAACGAACTGCAAGTATTATTGCACAATGCAGGTTCTCAACCTTCCAGAATAACAACAGCTAAGAGCACTTATAACTACTATGAAAGTCTAGCGTAATTACAATCGATAATTAAATCGATTAGAGTGCCTGATTGATAAGAGCTTAACGTCCTCTTTAGCACTTGAGACTGGGTTAAGAATTAGCAGGTAAACACAGGCGACCCTTTCTAAATTGCTTGCTTGAATCATAAGAGGCTTAACACTCCTATTTAGTACTGAGTCTTGGTAACAGTTAACAGGTAAACCAGAGGCTAGTTTCTCCAATGTCGGCAATGTTAATACTCTGACACACTGATAATTCTATCGAGGTAATGGATCGGAAGTATTGTGAGAATAAAGCATGAAACAAGCATCTAACGTGGTCCTGTATTTGGACCCTTGGTGAACAGCCTTGACATATCCAGGCTAGTTTAATCGCCATTCCGACTATTTGAGAAATTCAACATTGGCATTTGTTCTTATTTTTTTTCTTTTCTCATAAGAGTTAAAAATGCATTATGCATGCCTTTTTTTAACAATTCACCATTACAAAATATATTAGCCGACTACTGGGGAAAGTAGTATATCTTTTGCTTGTCAAAATTGTATTAACATACTCTGTTAAAAAAATAATGCATAAAGGGAAAGTACACACTGCCGCATTTTGTGAAATAGCGCAAGGTATTGTATTCTTAGAATATTTTTGCATTCCAAAATAAGTTATTGCTTGCCCACAAGTCAAATCTAGGACGAAAAAGGGGCGGCACTTATGTCAATTCTATGATTTCTTTTTTTAGAATAGTTATATTGAACCAAATACTACTTTCACAAGTGAACAAGGTGCTTACAACAAAATATGAGAACATTTATACTCCCTGAAAGAATCCGATGTTCCTGCAAACCTTTAGTACGTCTAGTCACTCTCACTTGTAACTATCTGCTTCATTCCTCTTTACTCATGAAACCGGTTGTTTCTGCTGAATGTCCCTCACATCTGAACACAAACTGTTGGCCCCTAAATACCGCCGCTTGTTGTGTTTAAAACATTCAATCTTAAGTTGCATCTGTGAATGAAAACTTCCAATATCCACAAAACTTCGCAGTTTCAACTGTGTCGAATTTAGTGTCAGGAAAATTCTCAATGCAATACGAATTACTAAATTTAGATCAAAATTTTCAATGCAATACGAACGATTACATTTAGAATTGTCAAGCTAAAGTGAATGAATTTAGAACTGCTATACAAGATCAAAGATTCACTACTGATTTATGACAAATTTAGTATCAAAGATTCACTACTGATTTATGACAAATTTAGTATCTTCCAAAATTACTGAAGTATTAAACTAAAAATTTTACAGGACAAATTAAATTCACGTATAAAGGATATCATTTACGATACTTGCTCAACATTTAACAAATGGCATGTCCAATCAGAAATCTGGTTCTTTACTTAGGTTATACTTACTTACATCGACTTCTTACATACATGAAGCATTATATAGGTAGCATGAAGTAAATTCGCTGTTCATTCCGGACGCTTTATTAGTATTATTTGGCGATGCATTTTTCCTCTTTTATTAAGAAACATAATCCACTAATATTGGTTACCAAGCAGCTTCAACCTACTATTTGGGTGTAATCCTGAACTGAGAATAATCCAATCTTGAACCGTCAACGGCGGTGTACATGTGTGTTACAGCTTACGTATCCATTTGTATAGTCATTTCTAGATTTATTCCAGTGATAGAGGCAGGTATTTATTTAACTGAAAAGCATAACAATCAATCCTTAACCAGCGGTTATCCATATTGAAAATCTAGGTACGCAAACACACGGGAATTAGAACAAGCTAAATGCATAACGTGTAACTTGTTCAGGCATGCACCAATAGACGAAAAATTATTTCAATGACTCCATTCGAAACTATCGAAAACAATTTTCAGTCTGTCAATCACTACTCAGCTAAAGTTATTAAAGCATTGAATCTGACCAGGTAAAAATATTCCCTTACGTTCAGCACAAAAGCTACAATCTAAAAGAAATCTTACGACATAACTTGTCAAAAATTGGCAGAAAGTGAGTTATTCCCTAAAACTGCTTAGCAGGCAGGATGAAAGACTAGGTGAAGCTTTCCCACGTAGCATGAGGAACAAGAACGCCAGCCACATACTCAAACAATAATGATTCACGTATTAAGCAGCATAATGGTAAAGTAACGTACTTCAAACTACAGAGGGAAAAGGGCTACCCATACATAAAGGATCAAATAACGTTACAAAACACCTCAATACTAATGACAAAG
Organism: Thermobia domestica; assembly: GCF_964235325.1. Taxonomy (NCBI): domain Eukaryota; kingdom Metazoa; phylum Arthropoda; class Insecta; order Zygentoma; family Lepismatidae; genus Thermobia; species Thermobia domestica. The sequence goes on from NC_137464.1 coordinate 116,048,923, forward strand.
AGTAGCTCTCAAGATAAAATTAGCTGAAAATTGACGGTGCAAATAAAAAAGAATGCTTCAGTTAATTACAATTAAAAATTATTAATAAGAACTTATAAATGTTAATAGATGCAACTCTTGTTCCCACTGTGCAAATGAAAGAAACTAATGATTACACTCCAGTGAACATTTGAAACAGAAGCTCTGGAACTGGCGTTATATTTTCCTTGTGTAAATATGTATGAAAGCTTGCAAATGCATGTGTTTATATATACATTCATGTTTATTAAAGTATTTGCCTTTGGAGAAGTTCTTTCCAAACCACGTTCTTTTACTCTCTAATAGTACGCCCAGTCAGTAACTGAAGTCTTGATGCTAGGTTACAGAGGCTCGGTAAGAATTAATACGCAAGCCACAGGCTTGTTTCTCCAATGTCGGCCTTGCTATTACTCGGACACACACACAACGGTTTTGATGTAAGGGAATGGATCAGACGAAACAAGCCATCTAATGCGATTCTGTAGTTGCACCATATTGGTGAAGTAACATCTCCAGGCTTGTTTGATCGTCATTCCCAATACAAATCCTGCAATGCCTTCAACTATTTGGTTTAGTGTAATGAGTATTTTTAAGAGTTTAATAATACGACTAGCAGAAAATGGATTGTATATGTGCGTCCATTGTAAAATATAGCAACCGACTACTGGGGAAATACTACATGTGTCTTTTGCTTATCAAAACTTTACCAATAGAAATTAGTGTAATCTAGTATGAAAAAGGTGTACGTGAAGCATAAAGTACTGTATCGCTTCAAATACAAACAATTGTACAATACATTTTGTAAGAAAGCTGGATAATATTTTTGCACCATATTATACTGAATGAAGTACTACTTCTACAAATTAAGTAATTCTTTTAAGAAAAGCAAGTTAAAGTGCTTACAACATTAAGGTTTGAGAATATTTATACTCCCTGAGAAAAAATCCATCATCCTGCACACTGGTAGTAGGTCTGTCAACTATGTGCTTCATTCCTCTACTCAAGCAACCAGTATTTATGTTGAATGTATCAGTACATCTGAACCCAAACTTTCAGCCCCTGAATTCCGCCACTTATGTTCAATACATACAATTCTATGATGTATCTGTGAATGAAAATTTCCAATATCCACAAAAATTCGCAGTTTCAACTGCGTTCAAGTTTGTTAGTGGGAAAAAATTTTCAATGCAATACGAACGATTAAATTCAGAGCTGTCAAACTAAAATCAACGCAGTTATGAATGAATAAATTTAAAACTACTAAATGAAGATGAAAGATTCGCTAGTGATTTAAGACAAATTTTAGTTCCAATTCCAAAATTACTGGACAACTTAAAACTTGGTATCTCATAGTACAAATTAAATTCAAGCAAGAAGCATGTTCATTCACGTTACTTGCGCAACTTCGTAAATGGTTTGCCTAATCAGAAATCTGGCTCACTGATCAGAATTATACATACTTACACCAACTTGTTACTGAGACGACATGCAAAAAGCAATCACGTGGACAGAATAAATTAAATCCGTTGTTCATTCTGGAAATATCTTTCGGCGCCGCATATTTCTTCTGTTTTATTAGGAAACATTATCCATTAATTATTGGTTACCAAGCAGCTTCAACCTACTATTTGGGTATAATCCTCTTGGCTGAGAATCGTCCAACATTGAACCTTTAATGTTGTTATACATGTGTTACAGCTTGCGTATCCATTCGTATTAGGATTTCTAGATTTGTTTCAATGGTATTGGCAGGTATTTATTTAACTGAAAAGCATAACAATCAATCTTTAACCAGCGGTTCTCCATATTGAAAATATTTTAAGTATGCAAACGTACGGAAATTAAAACAAACTAAATGCATCTAGTGTAACTTGTCCAAGCATGCACCAATTGAAAAATTATTTCAACGACTCCATTCGAAACTATCGTAAACAATTTTCAGTTTTTAACATCGTTAACTTCGAAAACATATGCAAACTATTCCGATGAAAATATTAAATCAAACTTAACAAAATATTTCGCAAGTTCAGTACAATAGCTTGAATCCAAGAACAGGCATGTCAAGCTCAGAATTTCAGGTGAGCCAAATAGTCATATGACAGGAAACGCAAGAAAAAGCCATTTTAATACTCAAGACGTATTTAAAGAGTAAATACACAACATCTTATCTAGTATCTTTAAAACAAAACAAAACAAAACAAAACAAAAGTAATAGATAGATCGATAACTATGGTTCCTATCCCGACACCTGGCATACTTTTTCCTGCAACTAACTTTTAAGAGAGACATGCAGTTACCAAAAGCAATTTCAGTAGAGGCCAGATCAATGTGTGTTATCCTGGATCTCGTTCGGAACTTACACTTTTCGTAAGTGATATAGCGTAGGAAGTGAACCGAGAGCTGCAGAAAAATTAGTAAAGATTCGCATGTGGCCAGTGGGCCGCGAGTTTGACATGCCTGACCTAAAAGAAAATTAAAATGCCAAAGTCAATACGATCTAAAAGAAATCTAAAATGACAAATTCAATAACTCAAAAATAGGGGAAAAGTGAGTTACTCCCTGAAATTGCTTATTCCTTACTGCTGCAGGCAAGATGACTCGTCGAAGACTGAAGTTTTCCCCACGCAACAAGTAGCACTAGAACGCCAGTCACACTGTCTCGGTAAACAAGACTAATTCAGGTGCTGAACAGTATAAAGCTGAAGGAACGTATGTCAAACTGCAGAGGGGGAAAAAAGCCATCCATATATAATGGAACAAACAACATTCCAAAATAGTTCAATACCAGGCTCGATCGCAATTGAACTCATGTTCTATGATAAAAGAGTCATTCTAATATAACATTAACAATGCAAAGAAAAAAATAGTGATCTGTTAATTATAATACAAGAACAAACTTATTGTCAAAGAACTTGTTAATAGCTAATATGCAATTCTATCCCACGTCTGAAAGTTGAGAAAAGAAACTTTACTTTTGATTACATCCCAGTGAACGTGTGAAACAATGAAAACTCAAACTACTCAATGACGAAAGTCTCTTAGTCAAAGTCAAACTACGTAAAATGCAAAATCAATTCATGGATATTATTGTTTTCCGTAAATGCGAACGCTCTAATGGTAGGGTAGAATAAACATGTGTACTCCCTGTCGTCCAGCTCAAGATGTACTCTTCAAATTGTATGTGAAGTTTTCTCCACACAGCAAGCAACATTGGATTACCAGTCACACTGTCTCGGCAAATAGGGATTCACGTGTTGTGAACAGTAAAACGCTGAAGGAACGTTCAAACTGTGGAGGGGAGAAAAGTCACCCATACATAAAGGATCCAATAACATTCTAATACAGTTCAATACTAGCAGGATAACAATCCAGCTTATGTTCTATTACAAAACAGATTTGGTCCCTAATCCAAAATTCACTGAAAATTAACTTTGCAACGAAAAATGAATGCTTCTGTTAAATTACAATTTAGTGACAAGATTAATCATCGTAAAGAACTTGTTAATACCTAGTATGCAATTCTGTTCCCACTTTGAAAGCGGGAGAAACTAATTTGATTATTGAAACTATGAAAACTGTGGACTAACCTTTAAGGTTATGTAATTATGTTACAACGCAAAATTCATTAATGCGTAATCTTATGCTTTTATAATGAATATGAAGGCTCTAATGATAGGGTAGAACAAGCATGTGTACTCCCTGTTAAGATAATTCCATGTCCTTTGCTAAGCTATGGAAACATCTCTCAGAACATCTCCATTATTACACTCAGCATCTCATGAAACCAGACAGTACCAACTAGCCCTTTTGACCTTTTAAGTACACGGAGATGGCTGCATTCTGAATCTGTGAATGGAAAATTCAACAAACACGCACAACACGCTGCGCATACGAAGCCAAAGAACGAAAGAAGCACCCAAAGGTGAAGCACCCACATATTTTGTTCAAAATGAACCAGAACTTCAATAACCCAAACTCTAAAAAAGTATTAGTTGAACAACGAGAAAAACAAAGAATATATTTGTGTTCTATCGTGAAAATGTGAAGTCTGATTCTGAATTCTTAAGTTTTAAAAGTTCCCAACAAATTTCTAAAGAATTAACTGTCATTTATCTAAGACAAAGATTATGAAAAATGTCAAATTCCTTATTTAAGACTTCCGTATTGTTTACATCAACATGCACTGTAAATTATTTTCGACAGTTGTCTTACCAGATAAATTGTATGTTACGGGATAGCCAATAATACCGATTCTGAAGTCTACTTGGGATTTGTTTGATGCAGAAATACAATGATCTCTCTCGGCTACGTCCAACTTCATAGTTTCGAGAACTCGGGATAGATTCTCTTTGCATCATTTGATCACAACTAAAAACTTGTTTCCGTCAATACGCAAATAAAAAGTTCTACTATATCGATCCATTTATCCTACAAATCGAAAAGGAGAAACAATTAGGTTAACTGAAAGGAAAAAAAAAAATTCTAGCATTATTTTCATTGTGCAGACTAATGCTTTTACTAATATACTGATGCATGAAACATTCACGTAGTTTTCGCTAATATACTGATGCATGAAACATTCATCTTTTCGCTAATATACTAATGCACGAAACATTTAATGTTTTAAGCAATGATTTTTTTTATAAAATATTAAAAAATATATCTTCTTAATTTGAATGCTTATTGTCATATTCAAACAGAATTTACGAGCTTAAGCGTGTTTTTTGTGTACAGGCAATATTTAGTAACTATGAGAACAATCAGTTTCGCTTACAAGAATTCCTTCACAAGAAATCTGTATTTACATTCGAACTGAAGTGAGTAAAAGCTACTACTCCCTAAAGTTTTGTAAAGTCGTAAGATTGTTATACCAGCGTACTCCAAACTACAAGTTCTTCTCCATCTCATGAAAGAGTATCCAGGGGAACAACAGAGCAGGTAGAACACAAATACTTCGACATGCTAGCGGGATTTTTTTAAGTGCTTCCAATCTGTACATCCCAGGATCAGTGATTCAATTCTAGAAATAAATACTAACAAATCTGCATACGCGAACAAATAATCTGAACGAAATGTTAACAAAATATATAAATATGTACGAATAATTTCAAATAAATCAAATTTACGTGATTGTAAACTTTTACATGACAGTACACTTACATATTACGTAAGCCATTTTATTAGGAAGGTACAAAAATATTTCGATTGTCCGGATACCAAATTTTACCATCACGCAAATGAGAATTAACTTGAAACTACGCAAAGTAATTGTTAAAAAGTTAACTGTCAACAGCAAGTTAGCATTGATCCTGGGCGAATGTAAACAGTTTACCTCATGTGCCTCGTAAAATTTCCCTCTTCACAAAGGTTTATATATCTTGCAGGATGTAACAAAGGTTACCAATCTTCGCAAAGGCTGTCAATCTTGTAGCTACTAAGAACTTAATACTATCTCATCTCAATGGAAAATAGGGTTAATTCCAAGGTTAGTTTAGCGTAAACTATTCAAAGACTGCTTGCGTAACTGAAAGAAATATCTAAAAACATGTTTGACGCATAACCACAAACCCAGGTAACGTAAACCAAAGTTAGTCAAATAGTATGTAAATTTGTACTGATTCACTTTAACAGGGATATTTTCTCAAAAGCCTCTAAAATTGCTTAAAACTACTTGCTTGTATCTACAACGTGAACGGAAAAAAATAAATCAACAAAACTGTAAAATTAGTTAACAGCGTACTCCCTTAATAGCAATCTCATAGTTCGGTAGCTTGAAGAGGCTTTAAGGAGGTATAACGTTAATGAAAATTTAACGTTATGCTGTCTACTATAAGTGCGACAACGCCTTATCCTAATACCAGAATACGTGAAAGTGCATCAATATGAAATCCAACCGAAGATTGCTATTTGATGAAATTAATCACGTAGTACAACGTATGCAATATCAGATATCGCTTTTATAACTTGTACCGACTTTTTTTTTCTATCTGAACGATTTAAACTGAAGATATATAAAGAATTTATTTTAAATTAGCGTTAAATTTTCAAGTAGAAAACGGACTAAAAGCAATGTAAACGATAAATCATTATTCATGAGTACTTCCTGAAGTCTAATTTCTCATATCAATACCAATCTTGCACGTTTGTATCAAAGTAAAGGTTCACATCTCCCATTCGTAATGAAGATCCTTAAGAGGATGATCCAATGCTTCATATCCCTGGGATAGTGCTGATCAGTGGATGACACCAGGTTGGGTGCGAGGTAGCTGTATATGAAAAAGAAAAGTACCAAATACAACGCTAATCGAGGGAAAAACATTTAAGAAAAATTATATTTTTCACGATCTTTTAACAAGACTCCAAATTACTAAATATAGTCTGAATCAGTACTATGTAATGTTACTACATACATGTAACTAAACGTTCAAAAGCGAATTCCCTCGATATCTGCTACTGAGGAATCAATTTCCAGGATTGGTGAAAAATTGTGTAACACATAAAACCATACCTGAAAAAACTATCGTAAGGTGATTGCAAATATCATGCAACCTTAGCTGTGCGACGATATAACGTTTACTGCACTATGATTATTGATTAGAGAGTTTGCTGCCTGCTATTCGAATTTTCTAAGTAAACTTTGCCTGCTATTCGAATTTTCACCGGACAGTTCCATCTAGTAGAACGGCCTATCAACTTATTGTTACACCAACATGTGCTCAAGGCGCCATTTTTATATATATATATTTGTTTTTTTTAAAGCGAAAATTTACATTCGCTACTTTTGAAAAAGATTGGCGCCAGCGAAGAACCAGAATAAACCCAATAGCTTTTATGATATAAATAACCTTTAATATAATGAATATAATGACTTACTGTAAGCAAGAATATTGTTACCAAAATAAATAAATAAGTTCCGGAGACTAGCTTTATACTAGAACTAGCTCGGACGATATAGACGTACAAAAACCAGTAATAAGAGAAAAAGTACTTAGTACATATGCATAATCTTCCTTAATATGCACTAACGTCGTAAATTCGTGTAACGTATTTCAGCTTCAAGAAATTATTTATCGAATACATAATTAGATAAATGGAACGCCAAGTTCCGTTTCTTAGAAATCACCAGTAGAAACAAAATATATTCTTAAATAAGTCAAATCTCATCTCTAGTAAGTAATGAAATATTTTCAGGAATTTACATTTTTGATAGGTTTACACTACCTTTTTCTTTATCACTGGACATCTGGACAGACGAATTACTCCTAGCTCTGAGGGAACGTATACGAAAATAGTTGCCCCCTTGGATGAATCATTAATATTTCCAGAACCACATCTCTAGTCAAAAACAATAAGTTATTTACTTTGGAGCAAAAATAATGAAATTATTAATTCTAAATTGCAAGAAAATTTTGCTAATTAAAAAAGAGATTACACTACCGAGGTGCCGGATATGTTAAGACAACGGACAAAAGATAGGCCTACTTTACTAAAAGTAACTTGGTAAATTCTAATATAGGGAAACAAATTGTGTACACTATAAAATCTCTAGCATTAGCTGAGGTTGTGTTCCTTATTGAATAAGCCTAAAACGAACTAGTTCTTTCAGATCATGGCACATATTCGGAATGGAAATGCGTTGCAAAACTTTTAAAGCCTTTCATCACATTCTCCATCCTTTTTAACATATATATACATTACTCACTAACAAACGTCAAGTAGATGGTATATACTAGGGTTGCTATATGTACGGAATCGAAGTCTGTCCCCAAAATATGAAGTTTCCATCGAGCAAGAAAAAAAAGGTATGGAGAGATTAGTCCAAATTACGAAAGGGATCAAACTAACAAAACAATACCAGTAACATCTCAATGTGAGCTATTATCTAGGAGAGGGGAACACTTAAGTTCTTACATTTACAAGACTGCAAGGAAGTAGGTGAAACCATGCTCCATTTATTTTGTTAACTTTAAAGATAAACTCATCGTGTTCGGGATTTCTACTTTCGCAGCGTAGCATTCCCAGTATATACTTCTAAAGAAGTTAGAAATTATTTTCATTCTTTGATAAATCGCAACAGAAATTTGTAGTTTTTTCATAACCGAACCTAGATCTTTACAGCGAAACTGACAAATTAATCAGAATTAATTACTTCAATATATTAAATATCAAAATGTTTTACTTGCTCTATTTATTGCTATTTCATTTATAATGAACGTGAAGACGTATTTTTCTGCGCTCTAAGAATTGTGCAAAAACAGTGGGATCACAAAAACTTCCATGATTCATTGTCACAATGAAATTTTAATCCAACAGCGATGAATGTAGTCATACACACCTAAAATCTTTTGCCAGGTAGTTTTTACCAGAGCTGACAATCTATAAACACTACGAATATGTATTAACCACAAAATCAGTAATCATAAACTGAATATTGAACTGAAAATGTTTCAGATGCGAACGAAAACATTAAAATTTCAATCGAAAGTTAGTTCTTGGTATAACTGCCGTGTCATATACACACATTTCAGTCACAATATTGAACGAATCCTGCCTTAAGCAGATTGGTAAATTTACGAAAACTAAAAAATATGCATAAGCCAATTTCAACAAATATAGGTTTTAACATTTGGTTCTTAAAAACTTAACTTTTACTGCAATATATAAGATTTGGTAATTATTTATTATTTTAGTTACAATCACAGCTTAGCTGGTATCAATACATTTTCTCAGAAAACGTCTACAAGATTCAATATGAATCAAATTAACTTTAAAAAATCAGTTTTGATACTACAAACCAATTTGGTTCATCCTCCGGGACAGGTCTCTCCACTTACAGCGTTACACCTGTGCCCAGCTGATACCATCACAGGGATGAAGTTATAGTGCCTTCTCATTATGGAGAGACTGGAATGAAAAAACATTTCTATAGCGCTCTCTCAGTCGATATTAATTGGGAATCACAAATATATATAAATATTCTGAAACTTTTATACCTTACTAATTGAACTCATGCAAATATAATTACATGAAATTAGTTCTGGTATCTGCAGTCTTCTTTCTCAGTAAAATATAGGAACGTTTCACTACCCCTTCCCCAACTTTAGGATTAATCACCTACAATTACACAACATTATCTACAAAGTGGACTTTTCACATCCTTGAGCATATTCATAAAAGTATTCAAACTGTCAATAGTTTCGCTAGTTTTGTCGTCCCAACTTACAGTTTGCGAATCACAACGCATCACTGTCTCACACTGTTTGAAAAGTTCCGATTTTAATAGCTGCCATTTTCTAAACCTCTCTCGTTGTTTCTTCTTTAACTCAACTTCTGCGCTCGTAAGCGCACTAGTAAGAATTGCATCAATTCTAAGGTTCCTATTTGCTCTTCTTTTAAATTCTAACTTCTTGCACCGTATTTTAGAAATCCACGAAACTAGTTCCTCTGTTTGTCCATGAACACCTTTGTACGTTGTAGCGTCTGAATCTCGCTTCAAGGCCACACCCATTATTAAAATTCAGATCTTCTAATTTTATTTTTCTCTCGAATATAATGCACTCTTATTTTTATTTTTAATAAACACAAGACGACTACCTATTAATTGTGTAGTAATTATAAGTCGTATTAAAACACACCTGAAACAAGCCTGCTGCTCCACGAATATTTCAAAATGGCGACTGCACTGTCTCTGTGCAAAGCCTTGTTTGGTAGCTTCAGACTTGCACCACTCCCTCCAAGTAACACAGACCACACACCACTACTTCATCACTGCAACTGCAGGGAGTGCAACGAAAGTAGTTCTTATATAGCTTTCCGTGACAATGTTCTTCCGCTGTTTACACAGAAAATAGTTCCACAATTTATTACATATTAACACAAATAGATAATTATAAAGGAATCAAATGTTTCAGATTCTTTTTTAAATTGCATAGAATAATACGTTATTTAACTTTTCAATAGCTATACAAGCCGGAATAAAGCAGAATGTTATAGAAAATTCTAGTACTAACGTCATCGATTTCACAAGTTACACGCGGAAGATTGAAGCTCCGCTTCATTCTAATTGCGTCGTTTCCAATCTTGTTCAATGACACAGCGTTGCCATACTATAATAATTATGAAAACATATGGAAATTTATTTTGCTTTATTGTTCACAGTGAATATAATGATTAAACAAGAAGAAATAAAACAAACAATATGGCATAGATAGTGTAACCTTATTTATTATTACAGTTTTTCGATTACTTTCCTAAAATATGCATGAGTGTAGAACGTAGGCCTACTGTTTTTATAAATGACTTGCTCATCAGGAGCGTTATTTCAGGTTTCGCCTGATGGAGGGAGAGCAAGACTCTCCGATATAAAAATATATTCATGTTTCTCATTAGTATAGGGCTATAATTGTTATTGATTAAAATTTTTGCAAATCTCAAACTCCCTGAATGCCCAAAAGACAACACTAGAGCTCACTAGTGTTCCTTATTATTAAAAACTGTAATTGTCAAATATAAGGAGATTGTATGCATAGAAAAAATATAACATCATGACAAGAAGTGAAATTTTTGGTTATTATGAAAATATTAAATTCCACAATATTTAGACATGGTATGATGGCAGTCGACGATCAAGCTAAGCTGGCAACCCTTCTTAACCTTACATGTTCGCTCAAGTGATGACAAAAGTACTAATACCAGGAGAAAGTAATCGAAATTTCTTATGGCTTTCCATACCTAAATCCGCACAGTAATAAACTAATGTACAGCTTACGTTTATGTGTTTTGTTTAGTTTAGGCTTGATATCAAAATGAGTGAATGCAGTGATGAATCGTTCAATATATGTACGAAAGTGCAAATGAGTGGGATATTATTCAAGAGATCTTTTACGCATCATTCCACAAAATGGTCAAAAAGGTAGGGCACCTACCTTATTTTCCTTTCCTTTCAAATAAATGTAAGGTCCAAATAAAGATATTAGCTCAAACAATCTCCAAATCGTAGACAGCATTTTAATTCTAGCGAGACGCTTTTTTTTTTTTTTTTTATTCATAATTTTGAAACATATGAAGCAGTAGGCCTATATTCGGAAAATCTTGTGATACTTAATTTTATCAGTTATCCCTTGAGTAGGCTATATTCAGATGTAATATTGAAAACAATCTAAATATTATGACAAAATCTACATTTAAACAGAGATGAAGTAGTCTAATTTAGGTTTAAAATGAGACAAGCGTGTATAAGAGAATATAAATTTCGAATGTAAAATAACGATTAGAAATTATTCTAGTTCATATCTAAATAAACATTGAAATACCCGATCATTTATTTCTTATGCCTGCACTGTGTAAAGTTACGTCACCATGTTCATGTACTATTAGAGATAAAAATCATCCATGTACTTTTTTTTTAATCATGAGATTTGAAGATGATCTGGAGTACTCAATTTTTTTTTTTCTCGCAAACGGCATATTCAATAAATAAAGGTATCAGTTTTCATTCAATGGCACTAGACTATTTAATTGACGCATTTTCGTAAAACGACGTGTTGTTATTTTATCGTGTTTTGTTTCGTCATTTGTCCTTGCACTAACAGTTTACAGTAAAATTTTGCCTATACCATTAGGTAAATGAATTCAGATGAAAATATACTTGGTCAAGAAAAAACATTTTGTTTCGAAACATTATTTCTTTACAATAGCTCTGTGACCAGTAATCGAAGTGGATAGTATTCCATAATGGTTTTGCTTTCGTGGAATTGGAAACTTCGTCCTACCGTACAGAAAATGGCATACCGGTAATGAAAACACTGTGTATGTTAACTAGGGGGAAAAAAAACGTTGCAAGTACATACTACTTTGCTTTTTACAACTTCGAGCACTAATTGCTGTTGAACTGCTTAGCGTCACAGATAAAAACGTATGTATATTGAATATGTTACGCACAGCATACTACCAGATGTAATAACCAAACATGTTGAAAAAGTGCAAGGTAATATTAATTTCGTAGTAGTTGCTTGTAATACTACTAATTACTGTTCGTCATTTTTAGTTAAACCTATATTAAAGTTAAACAAAACCTGAACGTAAAATAAACATGTTAGCAAATTATTTCATTGAATTTTCAAGAAAGCAGGACAATAAAGCAAGATTAATAAGCGATATACAGTGGCAATTTTTTCTTCAATAAACTAACGAGTAATTAGTAACTAGGATCGCCGCTATATAGGGGAGAGGGGGGTACATTTGAACAGGGGGTACCTTTGAACATTTAAGATAACAGGCTAGAAATAATAGCATATCTGGTGGTTTCAAAATTTTTAGTTTGGCAAAACTGCGTTGCATGACGGTCAACTGTTATCTGCAATTTTAATGTAAATGTTGATGAACAGCAGTACTTTGTTACATTTGTGGGGTGAAAAGTTGGAATTTTTGTGAAGTTTTGTAAGATTTTTGACAGAAGCCTGTGTTTTGATATTATCTGCCATTCATTGCAGAAGCAAGTACATTAATTTACTTATCCAATGTTGCCCTTTGTATTTCACAATAGCTTGTACTATCTGGGTATTATCAAATTCTGCTTGATCATGCCGGTTGGGGCAGCTTTGAACAAAAATTAGGGGGCACATTTGAACATTGTTCTACCTATGCTTTTCTGAAAGTTAGGATAAGTACCAGCAACATGTTTGTGTTCTCAGACAATGAAGACAAATGTTCAGTACCAACTGCTGATAATGTGTGTGGACTTTCTAATTCTTGTCTGTCGTTTTCGATTACTTTTAAACTCTCGTCCGCCTTACTTGGGAGTTGAGTATAACCTTGAAGTTGAATTGGATTATAACTGTCACTATTCATCTCAGTGACCCCAAAAACTATGAATTCAACTCAATTCAGATGTGTTTCCGAAGGGAAGGCAAATTATTTAGAGCACAGAGGCGCACAATATACAAATACGGGCCTGCATATATGTTTCAGCAATTATTACTATTATTATTATTTCCTTGCCATACGCGATTGGTTAATTCTTGTGCCTTAAACTGTTAATGCTGCTTTGTTACATTAGCCTTGTTGTTCGTAAACGAATTCATCCTGAAAATAACGATTATTGTAGTAAAATAATGGTTTGTTCAAAACTGCCCCACGCATGTTCAAATCTACCCCATGCTTGTTTAAATCTACCCCCCAAGGGGGTACATTTGAACGACACCCCCTGCGCCCTTGCACAGAATGACAAGATCAAACAAAGTACTCTATTTTATGGCAAATATAATGTATATTATATTTAGCTTTTGTTACAGTTCTATAAGGAAATTTACTGGGTGTTTGGAAGCAAAAACGAATATTCGAAAACAGATGTTCAAATGTACCCCCCTCTCCCCTAGTTTTATCAACTGTCACTTTTTTTTTTTTTTTTTTTTTTGTAAATGTTTCCATACGTTAAGTTGATTACGCTATAAATTTCAGTAATACTACAATAAAGGGTGACATGGGCGATTCGATTGCCTGTTTATGCATAGTATTTGAATTAATTTATATAGTATTGTTTAAGTGTACAGCTCATGTGCGAGTGGTTGAGCACATACAAAATAAATACACATAAAAATAAGATGATCAACAATATTGAGATGATTCCATATGTGTTGATAAAACAGTTGCATGCAGTTTTACTATACAGATCCGTAGTATAAGTACTAATAGGAGTAGGAGTAGGGGTAGGGGTAGGAACGGGTTAAAAGCCTCGCAGGAGTTTGTTGGTTTCTGTTTTCGACATAACATGGGCAAATTAAAGACCCCCAAATTTATCGTACATTTTAGAATCTGTGGATCCGTATAGTAAAACTGCACCAACAGTTGTTCTTTGTTCTATTTTCTCCATCAATCACAAATGTGGTTAATAATATTAGTTGCTGCAAGAGGACTATTGCACTATTTTGGGAGTATGTTTAGTACAAGGGGTGGAGTATGCTTAGTACAAGGGGTCCAGAAGCACGTAAAAAACACAAAATTTACAGGACAAATGAGTGATGCAAGTACTTAGACGTAATATAACGTAACCAACTCTAACATAAACTAACGTAAGCTAACCTGAACTAACCTAAACTAACGTAATATTAGTAGAAATAAGGGAAATTCTATCATTTTTTGGAAAATTATGCGGGGTTCCTACACTAATATAACAAACTAAACTAACCTAACGTAACCTAAACTAGCCTAACCTAACTTAAACTAACCAACCCTACCATAAACTAACCGAATGTGAACAGAAATTACCAAAATTGTAACATTTTTTAGAGAAAAGAGCTGGACCCCTTGTGCTAAACATAGACCATTTAAGATGACCAGGCGTCCCGTTTTAACCGGTATAGTCCCTTTTTTGTCAACCATTGCCCGTTTTTTTTTTTTTTTTTTTCTGGTTCGCAAATGGGATGTCTGTATATTCCGTTTTTGAGGAAACACTATGAACAAAGTATCTCGTAATAATTGGAGCAAATTCTACACTCTTTCGTTAAAATGGCTTAGCTATAGAACTATTTTGGCACCAACACTTACTTGAAACTTTTTGGCCGTGCCTAAAACTGGCAATTATTTGTATTACTTAAGAAGAATTATGTATTACACTGTATTTTATAATTTGGGAAAACACTGCTGGTGCCCAAAATACAATCTTATAATTTTACACCTCTTCCTCTTTCCTCTCTCCTCCCTGACGATTCATTAGTGGCCCGTTTTTATATGTTAAAATTATGGTTACTTTAATTAAATAATGTTAGCTACTAAACAACATTGTAAATACAATAGTCGGGGAGCCAGGGGTCCTCCATGTGCACCCCCCCCCCCCCTGATCCTATGAGACCATACTTTTTTAAATCTTCATAGTCTAAAGAAAATTTATAGCTATGTTCCCAAGAAAACAAACTGGCTCTACACCTAAAGAATTGCCCTTATTTAGTAGAACCTATGTACGTCTGTCAGCAAAATAAAGAAAATAGTTAACCTTCATTTTGATGGATTTATTCCCCCCCAAAATATCACATCGTCATAAATGATACATCATTGAAAAGCTTATGGAACACAGATTCCAACGGGGTAATGCTTCCACATTTTGTGCTTCACTCCTAGAAGAAGAAGAAGAAAAAACCGGAAATTTTGGAAAAATTCTGAAAATTCTAAGATTCATGCGCAGTTGGCAACCCCTGCACTTGCTGCACGTCAACGAAATAATTTCTGCGTATGCTCTAGATAGATATGTCAAACATATGCAACAATCATAGAGATCAGCAAAACACAACGTGAGAAAAAAAAACAGAACCTCAAATTTCTTTCGGGCCATTTTTATTAGACTTACAAAACAACTCCTATTACCCATCAATATTATCCCCCTTATATTAGAACTACGCACATGAATCTTCGTTATTACGTTTGATATCCTCCAATAACAATTATGATTTTAAAAAATAGTTACTTTGCACAATTCTGGGGGGGGGGTATAGCCTTTAGGTTGCAATTAGAATGGTACGCTATTAGTATCAAAGTTTTTTTTTTTTTTTTTTTTTTTTTTTTTTTTTTTTTTTTTTTTTTTTTTACAATTTCTGGCGTTGACAACCCTTACAGTGCATGTTAGTTTAATTATTTTTATAGGAGTAAGATGCAACGTACCTGTATATGCTGCCGAAGGAGATAAAATGAAATATTCACTGTACAAATAGACAAATCAAATTAGGGGCATTTCTGCAGTTATTCAACAAACGCAATCACTTTCACAATCACTATCACTTTCATAACTGAAAAGGTTTCTCAGTGCAAAAAGTATATTCAGCAACGGGTCAATTAAACAGGCCTTTGAGGGCGGTAACATGGAAAAGTCAACGTTTGCTTCCACTGAAAGGATGAGATATTTGTCTTGGCATTTGTTTTTTACTATGAGCAGCCTAAGTTCATCAATTGAGGAACATTTTCTAGATCCATAAAGGGCGCATGTAAATTCCTCTAGGAGTGAAACTAATTTGTCATCTACAGTCCATGATGCTCCAAGTTTTTGGAAAGCTGCAAGATAAGGTTGATACTTCTGAGAGAGCAGCATTTTTAAAGGTTTGATCTTTCCTTTTCCTTTGAAGGCACTTGTTGAATCACACCCTGTAAAGGCATGAAGCCCCAGTAAAGCAGAACACTTCTCAGCACCATAATCCTCTGTCAGTTTACTAACATTAAGTAACCTTTTCTTGTTACCATATCCTGATTGAAACAATATTTTGCATCTCATGTTACTTGCATGAGCAAGCAATATCCAAAAAAAAAAAAAAAAATGTCACTATCAGGACTTTTAACTGTCACTTCCTCGTAACCCATTTCAGCAGCATACATGCAATAGATAATGACTCTCGTGTCTGTTTCTTCTTGGTTTGATGTCAGTTCTGGTATCAATACGGCTTCTTTGGAAACAGAGAGATTGAAAGCTTCACCATTCTTTACTGAAATAAAATTGCGAGTTCCTATCAAATCCTTTACTTCTTTCTCTGTTGACCAAATATCATGCAGAACATTTACTAACTGTTGCTTATTTTCTTTATTTTTCAAAAACAATTTCCAGTCTTTAGGTTTCTTGGATTTCGGGCCTGACACAATCAACTTTTCTGCTTCTCTTCTTCGTTTTCTTTCCAAAGCTTTTACTGATATCTTGCTGTACATATCAGTACTGAAGATGACATCACCTTGTTTAGAAGTCATATGGAAAATCTTCAAAGCTATGTCCTTGACAGTTGGTGGAATTTCTTTCAAAATGTGAAAGTATGCATTACCATCTTCGACAGTCAACATTTTTGGATCAGGGGAAAAAGCCTCATCACAAACATCTTTTGCAAAGTACAAAAACGATTTGGCTTTGTTAGTCTTGGCAAGAAATCCATTAGTGGTATCGATGCTGTATGGTATTGGTAACAAAGAATATGTCATAAGCTGTTTCAAATCTATCTTCATGTCATTTTCTTGTGCCTTCACTAGTAGCTGAGATAGAATATTTCCTTGATGTCTGTACTCTATAACTTTGTTTGTACTTATTGCCACCTTGACACTAATTTGCATGTCTGCCATAGTTTTCAAGTTCAGTTTTTTGATGCTCTCAAAAAAGTTCTCATTCTTTTTCAGTCGCTCTTCCACAAAAGTATCTCTGGCACCTTTCCCTAGCTGTTCAGCTTGAAGAATATCTTCTTCAATATTTGGAGACACAGAAACACCTGAAGATATTACATATAACCGATCTTCTTTAATGCCAAAAGGATTCATGTAACCTTCAAAAGCTTCTATTACTCGCAATACTTTCTTGTGCCCTCTTTCAGTTGCTGATCTTCCTAAGTCTCGATTAATATTTCCTTTTCTATTTTTGATACCAGCCATATGCAAAGTTGCTCCTAACATTTCCGAACGCATATGTGTTGTCAGTATACATCTTTGGTATGCACCATAGTTCCTTGTGATTCCGGTCAACCCTATCCAGCACCTCCTCTTGACTTTGCATGCTTCATAAATGTTTCTTCCATGGTTTTATCTACATCTGTTCTACACCCTGGAACCATACTCCTCGCAACACTGAAAGCACCCATTTTTAACAGTTCCTTTGCACCTGGGTGAGTATGTTCAATGTTAGCTATCATAACTGAAAACATTGTAGTATATCGTGCATAGTTTTGAGCAGAGTAGCTAAAGAACAAAGGTGACATTAAATGTAAACACTCTGCATACAGATAAAAGTCATTTTTCTCAACAGCTTCATGAAGTTGCAAAACCAGCCCCACATGATCCATAAATGACACCCAAAACTGAGCTGTTTTACCAAGTGATCCCTTTTTAACTTTTTGTCTGAAATCTTGATATTCTTTACAAAAGTGAGCAACTTTTCCATTCTGCATGATCAAATTAATGCTGTCATGATTGGGTTCTAATATTGCTTGCTTAAAATAATCTTTCAAATTTTCCAACATATTCAAATCATCTTTTTTATTAAACTGAAAGGTTTTGAGAAGCATTCTTTCCAAAGCTTCAAGAACTATTTTATAGCAATGCATAGCTCTACTGTAGTTCTTGTCACTCAATACTCCTTTAATCGATCCCGATGTCATTAGTCCAGCTTCTATCATAACATCATCTAAACCTGACCCTGTCATTTTCTTTCCTATAACTGAGAAATAGGCACATGTTAAATGAAAGGTGCCTAAAAGAATTATGTGCTTCCAGTATTCCAAAGGAGAGTTCCAAATTAATGGAAATGCTTTCATGCACACACCTAAGTCAAAGGTTGTGATTACATAATCTTGCCCAACAGCTTGAGAAGCTTCTTCTGCTAATCTCAAACATTGCTTCACTGTACTGTAGTCTGTGATTGGCTTGTAAATGACTGGATAGTAACCTAAGATTGTGAGCTTCTTGGGTGGCTCACCAGCGATTGACTGAAATCCACTCCATCCAGGTATTTTATTCAAATTAGATGTTTCCTGAGACTTAGCCACACCCAACACAAATTGTTTTGAAGACTTCTTGAGAAAGCGGATTCCCCCTCTGAATAATGAATTTGATACATGACTAACTTAGGACTGTTTCGAATGTGTACAAAGCAATCAGGTAACTCATGGTTAATTGTTAAATTCAAGCTTCTCTGTTTGGTCCTCACTTCTGTATCTTTGATACATTCACTTCTGATGTCATCTTCCTCTACTTCCTGCAGCATTATTCCATGAGCTGTATGAACAGAGCCAGCACCTGTCAATTCATTCACATGTTGATCAAAATTATCAAACTCAGAATGAAAAAAGAAATTTCCCACTTGGCCTCATTGCAATAGCATCAGATACAACAGAAGATTTGTTCAAAACCTCATTAGCCATTGCAATCTCTGCCTTTAAACTAAACCAATACGATTCACAATGACCCAGTTTGTTGAGGAGGGTTATTAGTTCCTTGCTTCGAAATAAATGTCTAAGACTCAGGCAGAGTAACACATGCTTTGGCATCTTCCATTGTCCTTTGGTTGTGGCCCGGCAGATGTCTTGGCCTATTGAAGAAATAAGTTTCTTGGTTTTATCACTTTGCTTTTCCTTTCTGTTGGACATGACAATGGACAGAAAATTTTCAAAATTCTTCGGAACTTTGACATCTTGGTCAAGTTCTTTTGCCGTTGGTGGCCACTTAAGGTTTCCTTCCGCTCTGAATGTTCGAATGATAGAATCATGAAGATTTCTGGCCGCATTCTCAATGCTATTCTCTGATCCTAGTTGAAAAGCCATTTGGACTGCGGTATCAGTATCAAGGGACTTACTGTAAACAAGGACAGCTTGAAAACACTTGCTCTGAGTAAATGAGATGTGTTGGCTGATTTCATGTTTCAATAATTTTGCCTTTAGTTTTTCAGATCTATGATTTGGATTCCGACAATTTGACTTTTCTAATTCTGCAATGTACAAACCATTCAAATCTTTAAGTTTCATAATCAATTTGAGTTGTATGACTTTCATTCTAACCTCTTCAAGAACTACTTCAAAAGCATTTTTGTGTGCTTCCTCCATCTACATTTGTATCAGCTTTTGTTCTTCATTCTTAGTCCTCCAATGGGTATCAATATTACAGTAAGACTTCCTACAAGATGGATGAAATCTGGCTTCAACTGCAAATAAATCAACATTTCTGATTCTCCTTAAAAGCTTTTCATCACCTTTCGCTTCAGCACATATTAGAACAGTGTTTCCACCACCATACTCGAAGAGAGATGTGTTTTCACTTGTTCTGCCTTTATTCTCATAAATGCGTTTAGGTTCAACTACATTACAGAAAATGCAATCAGGTTGGAAGAGGATTCGATCTTTAGACTGTGATCGTCGTGACGTTGAGTGACTCTTCTCATCTTGGACTGAGGACGTAGATGTTTCAGCTTTAAGTCGATCAAGGTTTTTGGTAAATTTTTGATAACACTCGCTGTGATAACCATCTCTTTCTTGCACAGTATCTGGAATTTGGGAACAGATCTCATCAAGTCTTTCTGTTGGTGACGTTTGTAACTGTCTTTTTCTTTTCACTTCCAGTAACTTATCAATCCGTTCTTGCGCATTGGGTAATTTGAAAATATGAGTGAAATGTCCACCTTTACACGGTAACGGGGGAAAGGGTGAGACGGACTGATTTTCCGCCTCAGTTAATTATATATTATTGTTCTCTGTACGGAAGAATGCATAAATATTTCAGTAACTTTTACACCGAAATTTCCGAAGCTTGTAAATTCCGTTGCAAATATTGCGATTTGCGTTATCCAGAATGTGCGAAAGCACCCGGCGCGAGGCTAGCTTGCGTTAGCCAGAACTTCGAAAGCGCACCCGGCGCGAGGCTAGCTGATCAAGGAAGACGTAACAATATGAGTTTTTCTACAATATATTACGCACAATATTACGCTGAAGCAGTGTTAAATAGATTTAATGTGAAGAAACAATAATACGAAAACATTCAGAAGCCATACAGTGTTTAGTGTGTGTTAAAGGAACTTCGTTACTTGTATAATTACAACAATATCGTGAAATATAAAAGGCCGTGTAACATCAACTTGCTGATACACGTGTTTAAAACTGCTGAAGTGATGTATCAGTGGGAGCTTGAGTTCTTGGTGGCTTGTTTTACATTTTCCGTCTCTTCTGCTTCATATGTAGGTAAAGTTTAGATAATAAGTCTATTGATATCCAAGATGTTTTGGAAGAAACTCGTTTTATCTGCATGACTAGTGGGACGAACTGCATGGAAACACATTTCTAATTATATTTGAAATACTGTGGTCTTCATAGAAGTATAAACAAGGAAATTCATCATCGAATATTCAGAAAGTGATAGTTTATAGTGCATATCATCACCTGGAAATTCTTGAACCAAAAGCCAGCTCTCAGGGGGCTTGTGATTAAAAATTGTAAGGTCCGGGTACTGCTGATTTTTTTTTCATATTAATCCAACGACTTCCTATTGGTGTATTGAGGTAATCTATTGCATGAATCACTGTAATTTAACAAGGGATCTATTTACATGTGAGCAGTCTCGTGGCAAAATATTACAATGAGTGCTTAATTACAAACGTGTTTTCCCGCAGTGAGCTCCCACAACTTCGATAATCTTCATTCCTATTAGCTTAAACGTCCGTCCTCAACCATTAAAAATTTAACAACAAAAATGTATTTGGAAGAAATTTATGTATGTTTCTTGGTTGTGTATTGTAAGAATTTCTATATGTCTATTGGTACTTCTTGCTATTATTGGTATTTAATACAGTATATAATTTGCTTCGAAATATTTACGCTTTTATGTTAATAATGTTCTTTTGATTTTGTGTTTATCATCACTACTATTCCGTAAACAAAAGTGTGGTATGTTATTGGAGATGATACCGAAGAGCAGTTCCTCTCAGATAATTTGTCAGGTTCATTCTACGTATTTCAGTGTAGTTTAATCAGAATTGGCTTCTGATAAAAGAACGTGTATCTCCTCGATGCTCTCTAGTCAAAACTTGGAAAGTAAGCGTTTACCATCAGTTTCGGCGAATCTACCTACTTCAATCTGAAAAGTAGTTACGAAATATTTCTATCACACCTGATAGTTTGTTAAAGTGCACCATCATAGTACAGTGGAGTCCGTCAAGGCTATGGGCATAAATAGATGTTAATACAGTGGAGTTCCGTCTACACAGGTTACATTTCAGATGTATGAAAGGTGAGTGACAGTTGCTGAGTAAATTGCACGTATCACCAGTGAAGATATTTGGGTGACGGTTGCTGAATAAATCGCACGTCCCGCTGTCAGAGTAATACTGACTTGTTTTGTATTTTAAAAGTGTAATCCCGTTCGTAGTGGTTCGGAACTAATTTCTGATAGTATTACTATTTATTGTAAGTCACGACGGCTGCGCTGATACATTAATAGTAAAGCAAAGAAGTAAATGTTATCACTCTTACTGCTAATTGTGTAATTAGAGCAAATTTGTAGGTGTATTGTTTCACGCTCTTATCAGAGAAAACAAAGGTGTGTAAGGAAAATCATTAATATGTCCAAATTTGATAATTGAATGATGTAAAGCAGTATACTTGGCCGGTGCTATTATGTACGTCGTCCTTGTCTTGTGTCCCTGAGAGTGGGTTAGTGCGTCGTCTTTCTGAAATTGGCTAGAGCTGCATATCATTTCCCAGATGTCAAATTTAGTCATTCATCACCTTGGATATAACAGACTTATCAGGTACAATTACGTGGAAGAAGATTAAAGGAAACTCAAAGTCTGAATACTGAGTTGATGTTTATGGACCGGTTTTTTTTAATAGTGTAAATTGACATTTTTCCTTTTCTTCGTTTTTATTTTCCTGTTTCTCCAAAGACATAACTTTGTATTATCGAAGATTTGTGAACAATAAACATATTCCAATTGATATATATATGTTTCCAAAAATACCGATAGAATAGATAGACTGCCAACAGACTATCGAGGAATAATGTAGTAAGGTAAGATTAATTACATTTCTTATGATATAATTTATTATAAGTTAATAATTTCATTTGGTTGCACCAGAATGCAAGAACCTTAAAAGGTTATCCAAGTCAAACACAACTTGTAGAACGTAAGAGAGAGTAAGTTACAAAGTGGCGACCCAGCCAGGATTAATTGCATCTGGCTTGCATACTGAAAAGAAGACTATTGAAGGTAATATTCGTTAATTATTAATGGTTGAGAGGACAAAAGGCGGAATGAAGAATTTTCGGAGTTGTTGGAGTGTTTCTGTGGGAAAAACATTTTCTATGATTTTGAAGTTCATTGTGTGTTATATCTAGATATATATATTTTATTGTGTGTTACATATATTTAACTGTGTTGTTACATAGAGAAAAACTAAAAAAAAGGCAAAATGTCAAGTAGTTCCGAAAATAGTCGTAATAGCTCTGACACGGGAGAGCGTGCATATGCTTGTTGCCAGCATAACGTAACAGAGGAAGTGTTTGAACTCTCCGAGAAAATTAAATCAGTCATGTGCGGGAAATGTTTGCGCTGGTACCATTTTCGTTGTGTAGGCTTAAAGGAATCACCTAGCACGTATGATTTTGTTAGTGCTGAGACCTATCTTTGGTATTGTAAGGAATGCGAATCCCAAAAGATTTCTGATGATGGTGTCAAAATCCCTGAACTGGAGAAGGATGGGGAAAACGACGAAAATGCGAACAGTTCTGGAGTCTTTCGAGATCCAGTTGTCACTTCTTCGCCGGTTGCGGCTGCACAGGGTACCATAACTATTGAGATGATGTTCGCTCAATTGCTAAAAATGAATAAATGTATTGAGCAAATTAGCATTGACCAAAAGAAAATAAGTGAGGATCAAAGAAGCATAGGAATCGAACAAACGAAATTAAGGGCTGTTCAAAACGAGCAGAAGGCTGAAGTTGCAGCAGGTTTTAAGGAAGTTGCTGCAACTGTACAGAATGTCACTAAGCAACTCGAGAGTTTTAAACTGGAAGTAAGGGAAGAGTTAAACGTGGAGGCGTCGCGACTGGACGAACGTATAGATATGGTAACCGCCATTGTTATGAAACATGATGACAGGATTAAAACCCTTGACGAAAGTGTCAGAGAACTTCACGAAAAGGAGAGAACTCGAAGCGAGACATTGAGAAGTTTGCCAGAAACGTTGAGAAAGCAGAATCACGAGATCTCATCCCTTCATGAATACCAGGATACTAATAATGATGTCCTTAATTCGTTGCAAGTCCAAACCAATGATATCAGTAACCGTATTACGGTACTACAACAGCAGACCCACGCTAATCATAGTGAAGTAGTCAAGGATATCTCGCTCTTGAGGCATGAACTTGATAATCTTAAATCATCTTCGGTTCACTCTGATTGTGAGAGTGTATGTAGTGATAAAGTAGTTCCGCGGAAGCGATCTTTTGTGAGTTCTGAACCAGTTGAGAATGGACATGCTCTTAAGGGTCCAATACGGATTTTTGAAGTAAATAGGGAACCTTCCCTAAATTCCTATTGTACTTCTTATTCTTTGTGAGCCATAATTGCAATGATGTTCCTTTCTACAGCTCCAATGCTAGTAATTCCTTTGGTTCTGGACAAAATATTAATGATAAAGTGATATTTACTAGGAACGGTACTAATGACTTACCTCAAGTATCAACAGTACCTTCATATCGTGTAACTCCTTCCGTCCAACCTAGCGGTTTTCCTCCCTGGAGGATGTTTAACTGTAGTTATAGTATACCAACAACGACCACTACTACGGTGTCTTGGAGTATACCGACAGCAGTGAAGAGCAAAAACTCGGTTCAGTGTATGGTTGGAGATTATTATCCTCATGTTTCTTTTGATTGTTCCAGGTCGAAAGTTTGTGAAAATTCCAAACCTTTAGTTGGAGATTCTCTTGATGGGATTAATACTGTATCGCAACCAGTGTCTTCTTTTCCATCTGTGTTCAGATTAAAAGATCTCAAAGATTTCCCAAGATTTTCAGGAGATAATCAACCAGGGGTAGCTCGCAGATTCCTTCGTGATTTTCAACGATGTATTGAAATATACTCAGTCTCGGATGCTGAGAAAATTAGGGTAGCCAAAAATTGTTTGGTAAACACGGCTTACATTTGGTTTCACACGGTTGCTGGTGAAATAAGATGCTACGAGGACTTCATCCGACTGTTTAAGAAACAATATTGTTCGCAAGAGATGGAACATATTCAGAAACGACAATTACAAAATCTCAAGTATGATAAAACGAAATTCTCGTCTTTACTTGAATTCTCGTGGGCTTTGATTGAGAAGTATTTCGATGTGACTGAAGTTCCTAACTATACGGAACTAATGAACCTCATCCTTGGATGTATTCCGGAAGAGGATGTGAGGTGGCTGACTGTCAATCCTTGTCATGATTTCGACGAATTTATGAGTAGAATCGCTACTCTATCCAGCCACTCTGCGACATCCCAAGTTGATTCGGCAAGACTTTCTCAGAAACGCCCGTTTGCTAGGCAGGCTAAAATTGTTTCAAACAGAGGCAAACAGGTAAGTGTGAGTAGTCAAACTGATTCAAACCAATTTGGATATTCCCACAATAATTGTAGTTGGCAGAATCGAACTCACACAAGTAATAGGAACAATAGGAATGGGAGTTCTTCACGAGGCAACGGTAGGAATCGGAGATTTCGAGGACATGGAAATCGAAGGAGATTCCATAATAATGATAGCCAGAATCCTTCTGGTGGAAACAATATGGTGCGAACCGATAGGAATGGAGATAGTGAGAATGTTTCTTATACAGATAGAGATCAATCTCGAGCATTTAATCGAAATGGTACCGATCATGACCATTGCTTGTCAGGTACGGAAAACCCATTTCGCAGCAACCTTTAGTCATGGGGGAAGATTGCTGCGGAGGGAGTTCAAACCCCAATAGTCAAAAGTCTAATTCAGATGTAACTATCAAACCTTTTCTTCACCAAATCGAATCTAGTGTTATTTCAGACCCGAAATTCGATAATTTTATTGAATTTAATGTCAGTTTTGTGGTGGAAGATGACCAATCCTCGTCTCGTACAGAATATTATTTTTCTTCATCTCCAGTAGTAAGAGGAACTATAGGAGGTATTGATTTGAACTGCACGATAGACAGTGGCGCCGAGCTTAATCTCATGGACTGGGAAATTTGGAAGCGTATTAAACTTGCTTTCCCATCGGCCAAGTTACGGCCCTATACAGGATTATCACTTGGAGCATTTGCAGGAAAGGAAAAGTTTCTTGTACAAGGTGTACAAACTTTTAACTTAAATTTACAAGACCATCTATTTGAAGTCCCAATCTTCATAATCAAGTACTTGCGTACGGATTTGATTCTTGGATGCCCTTTCTTGGACAAATTTCAGGGAATAATTGATCGACGCACCAAAGAAGTTAAATTGAAGGATCAATCTGGTACGGAAGTTATCCTGCAGACATATGAACCCAACCTGCTATTGGTAGCTGTCAATACCAAGGAGAAGGAGGTGAATATTCATGAAGACTTCAAAATTATACCTGTGGGAATTGAAACGATGCCTGACCACACTTTCACGTGTCAGCCGGTAGCTATAAATAAAGTCTCAGCCTCCACTACATCATTATTGACGGATGTTCCTATTGAAGAGGCTGAACCTAACATTTCTGAAGAGGATATACGAAATTACATAGAAACAAGAACGGACTTGGATTCTTCGTCAAGAATTCGTCTGCAACAGCTTCTTCTGAAGTATAGACCTTTATTCTCAGAATATCCCCGAAGAGTGCGTGCCCCTCTGCATAAGATTCAATTGACTGACGAGATTCCCATCGTTGGACCATATTATCCTGTTCCACAGGCCATGCAGGAGGATTTTGAACGTGAATTGCGGACGTGGATTAGATTGGGGATAGCCAAGGAACAACCCTCTCCATACCGTAACCCTGTTCACTGTGTGCGTAAGGCGTCAGGAGGAGTGCGGCCTGTTCTGGACTTGCGTGCCCTTAATAAGAAGGTAATAGCTCCCAAAGTACAGGTTGAGCCCATCAATGATATACTGAATAAAGTAAGTAAAGCAAACTTCTTTAGTAGCTTCGACTGCTCAGCCGGATATTATGGAATAGGGTTGGATCCTTCTTCATATCAATACACTAGTTTTGTGTACATGGGGAGGCAATTTGTAATGTGTTCGCTCCCAATGGGAATCAAGAGTGCACCAGCTATTTTTCAAAATTGTATGTACAACTTTTTTGACAACACTACGAGAGCATTTGCAACTATTTACTTGGATGATGTACTCGTCTCAAGTTCTTCATTAGAAGATCATTTCCAGCATTTGGAGCGTGTCTTCGAAACGTTTCACAGTGCAAATTTCTCTCTCAATTTCAAGAAATGTGACTTTATCCGGCCTGAAATAAATTTCCTGGGTCATGTTATAAGTGGAAGTGCTGTGAAACCAGATCCCAAGCATAATGAACCGATCCGGTGCTTTCCAGTTCCCCAAAATAAGAAAGCACTGAGAGCCTTTTTAGGTTTAGTTGGATGGAGACGCCGTTTCGTGCCAAATTTTGCAGCTCTCACGGGACCATTGTATGACCTTAAGAAAGACAAGAAATTTGTACTTACATCAGAGTTATTGGAAAATTTCAAGAGACTTAGGGAACTAGTAAGCCAACCTCCTGCCTTAGGGCAACCTGATTTCTCTTTAACATTCCATCTGTATTCAGATGCCTGTGTAGAAAATTTGGCTGGCTACCTTGCTCAGTGGCCATCAGGGGACACAGATCCAAATGTTATAGCATATGCGAGTCGTAGGGTTCGACCTCACGAACTCTCTCTTTCAATCTTCCAGCTGGAATTGCTTTCTGTGTTATTCCTCTGTGAACACTTTTCACAGTATATACTCGGCAGGACTACTGTAATCCACTGTGATAACGCAGCTGTAACTCATGCTTTTACTTTGAAGAATTTGGATCCAAGGACAACCCGAATGCTATTAAAGCTCCAGAGATTTGATCTGATTTTCGAACATCTTCCCGGAAAAAGTAATCACGTAGCAGACGTGTTGAGTCGATACCCACGGGAAGTACCATCTATATCCGAGGAAAAATTTGTAAACTTTCTTTCAGTGAAGGATGCATCTCTCTTCGACTTAGAAGAAATTAAAGAAAAACAAGGATCTGATGAGTTTTGCCGAAGGACCAAATCCTCTCTCGGAGAAGCTATTGAATCGGAACGTTTCCTTTTGCACCAAGGCATTCTGTATATGAAGAATCCGAAAACATTGCAGTGGCTGCTTGTTATCCCACAGGAGCTAACTTTAAAAATAGTTAATACTATCCACACGACAGGCCATTTTGGAGTCCATAAGTGTTTCTCTTTCTGTAGAAATCTCTTCTACTGGCGACATATGAAATCCGACATCAAAAAGTACGTTAGGGACTGTATTCGCTGTGCCGAAACGAAATACGCTAATCGTGTCATATCGAAGGAAGATTGTGTGATTGAGGCAGACTCGCCTCATGATAAACTAGGCATAGACATAGTTGGAAAATTACCGTGCAGTCACGGATATTATTACATTCTGTCTATAATAGATATTTATTCAAGATTTGTGGTGTACTATCCAATGAGAACTGCCCATGTGAAAGAGATTCTTGCTCTTCTTGAAAATAGATATTTTTATCTAACACCCTATCCTCGTTCTATTATCACGGATAGAGGTCCTCAGTTCCTTTCAAAAGCCTGGAAAGAGTACTGCCAGAAACATGCTATCAAACATTTGTTGACGTCTAGCTACAGTCCAAACAGTAACGGAACGACTGAACGTTCCCACAAGGAACTTAATCGTTTAATAAGACTACAGTGTAGTCAGAAGCAAACCGACTGGAGCAAAGTCTTGAAAACATCGCAAGACTTGTTAAATTACTCTATCTGCACGAGTATTAACTGTACGCCAGCAGAATTGTTTATGTCCTACTCAGCCGCGGAGGCCTATAAACGTTCTTTCCCTTGGCCACAAAGTCTAGAGAAGATTAATGAGAAGGATCGTCACCTCTTAGTGGACGATAACTTGCCCTATAAGAAGAAACAGCAAGTAAAGAAATCAGGACGTGAAATTGTCCTTAAAGTAGGTGACCTCGTCATGGTACGGACGCATTATTTGTCATCAGCTTCCCGAAAGGAAACGTCGAAATATTTAAATTGCTTTGTGGGTCCATACGTCATAGTGAAAATTTTGCGAAATAGTGCTGTTTTACACAACCTTATTGGCGAAGCGATCGGAACACATAATTTCCAAAACATGAAATTGTTCGATTGCTCAGCAGAAAAGAGACAAGAACTTTTATCTCATTATCCTCACAAAATGAGTTTCACGATGTAAATAGAGATTTGATTAGTTGTGTTTCTTATGTTTAGATTTTAGTGGTAAATGTTTAAAAAAAATAAATTCACTCAAAATGTTCATTCATTTTCTTTTTTTTTTTTTGGCCTAGAGCGAGGCTGAGACGGACTGATTTTCCGCCTCAGTTAATTATATATTATTGTTCTCTGTACGGAAGAATGCATAAATATTTCAGTAACTTTTACACCGAAATTTCCGAAGCTTGTAAATTCCGTTGCAAATATTGCGATTTGCGTTATCCAGAATGTGCGAAAGCACCCGGCGCGAGGCTAGCTTGCGTTAGCCAGAACTTCGAAAGCGCACCCGGCGCGAGGCTAGCTGATCAAGGAAGACGTAACAATATGAGTTTTTCTACAATATATTACGCACAATATTACGCTGAAGCAGTGTTAAATAGATTTAATGTGAAGAAACAATAATACGAAAACATTCAGAAGCCATACAGTGTTTAGTGTGTGTTAAAGGAACTTCGTTACTTGTATAATTACAACAATATCGTGAAATATAAAAGGCCGTGTAACATCAACTTGCTGATACACGTGTTTAAAACTGCTGAAGTGATGTATCAGTGGGAGCTTGAGTTCTTGGTGGCTTGTTTTACATTTTCCGTCTCTTCTGCTTCATATGCAGGTAAAGTTTAGATAATAAGTCTATTGATATCCAAGATGTTTTGGAAGAAACTCGTTTTATCTGCATGACTAGTGGGACGAACTGCATGGAAACACATTTCTAATTATATTTGAAATACTGTGGTCTTCATAGAAGTATAAACAAGGAAATTCATCATCGAATATTCAGAAAGTGATAGTTTATAGTGCATATCATCACCTGGAAATTCTTGAACCAAAAGCCAGCTCTCAGGGGGCTTGTGATTAAAAATTGTAAGGTCCGGGTACTGCTGATTTTTTTTTTTCATATTAATCCAACGACTTCCTATTGGTGTATTGAGGTAATCTATTGCATGAATCACTGTAATTTAACAAGGGATCTATTTACATGTGAGCAGTCTCGTGGCAAAATATTACAATGAGTGCTTAATTACAAACGTGTTTTCCCGCAGTGAGCTCCCACAACTTCGATAATCTTCATTCCTATTAGCTTAAACGTCCGTCCTCAACCATTAAAAATTTAACAACAAAAAGTATTTGGAAGAAATTTATGTATGTTTCTTGGTTGTGTATTGTAAGAATTTCTATATGTCTATTGGTACTTCTTGCTATTATTGGTATTTAATACAGTATATAATTTGCTTCGAAATATTTACGCTTTTATGTTAATAATGTTCTTTTGATTTTGTGTTTATCATCACTACTATTCCGTAAACAAAAGTGTGGTATGTTATTGGAGATGATACCGAAGAGCAGTTCCTCTCAGATAATTTGTCAGGTTCATTCTACGTATTTCAGTGTAGTTTAATCAGAATTGGCTTCTGATAAAAGAACGTGTATCTCCTCGATGCTCTCTAGTCAAAACTTGGAAAGTAAGCGTTTACCATCAGTTTCGGCGAATCTACCTACTTCAATCTGAAAAGTAGTTACGAAATATTTCTATCACACCTGATAGTTTGTTAAAGTGCACCATCATAGTACAGTGGAGTCCGTCAAGGCTATGGGCATAAATAGATGTTAATACAGTGGAGTTCCGTCTACACAGGTTACATTTCAGATGTATGAAAGGTGAGTGACAGTTGCTGAGTAAATTGCACGTATCACCAGTGAAGATATTTGGGTGACGGTTGCTGAATAAATCGCACGTCCCGCTGTCAGAGTAATACTGACTTGTTTTGTATTTTAAAAGTGTAATCCCGTTCGTAGTGGTTCGGAACTAATTTCTGATAGTATTACTATTTATTGTAAGTCACGACGGCTGCGCTGATACATTAATAGTAAAGCAAAGAAGTAAATGTTATCACTCTTACT
Organism: Thermobia domestica; assembly: GCF_964235325.1. NCBI lineage: Eukaryota > Metazoa > Arthropoda > Insecta > Zygentoma > Lepismatidae > Thermobia > Thermobia domestica. The sequence continues at coordinate 116,079,789 of NC_137464.1, forward strand.
GCTAATTGTGTAATTAGAGCAAATTTGTAGGTGTATTGTTTCACGCTCTTATCAGAGAAAACAAAGGTGTGTAAGGAAAATCATTAATATGTCCAAATTTGATAATTGAATGATGTAAAGCAGTATACTTGGCCGGTGCTATTATGTACGTCGTCCTTGTCTTGTGTCCCTGAGAGTGGGTTAGTGCGTCGTCTTTCTGAAATTGGCTAGAGCTGCATATCATTTCCCAGATGTCAAATTTAGTCATTCATCACCTTGGATATAACAGACTTATCAGGTACAATTACGTGGAAGAAGATTAAAGGAAACTCAAAGTCTGAATACTGAGTTGATGTTTATGGACCGGTTTTTTTTAATAGTGTAAATTGACATTTTTCCTTTTCTTCGTTTTTATTTTCCTGTTTCTCCAAAGACATAACTTTGTATTATCGAAGATTTGTGAACAATAAACATATTCCAATTGATATATATATGTTTCCAAAAATACCGATAGAATAGATAGACTGCCAACAGACTATCGAGGAATAATGTAGTAAGGTAAGATTAATTACATTTCTTATGATATTATTTATTATAAGTTAATAATTTCATTTGGTTGCACCAGAATGCAAGAACCTTAAAAGGTTATCCAAGTCAAACACAACTTGTAGAACGTAAGAGAGAGTAAGTTACAAGGGGTCACTAGGTCGTCAACCTGTCATTCAGACCTTCAAACGCCTCATATAGGGCGATCTTCAGTACTATCGGGTATCCAGCTGTTATCCTGCTTTCTATTCCATCAATGGCTATAATTTTTGGATACTCTTAATATAAAAATATAATGTACACATTAGTGTAATTTTGTTTGCGTAAGATAATAGCAAATGTTGCCAGTGCAGTTGTTCCCAATATATATTTCAATTTCTTGAGTTTCTTCTTCCTCCTCTTCTACAAATATCCTACAATCTGTACAAATGTTACTTCGCTGGACTTCGTGTTGAAAAAAGTTTGCAACGAAATGAAGTTCATGGTCCTGTGTTAAATAGGGAGATCACCAGAGTCATCAATGTGAGTACCATTTCTAGCCCTTAAAAAACCTTATTCAGGGCGGTCCTCAGTACTGACGAGTATCGAATTTTTATCTTGCTTTCTATTGCACCAATGTATATGATTTTTAAATATTATTGACACCAAGGTACAGTGTATACATTAGAGTGATTTTGCCTGCGTACGATGGTAGCAAGTGTTGCCAGCATTCCACGATTTCCAGAAAACGTCTTTTTTTAGATTTTTTGCTGGGTTTCTTCCTCTTATTCTTCTACAAATAACGCACAATCTCCTCACTTGTTACCTCATTGGAATCTACGTAAAATAAGCTTTCCAACGAGGTATTATTCATGGCCCTGTGATAATTAGGAAAATCTCTAGAACCGTCAAAGTGAAGGTCTACGCTTTCCGTGAAATACCTGCTGGTCTTATAAAGGTTAAAAAGAAAGGCCCGCTATTTTATAGTAGAGCCAGTTTTCTTTTTTGGGAACATGGCTTAAAATTTTCCTTGGACTGTTAGTAATATAAAAATATATGTCGCAAAGGATCAGGGGGGGGGTGCACATGGAGGACCCCTGGCTCCTCCCCTACAATCATCCAAACGCCGTATTGGTTGATCCTTCAAAGCAATTTCCATGTATCAAGAGCGTTGAAATGCAACTTAGTGGTGCTGTGGTTATTTTTGCCTTGCTGGAAAGTAGGATATAGGCTATTTGTTACGCATTACTACCAAATGTTTCCATTTATTATTATTCGTGAGTAGCAGGGAGCATCCGCGCAGAGTCGACGGGGTCCAGTCCCCTTGCCCAAAACTGCATAATTCGAGGTTCATTTGTACACTTTTCTAATAAATCTATAGTTGTTTAAAAAAGACAAGATTGAAGTAGCATAGAGATTTGATCTTATTCCATCTGTACTACGCTTTCTTAAAAACAAAGTCTAGTTCTGTTATGTTTTCAAAGAATAAAGGTGTTAATACTCATCAGTAAGATCTGTTCAATGCTACATACATGTGGTGTCTTGTACCAAGTAGTATTAAAATTCTGCCTTTCCCCATGTTTCGAACATCGGCAACAAAACTTTCTGAGTGTGCACCTGATGAGCAGTTTGTACTTATTCGTAAGTTTGTCAAGTTTAGTTTCCTTACAGTATACTAGAATTTCAGATCCAGTTTTTTTTTTTTTTTTTTTTTTTTTTTTTTTTTTTTTTTTTTTTTTTTTTTTTTTATAGGATGTTGAAACAGAACGAAATAGTTCCCAAGAAGTTTTTAACACGGTATTTTTCCCCTTTGGAAGTGCTTCAGTGTATTCGTACATCAGGAATAACAACATAAATCCACTTTTATTTTTACCGTAAAAGTAATACAGCAACCAACTGAATAAGTAACTACTTATACATTTAATGAAGAAAATAGATTTTTGTGTGTAGTGCTCACAAACAGTATATCAAAAAAGTCCAATAACTGTAATCATTTATTTTTATGACGGTGCTTCTTAGGGTGTATGCAGTGGAAGAGCCAAGAGAGGGCCTGGGGGGCCAGGCTCCCTTTCTCAAATTCATGGTCCTCCTAGTGGCCCGACTGATACTGCTATAGGTTGACAAACGGTGAGTTGATAGTGGCCACAAGTGAAACTACTACCGAATCATCTCTCGGAAACAGAGTTACCAACTGCAGAATACCGTATGTTGCAGTAGTCTGCGTTCAGTCTTGTAGTACAGCAAGATCTAATTCATCGAAATCTGTAACGTGCATGCATTGATCTCACTATCGGAACGTTCTTTTTAACTCCTGTCCCTTATCTGGTTATCTTCTTTGCAGTACCGTGCCTTGGGAGGGGGGGGGGCGAACGGGGCAACGGCCCCGGGCGCCGAAGAAAGTGGCGCAAAATTTTGGAGGAAAAAAGAGAAGATATATATAAAATGGAAGGAAAGAGTAATAAAAATGCTTAAAATCAAGGAAAAGCATGGTTTATTTTTGAAAATTTTCGTGCGTTTCGCGCCAACCAAGATGGCACTTCGTGTCTGGTTTTTCGACGTTACTCATATGACGGGGAGGGGGCGTCGTATACTCTCGCTCCGGGCGCTGAATTTTGCACGGCACTACTTCTTTGTCTTCGACAAAGAGCCAGAAGAAAAGCACAATCAGTTGGCATTCTCATTCGCTTCGATGTTTAAAGTCATACTAAAATAAGAGATGCTTACTTACAAATAGCATACACTGCTGTAAATTATTACACTTGTGTTGGACGAAAGAAGTCTTCGTAAACTAAGTAATTAATTTGCATTGATTACGGCGACATAGAATAAATGCATAGCATCCATTATATAATTTGGTATTATTATTATTATTATTATTATTATTATTATTATTATTATTATTATTATTATTATTATTATTATTATTATTATTAAATAATCTTAATATCGATCCGTCTTGTTTAATATACAGTAAAAAAGAGAGCAAAAGTTTTTATTATTTCTGTCATTCTCTCTGTTCTTCGTCATTCGCTCACCCCTTTACCAGAGCTTGCGTTTTATTCGTTTAGCTGAAATGCCAAGATGTTTGTCACAGGCGTTAAATCCTGGGGAAATGGGGCTAACAAAAATCACTGATTCTTTATAAATAAATCGTTCAGAAATTCAGAATAAACTATTTTGACTGTAACTTAATCTCAAAACTGCTCCTACTAGAGAAATACCGAAGTTTAATCGTTCAGAAATTCCAGTCTTGGGAAGAAACGTAACGCAAGTAACGCGTTACTTTTTAAGTAACGTTTCTTAGTAACTCAACTGTAACGGTAACGCGTTACAAATTTTTAAGTAACGTATCTAGTTTGCGTTACTTTTTTCGCGTTACATTTCGGATGAGTAACTACAATATATGTATATCTTTTTCAGAAAGAAATGTTTCTTTCCCGTAAGTGAATTTCTCAGAATGAAACAATCGAGCATGAACTACGTATGTCACTGACCGACAGTCAAAAAAAAAAAAAAAAAAAAAAAAAACAGAGAAACAGATAAGTTCGTAGTGCCACTTGCTGTTTTTGGAAGATGAGGACAGCCTTAAAGAAATCACGTGTACTGATTTCAAGCACCTGGAAGGTTTTGTCGTAGATTTTGACAGCTCCAAATCAATACATTCAGTGAGTGAACTAGGAGTGCAATGATACCGATAGTCTATTTTATTTTGATTGATGTTGTTTTTCTAAAGATGGAGAACGAAAATATTTTTCTACTTTAATTTTATCTCGTAGGTGAAAAAGCCCTAATAGGTGAAAATTACTTCTTAAGTTTGGTATCAAAATAACATTTTAAAGATTTTCTAATTATAATTTCATATGGTATTATAGTACTATAGCGAAAGCATCAACACTGATACAACATTCCTACAATTTTTTTTAATGATTTTTTTAAAATATGAAATTTTGTAATGTTTGTAGTGTTTGATGTATGATACCTTTGGTGGGATATGGAATATAATATGCATATCTGTATAAGAGAAAACTATAGTAGAAATTTCAATTTTGTCTGTGAACGAAATTTTGAATTTTCAAAAATTGCACGGTAAACGCACGTTTATGCTATTCTCAGCCATTTGTTTCAGCCATTTCTATTTTAGTGTTGAATGACTTACGCCTTAGAATAAGCTCACAACATTCAATTAAAGAAGTTAATTTTGAAAATTAAATTAAATTGATGGCCAATAATGAATAATAATAAAATGAAGTATTAAAAGAAGTAAGAAGTTAATAGTGCATTGGAAGAGATGAAACTGATTATTATAATTGAATTGAGAATACGTATAGTAGGAAGGACAACGTCTCTGCGCACTCATTATTTACTTTTCGGATGGAAGTGGCAGCCAATATAAGAATCGAAAAAAATGCAAACATTTGCAACTACAAAACATAATTTGGACTAGAAATTGAGTGACTTTTTGCCCCCTCCCCCCGTCTCTCTCTCTCTCTCTCTCTCTCTCTCTCTCTCTTTTGCCATGAGAGGAGTAGAAGGCACAAGAAAGCGTGAAATAAGTAAAGTCAGCTTCCAAAGCAGATCAAATCGTCAGTGTAGAGAAAATGTTTGATTTCTTCAAATAAAACATTAAATGTATTACCTATTTTCTCGACCCACAAGAATAACTTGTATTTATATATGTTCTAGTAAATGTATAACTTGTAAACATAAGCGGAGCTAGAAATTGTCTGCTGCGAGGGCAGTAGAGGGGCAGACCTTTTGGTCGGTCTCGAAAATCGTGGTAGGTGGCCATATTATATGTGGCATTTTTATTTTTTGCCAGAAAGTTGGGAGGCAATGCCCCAATGCTCCCCATAGCTCCACCCATGTTTGTAAATATATAATTCTTGTAATAACTTGTAAATATATATAATGACGTAATATGATAACAAGATGAGTGTTAATTTACACAAATTGATGGGTAGAATATTTCAGAAACGTTATACAGTTTGTTGAGTTAAAAAGATTATTTTAATAACCTACAAACATCGGTTTCTAAGATGACCAGTAAGAAAATCCATTAAAAACGAGAAAAAAAATTAAAAAGTAAAAAGGTAGGAGCTACTGCTTTAAATTTTGTCGCTCCAATTTCTTAAACTAAATGAAGTTACGCTGTATTTATAACAGAGACATTTGTTGACGGAAAACGAACAAAATTACAAGGGTTTTTGGGAAGCTTCGTCCGAAGAAAATTAAACTACCCCTTTTCTATATTTTCGAGATATTAATTAGGTAATTAATGTCATTTATTAAGGTAATTAACGGAATATATGGTCAGAAACTATGAACAAAAGTGCACTAGTAGTTATTTGAGGAACTTGTCTTTTTTTTTTTTTTTTTTTTTTTTTTTTAATCATTCCCAAGAGTAAACTACCCCTTGTAATTTCATGACAAGCAATTTATACATCCTTATAGAGTTATTAATGCAATTTATTTGTGAAATAGGAACAAAATCGCGTGATTAGTTTTGAGAAAATCATCCAGAAAAACTCACTCCCAAGAGTAAATTATTCGTTCTGAATTTAATGTCAGCTTAATATTGAAATGCAAGTAGTATGTGCGTAAACAGTATGTGTGTTATCGTTAGGAAAATACAATTATCTGCTTGTTTACAGTATATTTTGTTACATATACATTAAACAAATAGGCTTATTTAACAATTTCCTTTAGTAAAATAAAAACTCTTAATTATTGTTGGAAACGAATGACACTTTTTAGCGCCACAATAGTTACTTTTTCCCCTCGAAATTTGCCCTCAAGTATGTTATCTTATTCAATCGATGTGATCTATCGACTGTATATGCTTTATATTTGAACAATACAGTATTTTAGATCAACAGAAATTAAAATTTTCAGTCTTTATGATAGGCTAATTTTAGCCCATATCTCATCAGCCATATGTTGTGCTGTTGTCTCCTAATATCGTAATGAAAAGCTTAATGATGGCTAATTCAGTATCAGTTTCACTTCAATAAGTGGAATGTTCTTGTACCCCGTATCAATTTTTAGGTTTAAAATTATTTAGTTTTTTCTCCATTTTCTCGGAAACTACGCATGTATTTTCCACGCATATGTTGTCCAATTCATAAAATATATCGATTGATATATGTTTTGTCTTTGGAATATAGTTTTTGTTAGCTTATACAATATTTTATAATATGAACTAAATCACCTGTCATTTTTGAGAAAATCGTCTTGTAAAAGCTCACCCCCAAAATAAATTACGCCTTGTGGATTTTTAAAGGGCAAACAAGTTACAGATTATTGATGATATATATATATATATATATATATATATATATATATATATATATATATATATATATATATATATATATAAAATCGCCTGAGTCGTTTTTGAAAAAAATCGTCTGAAAAAGCTCACTCCAAGATTAAACTACCTCTTTTTTTCTGGACAAATGAGTTGTTATATTGTGAGATTATTAATTTATATTTATATTAAGTGTGCATTTATGAGGGCGGCCGTGGTGCCTCAGTGGAAGAGCGTTCACCTCCGGTGCTTGGGGTCCCTAGTTCGATCCCAACTCGTGCCGTGTGGACATTGTGGTGGACAAACACCGTGCTCGTGGGTTTTCTCGGGGCTCTCCCGTTTCCTCCCACTTTCTTCATTCCACCATTTCATTCATTTCTCATAATCACCGTGTCCTTTAGCCTAACCGGCATAACCCTGGGACGTAAAACTTAAAAAATTCATTTCATTTTCAATTTTTGCATTTATGAGAAAATCAGTGTAGTCGTTTTTCAGAAAATCGTTCGAAAATAACTCACTCCAAGGGTAACTACCACTTTTGGGAAATGGCTTATACCACAATATAGTGTTGTTAAGAAAATATTCATGAATGAAATATAAACAAAATCGTTAGAGTCATTTTTGAGCAAACTTTATTTATTTATTTTTTTTTAATTTACATCTTTCGGTCATTATTTTTCGGAGTAGGAAGAAAATTCGTAGTGCTCTCCTGAGAAATATTATAAAAAGCTTATATTCCAAATTTGGTGGAGATACGTTGAACAATATGGCCTCTAGGCAAATGTACATACATTGCGACGAATGGACGGATAGATTGACATTTCAAAATTAATTTTTCTACATCTACAGGCCATAAAACGTGTAAGTCGGTTAAAATCTGGAATTTGATTTTTCCACACTAGCCATATTTTTTCTCCTGTCGCTCTTCGCAAGTAAAAAAACGGAAACCTGATTAAAGGGTCATTTCTTGTAAGAAATCGAATAATAATAATAATAATAATAATAATAATAATAATAATAATAATAATAATAATAATAATAATAATAATAATAATAATAATAATAATATTATTATTATTATTATTATTATTATTATTATTATTATTATTATTATTATTATTATTATTATTATTATTATTATTATTATATAACTCAGAATACGCGAAAAATCTTCAAGTTTGCAATGGAAAGAAAGAAAAGAAAAATGTCAAATATCTGGCCAAACTACTTACATTTTGTTATTACATGGAGAAATTCAAGAATTAATTCTTTTTAAAAAATACTGAGATGAAATTTTTGGTACTGAGATTTTTTTCACAAAACTTGCAGGTTACAACATTCCCTATTTCCGTTGATAACTTTAGAAGTAAAATAAGTACCAATTATCCACAAGGCAAGATATTTTCTCTGTTTTTGATTCGTGCATAACTATCCTGTTATAATTTCTGACGAACATTAAAAGAAAATATGTAAAATTCCGCCAACTAAACAAATATCACTTGAAAAAGATGCACTTTCATTCACCTTGAACTATTTTTACTACGAACCTCCCTAACCTACATCTTTGTTTAATTTCATTAATTAAACAAACAATTACAATATTTAGTATTTAAACACTCTTCTCAGAAATCGAACAACAGCAAACGTACAAATGGACGATTACATTATTTTGGGAAACCAGTATTGAGCGTGATTTTACACTCAAACTCGCCTTATATTTCGAAGTATAACTCACGCTCACATATTTCAAAACGAGTTAGCTCATGTTAATACTCACGAAAAGTAAACGTACTCAATGAGCTAGCTCAAATAAGCACGCTCATTTACAACCCTGCTACAAGGACTCATTAATCTAGACAGTGGCGGCCGGTGAATGCAGTACGAACGATAAGAGACAGAAGATATAAAGTGGACTCATTGACTAATCAGCATAACTTTAGATGCAAATGCTATGTGACATGTTGAAGTAAATAAAATTCTGTTTTTAAAAAATAAAAAATGCAGAACATTTTATCCGATAATTCACCTTATTTAATTAGTAAGTGAATTCTTCTCTCTTTGATTGGAACAAATCTGCCTAGTACATGCTGGTTGAACTCTAGTATTCTTAAATGAGCTCCTTCGTGGCTAAGCGGTAAACGTACGCACTTTTGGTGTGGGAGATCCTGGTTCGATTCCCGGCGGGAGCTCATATGGTTCGGATTCCACGTTAATCAGTAGGTCCACGTCTCATATATCCTCGCTGCTAAACGTGACGTTAAACTCAAAATCAACTCAACTCAACTCTAGTATTCTTATAGTCAGGTCTTTTTCGATGGAAAGCATAACCAATGGTGATAACGTTTCTTGCAGGGGCGTAAATAAGGGCCCCGCAGACCCCGCATTGCGGGGGCCTCAAGCCATCAGGGGGCCCCAAATCGTGAAGTGGGATGTAGATAAGGGCCCCCGCTCCACGCTATCTGCGGGAGGGCCTCCAAGCCTTTAGTTACGCCACTACTTTCTTGGGACATTCAATTCCTTGAAAGTGTCAATTCTTTTTTATGTATAAAAAAAAACTTTTCTTCTTTTGCTGACGCCATAGGTACAGTTAATATTAATTTCAGAAGATTTGTAGATTCATTAAATATTTTTTCTAGATTATTGCGAACAATTCATTGTAGCAAACCCAGTCCTTGACAGTGATCCGTTCTCTTCAGTGTAGACTGAAGAGAGTTCGTAGCAAAGATTAGTGTTATTAAAAAATATACATTGAATACGCTTTATTGACAATTTATGTAGGAAAATTTAAAATAAATTGTGGAAATGTATCTAGTGCATAGAACATTACTGCGATAAGATGTCCTGTAAATTTAAACCGTTTTTTTTTTTTTCGAACACTCTCCTGAATTGCACTTTGCTTGATTTTGTCTAAGCCTTAATTGCAAGTTTTTCCTAAGTTGAAAGCTGGGCTTTTTTTTTTTTTTTTCGTAAGTTATTTACAGAAGTCATGGTATGCAATTCATTCAGAATTTGAAGGTTATTTACAGAATTAAAACACACACAATAAAATTAAATCTAATAACTAATAACCAAAACAGCTGATACAAAAGAGGTACTGGTATATGAATTGCGAATGTCACATATTCATACATAGGGCTGCCAACTGGCCGGTTTTTCACCTTCCTGGCCGGAAAAATTGCTGTTATTTTGATTAAAGCCGGTGACGGGTACAAACTTCTCAACAGCCCCTTTATGACCTTTTTTTTTTTTTTTTTTTTCAAATTTGTATCTAGTTCGAAGCAATTTCATCTAGTTCGAAGTATAGATATTGAAAAAGTAGCTGTCATTCTGTAAACCCAAAACTGTTACCTTACACCATCTATCAACGATTAATATAGTTTGTTCACCTGTTTAGATAATATTAGAGAGATGACAGGAATTGTATCAAGGAAGATTTGAAATTACTTTCAAGGAATTTTATACATTTATTAAGAGTGGAAAAGGACTTCTTAAAGCAATTTCCTGTAATTGAAGTAGAGACTATAGGCCTTATGCAGAGTCGTTCTCACGCGTGATTACTGCCATTCTAAAGAGTTAAACTAACATGTTTCCTGCAGTAGTCAGGCTTTTAGTATGTTGCTAATCATACGTCAAAACGATTCTGCACAAGGCCCTATACGTTTAAAGAGTAAATTTCATTTTCCAAATTCAAAATTGTCACGTAAAGACTATTATACTTTTGTTCATTTGTTTCGATAATTTTAAAAAAATGGTAGTTACTGGTTACAATCAATTGATCAATGCCGATTGATCAATTTCAGTTCCTCATTTATAGCACAATGTATCTATTAAGCTTATTAGTGAATGTTCTAAGGACATACAGAATATACATTTCCTTTCCATGGTTAGGTCCGAACAGAGACACTTCACGCCTAGACCTATATCATAGGGAATTTTGAGGAGGTGCCTTTTTTTTATTTTACAGAGTTGGCAACCCTATTCATACATCAACACACACATACACACACATGTGCGTAAAAGAAAAAAACTACATTCCAAATCATCCGTCTTGGTTGTTACGCAATGCACGATGAACACAATATACTTCCACAAGAGGCGAAACAATGCTTATCCATGTCATACGTTCAGAAAAGCAACCTTGAAACCCGCCATATGTAGGAACAGCATGTTAGCTGGGAGGGGTCCAAAATATTTGAGGGAGGTCCAATACGTCTACGTAATATCGAACCTGTCTTATACTGCACCCGAAAAAAACGATAAGTATTACCTGACCAGCAAACGAGTGCGGGCGGCCGGTTTTGGAACTAAAATACAAACAACAGTGTTTCTAACCGGATTACTTGTAATTAATCTGTCACAGTTGTTTTTGTCCTGTTCGTAATAAACCACTTCACGTATATGTTCAAGTTAAGACAAACACAGTTTCAGAAGTTATAGAAGTTATTTCCAAAACACTTTAAGATACTGAAAAAAAAAATACATACTAATTTCGCAATAACTTGCGAATAAACTAACCTCAGTGTTGTACAAAGAATCACTAAGAACTTCGTAGCATTAGAGTGTAAGGAATTCCTACTACTTCTATTAACAAAACCTCGAAGTTCATCTTTGTGAATCAAAGTTATACTTTGGCAACTGCGCTTTCATTGTTTAAAGCAAGTTCTGTTGTGTAGTTTTGGGATAAGACGTCTTTGAAATTGTGATCAAGTTGGACCATGTGATCTCCGATGGATTATTTAAGCAGTGTCTCGAATAACAAAATTCTTTTGCATTGAGATCATTTTCGGATGTGCTGCAAAAGTCCGGTCAGAGAGAAACTGATAATTAGAGACCGGATGTTTAGGCGTTAAAAACCTGGGAAATAGGCATGCAAATAGGCACTTAAAATTTTAAAAATAGGCACGAAAATAACTCAAAATAATGACGATAAATGCTTAATATAATTAAAAAATAAATTTAAGTCATAGATAATGTTCAAAGAATATAAAAACATGCTTGTTTGCTAATAACTTCTTTTACTGTATATGGAAAAACGAAGCTTGACATGTATTTCATGTATATTTGGTAAATACATTTTATACAGCCAAGGGGCGGCTTTAGGATTCTAATTTTGGGTAGGCCCGCTCCGTCGCTTATGAATACATGTACACATTTGATTGATTAATTACAGTAGGAAATTACTTTTACAGTAGTAGTTGATGCTATTTGTTAAATAATTATCTACTATTAATATAACTAGTGGGAAATATATTTACTCTTTATTAGCGTTTATACATTATTTAAAACTTTTAGGTATCCCCCGTGCCTACTCGGCCTACCCGCTAAAGCCGCCACTGTATACAACACTTTATCTCTACACATTAACAGTCCAAATTCTATACACTTTATCAGTACACACAGCAGTCCAAAGTTTTACAGACTTTATCAGTAACATAGCAGTCCAAAGTTTTGCGGCATCTTATTACTACAAACAGCACTTACATTTCTCGAAAGTTGCAGAATCCTTTCGTGATATATTAAATTATATATTTCTCCCAATAAAGTCTTATTTTGAAGAAATCGCATAGAATAGGCAACATTAGGCACTAAAGCAATTATTTAGGCAGGAAGGGGCAAAATAGGCAAAATAAAATTAGCTTAAATTGAAACTATAACCCCCATATAAATTGTAAAACATATTTTGGATCATATCTTTAATATTAAAGAATAGGCATTTTGCCTAACATCCGGTGTCTACTATCTTTCACCGCCACACTCTAACCACCTCCGAAGGAGACTTGGATCCGCCTCTGATTGAGATGATAGATAAAGCTAACTCTCTCTGATGTCTAACCTGCCATTATTTAGCATGGTTTGGTAATTTAAAAAATCCAGTATTTCTGCCATATTTTGAAAACTTTATTTAATAGAAATAAACCCAGTGTTACATTGGAGGCGAAAAGGGAGTGATTAAAGTTTAAAGTGGGGTGCCTAACAATTGACGATTCCTTGTCCTTTCAAGAAATTGAACTCCATTGAAATTCAGAAAAAAAAAATGAATTGCGTATTAAAAAAGAAATACAAAATACATTTTCAGGGTAACTCTTACAGGCATTGTGTTATTATAAAATTAATGCTACTTCTGAAACTGATTAGAGTGAATAGATATATATTTGAATAACAAAACTGCTTGAAAGTTTTTCAAAATATCAGGTTTGAAGAACGAAGTTTGTCTTCCACTGTTATTGCTCAAAGATACCGGTGATGAAACAATTGGCCCGAAATCACGCGGCCGCTTCTTACATCAATTCATGAAGAAGAAGATGAGTGCCAATGTTAGGTACCTAAGTTCAGTATTAGAAAAAAAAAAAAAAAAAACACTTGCAACCATACATAGCACATTTTAATACTTAGACATGAAATAAAAATACAGCTGTTTAAAGATGATTGCCTTTGTCTTTGAATTTTATATGTGGACAACAATATAAGGCTTTTCAAATAGAGGAGGGGCAGGATTTGTTAAACAAAACCGAACATCTGATATGTTTGAAATATATGCAATTTGTGCTTACGGGCTAAACTTAGTCCTCTGAAATCAATCGACAAATGATTATGTATTACAGACACAAAGATAACACTAGGCTCCCAAGTTTTAAAATTATATATTGTGTATGAAAACAGACAGTAGAATGAATTCTTTGCTACCTGAGACCTAGAGTCTGAAAGAAATTCAGAGGGAGTTTAAGGGGAATTTCTGTACTCATAAATAAAAGTTGTGAATTTATTATGTGTTGAAGCAATGATAGTAACGCCTACATTACCCATACCCTGATGTTTTATCAATAAATACTTTTATTCCCTATTTACCAAAAGGCTGGGTTAAGATAATAATCCTAAAAAAGATGCACTGTAATCAGATTTTAAAAGTCAATCCCGAAAGGCAAGCTATCCAATTCCATAACCCTTTAAAAAATTAAGGAAAAAATGTCGTCTTCACCTCCTTTTCCATCCATTCATAAAAAAAAAGAAGAAAGAAATGAAATTTCTTAACGTCCTATGATTATGCTCTTTATGCTAGAGGAGACAGTGAATGGTCCCTCTAGTGAAAGTGAAAGATTGTAAAATTAATTTTTGAGCTTTCACTTGGATTTCAAAACAGAATCACGCACAACAAAGGCACATGCGCTACCCAATAGACCAACGGAGAGACTTCCACAGTTCTCGAGTGGAAAGGTATCGGAATTCTTCCTTTGCTAAAACTCGAGAAAATAATTTATTTATCAACCGACAAACATACATTTGAAACAAACATAAGCATCGCGAGCCTTAACTTGATTTCAACTTACAGTTACAAGGTATTGCGCACTCTAAGCTATCAACCCTTAATTAGTCTTTTAGTTATTGGCATCGTTATTCCTGCGTTTTACAGGTTGCTCCTGTCTTATAATAAAATTAAATAAAATCAAATGAAATTAATTTTTATCAAATCTGCTTAATACATGGTAGAAACTCACTTGCATGCTATGTTGTTCTTAAATTGTTAATTTCTATGCATATGTTTTATCCACAATACATCTGCATTATGCAGGAATAACCATTCCTGCATTCAATAAAAACTATATAATTTATAGCGTTCTTTATTAAGCGAAACAGATTAGGCTACTTATAACATGTGAACTGCAACTTTTAGAAATCGTTGGCTACACTGCGATCTCCCCTCCCCTGTCCCGCCGCGCTTACCAAGAAACTGATGTAAACACAACAGCAGCGCCCTCCTTGAAAAACCGCACTAATATCCTGGTCAGGTAATAATTCTTAATTACTGTCACCTATATTTTTAGAAAAAATGATAGAACGGTTATTTTTATAAGAAAAGAAAGAGTACATGATGAGGCGTAAACTAAAATATTTCTGTTAAACAAGTATAGTTTGTTAAGAAAGTCTACAAATGTTAGTCAAGTTTCGAAATTTTGGGAGGTCCGGACCCTGTGCCCCCCTCATGGCTACGCCCCTGACCATTGCTAACTAGTCCCAAATTCAATGTGGTGTTCCCCATCATACAGTTTTATGTGGAAATTATCAAGAGTATAAAATATACTTATTCTATAAAAGAAATATGTATATACTAAAATACTATCCATAGAGGGGGATGTGGATTCTACATATTGACTTATTAATATTTGGTTCACAAATTACTGTAGAAGAAGCTTTTATTATCTATATAAGCTAAGAATTAACTTATAAACGCGGGTCTACTTTTATTTGTTTTCAGCTCTATTACATATTTTCTTTTTTATTTTGTAATTCTGCAATCACTTTTTTTAATTGTCATTATATTGATTTGCTTCAATATAAGTCCCGTACGGGTTCGAACCCTGCTCCCGCCAAGTGAACTTTGTGGTGGACAAACACCGTGTGCGTGGGTTTTCTCGGGGTTCTCCCGTTTCCTCCCACTTTCATCATTCCACCATTTCATTCATTATTCATCATCACCGTCTCCTTTAGCCTAACCGGCATAACCGTGGGACGTAAAACTCAAAAATTTCATTTCATTTCATTTCATAAGTCCCGTAATTTAAAAACATAAATGCATAAAAACAAATTCTATTTGTTAATTGCTAGTGAAATAAAATTCAGAAAGCTTATTTAGGGCGAAAAACCTTCTCATTCACTGGAAACCGTGCTGTGTTGCAGAAGCACTGCAACGACCAGAGCCTTTAACTTCTGAGATAGGGGAAAGGAGACTTTTTAACATTCGCTCCAATTGCCGCGCTGAAGGAATTTGGTCGTTGTATGCTCGCTGCAACGCAATATAAATTAAGACTCTGTGAAGGATTATTTTTCGCTTTTTAAAACGGATTAACGGAACGGACAGTTACAGAAGTAAAAAATATGTTATTTAAAGTATATATGGGAGTATTGGAAAGTGTTTTTTCTGTTCTTTACTACTATTGCTAATAATATTATTTTTTTTCTTGAAATACTTTAGTCGTTGCGCAACGCTGCAACACTAACATTAGCCGCCACTGTTTAAAAGAGAAAAGCCAGCTATTTCAAATTGACAAAGGTTTTTAAGCTGTAGAACGGAAGTAAGTCAGTGCGTTATATATATTTCTTCAAGCAGGCTTTCTTCAAGAAAATTTTGTCCTGGTGCAAATTCGAAGTATGAGGAGACAGCATTGGGACACTAGTTGCTAAAGGACGTATGTTACACTAGAGTGACATGGGTTTTCGTTTCTGGGACGAAGTCATAGGTCCCAGATCTCATTGTGTGTCACGTATCGCTCCTGAAGGTATTCATGTGAGCTTTCATTAAATGAAGGTTTCAAACCTGGAAAAACGTAGAAGAAAAAAACGCTGTTTTCATACAATTAGTAGTTTGTTATAAAACTATACGCTATAATTGTTCAAAATTATAGGTCTATAGCACCATTTCTTTCCTGCGAGGTTAAAAAATGTTCACTTTTTTCTTCTAAAGAATTCATTATAACTTTATAATAGCACTACTTATTTTGAAACCCATTTTAGATTAATCTATGTTACCATCTTTCGGTATAATTGTGAATTTAATTGTAAATTTGTCGTTTGTGGATCAGCCTAGCGTAGTCGCTAACGCTTTCGTCTTTCTTGCTCCCTTTTTTGCTAACAACTGTTATTATCCTCTCCTCTCTCCATCGTCAAATAGCAAGAAATTGGAACTATCATCTATCTTTGGAAGACTATCTGATAAAACTATATCTTTGGCGTGTGACCATTTAGTTTCTGATTCTCTTAACTCTTTGTCTTTCTCCATATAGAGAACTTTTGACAGACGTGAACGAAGGCACTTTTATTAATAATTCAAAACCCTGTCCGTATAAATCAGCAGTTTCTTCCCTGTATATTTTCGAAATAGGTACTTCATCTTCACAAACACGTTCCTTGTCAGTGTATGGTGACATCTTCTCCCAGTCAAACCTGTGCAATCATTAGATACACCAAGAACATTTTCTCCCTGTGCCTGCATTCGGTTCCAACACAATTCCTTTATTTCGTTTATGCATAACCAACTTCTTACTTTTTCCTTATTAATCCTATGTAACCTATATTGATATCCATGATACATAGCTGACGGTTTTCTTTTACTTGTCTCTATAATCTCGAACGAATGGCATCTGTTCATCGTTTTTGCGAATCCACAACACGCTAAAAGTAAAGACAAATGTTGATTGATTGTTATTGTATTATTATTATTATTATTATTATTATTATTATTATTATTATTATTATTATTATTATTATTATTATTATTATTTTAATGACGGAATCACTCTCCTTCCACAACCTGTTAAATCTGTTAGCCTCTTTGGGTCCAGGGGACCATTCCACAATCTTTCCAGCTGTTAAGCTTTTCGGGAAAGAAGACCCGAAAACACATGAATTTATTTTGGCTGCTACTCGAACCGAAACCCTTAGATTCCATATCCTCTACTGCTCAAAAACTAACAAAACTTCACACAAACATTAACAGTTATTGAACTTGTACGGAAGTGGGAATTCTTATCTCATGACATTGCATTGCATCTGGCACTTGTACGGAACTGGAAAAGATTTTGACATGTACGGAAGTGGGAATTTACGCAAGTGGAAGGACACCGTTTTATGCCCACAATGATTTAGCTTTGAATAAGAGGCACCATAGTAACACACATTGAGTCGGACCGACGTAGAATTTGTAACGATTTGTTTTTCATTTAAAATATTATCTTGATGTGTAATACTATAATACATTTAAAATCTGAACATCCGATTTTTTTCTTTTCTTTTCAGGTTCTTTATTGTGAAAGAAGGATTTCTTCTTTACTACTCGGAACAAGAAAAAAGAACATTTGATAAAAAGGGATATTTTAATATACACCCCAAGGGAGTTATTCCGCTAGGAGGTTGTATAATAGAACAAATATCTGATATAAATCAAGAATACAGCATTCGAATCAGAAGTGACGATTTTATCAATGTAAGTATTTGTATGTTTACGTATGTTCCTATCAGTCAATCAGTTCTATCTATGTGTTTGTTCTTAGACCCAGGTTCTCGTAGAGAGACATGTCCGTACTCACAGATGAATAAATGGTATCAGAGTATACAAAAAGTACTGGTGCAACAAATGTTTCAAGTCGAAAATGACCATTGATTTCAAAAAGAGGAAATCAAAAACAAAAATAAAACTGCAAGTGGATGACTAGAACGTCTAATTTTTTATACAAAAAATAGTAGTAGTAATTCGTACCCTTCGACAGGGAGCTCATGTGGTTCGGATTCCACGTTAATCAGTAGGTCCACGTCTCATATAGCCTCGCTGCTGAACGGGACGATAAACTCAAAATCAACTCAACTCGTACCCTTCGACATATGTGATATATTTAAACATCGTCACCAGAAACAGTATGTAAAGGGTACTAGCAATGTAATATCTAATTACTCTTGTTAAATGATTTGATCTATATTATTTATGGATTAAGGCTGTTGCTACCTCTTTGTCAAGTCGAGTTTTCCCCTATCTAATAACATTGGAACTTTTTTCGAATTTTTCTCAGTAAGCAATGAACAAATCCCTACAAAAATTTGCATGGAGTCAGGTCAATAATAAAGGATTCCTTGTATGAGCTTATAATTTTACTAAAAGCCTCCAATTAAGTTATTCATTCCCCCCTTTTTTATCGGGAACCGGTCAAAACCCCCACAGCCAAAACCCCCACACTCAAGAAATGTCAAAACGCCCACACAAACGGTCATAACTCCCACACAAATGGACAAATCTCCCAAACACACGAACGGTCATAACCCCCACAGCCAAAACCCCCACACTCAAGAAATGTCAAAACGCCCACACGATCGGTCATAACCCCCACACAAATGGACAACCAACGGTCATAACTCCCACACAAATGGACAAAAACCCCACACATAGCAACGGTCACAATCCCCACATAAATGGACAAAACCCCCACACAAATGGACAAAACTCCCACACAATCGGTCAAATCTCCCACACTCTGAAATGATGCTGGTTGTATGTCTTGCCCTTGTACTTTTTAATAACATTTTTTATTCCACTTAAACCGATGTTGCAACTATTCTTCTTGCACTGTTTTGTAATGACAGAAACACTAAAGTGGGCGTCGTAAAGAGCCGCAACAAAGATGTGCAATCACGGTATTTTCAGAGTGTGGGGGATTTGTCCGATTGTGTGGGGGTTTTGTCAATTTGTGTGGGGGTTTTGTCCATTTATGTGGAGATTGTGACCGTTGCTATGTGTGGGAGTTTTGTCCATTTGTGTGGGAGTTTTGACCGATCGTGTGGGCGTTTTGACATTTCTTGAGTGTGGGGGTTTTGGCTGTGGGGGTTTTGACCGTTCGTGCGTTTGGGGGATTTGTCCATTTGTGTGGGGGTTATGACCGATCGTGTGGGCGTTTTGACATTTCTTGAGTGTGGGGGTTTTGGCTGTGGGGGTTTTGACCTAGACCCTTTTTATCATGTGAAGATTCGCAACAACGCATTGACGACACTCGGTTCTCTCTTCTAGCAGGTTGCGGAGGGTTACTTTGAGGTTGAACATTGTCCACAGCTGCGAGGGGACCCTTTTCAAGAATGACATATTTATGGCATTTCAGTGAGGAGGCGTTGGAGTACGTTTTCTTTGCTGAAAGCAGAAAAAAGAAATAAAAACAATGAGAACAAATCCATTCTTCTTTACATTAGCTTTCCCCCCGTTCATGGATAGACAGTTGTAAGCAATTAGAAGCGAACTGTCTCTATTGAATAAAGATACTTTTAGTGTATACGAAAGCGAATATCACTTTATTATTATTATTATTATAACATTTTTGAATAAAGTGGCATACAAAACATATAAAAATAATACAAAGGCCATAATATACGTGGCTTTGAAAAATGTGCAGAATTTGTGAAGTTCCCACATGAAAGTCGGAAAAATACATAAACCTTCCATTATTTCCATTTCCTCCCTTTTCTCTGTAACATCAAAACAAGAAACCCCTTTGACATTTTCGTCTTCAGCACCCTTATCCAATAATGTCTGCTTATGTCTCCGTTACACAATACCTACTAAATTTTGGAGAATAGTATAATTTTTAGATTCACCCTTTTCTCCGCGACAATTCAAAACAAAAACTAATCTCTCTTTTTCAGTGCTATTTTCGTGTTTATCACTCTAAAATTGTCCAAAAATGGTTATTCATAACTCCATTAGAAAATCTATATTGAACAACGTTATTTACTAAAGCGTTTCTAGGAGCAGACTTTTATGTATAATCACTATATCTGTATCCGGTAACAGTTCTTTGTCTTTTCTTTCCACCTGAAACAAATTTCAAATGCATTATCATCATATTTCACGCATAACATAAATTACTGCATATGTATAAATAACTGCCTTTGCAGTTATAGTCACAACTTCGTATACAATTTTAAAAGCAAAAAAAGAAAAAAGTTCCGCACTTTTATACTAATTAAACTCCAAGAAACTTAAGGGAAACTACCACAGATTTCATATTACAGAAATAAAACTGTTAATTTGCCCACATCTCTAAGTACGTTGGGTAAGGTTACCATACATTAGCATTTTTACAGACATGTCCGCATTTTGAGAGTTAAAATTTCCATCCACTTACATTTCCTGACCAAATTGTTTCGTTGTCTTGAACATGGCTAAATCTAGTCACACCGGGACTCTACTTCTTACTATTGTGTTTAGTATAAGCTTTCCGCATATTATCCAGGTAAGGAGGGGAGTACACGTAGAAGTATGCTCACATTTTGACATTTCAGAATATAGTAACCCTAAAATTGGCTATTTGCCCAACTTGACCTTAGTTTTGTAGAAGTTTCATTTTCTCATTGATCAAGACATGCATTACATGCTACCATGTAAATTGATTATCTATCTATCTTGGAATTCGGCCGCATTGAAGCAGTCTCATTTTCGGGTGTTCCTTACCTTTGGGCTCCTATTTACGTTTATATTGGGCACGCGGTATAATATTTTCTTCATCTCTTAAAAGCCTTCTACGAGAAGAACATCTATTACTGTTGTTTTCAAAGGTCAATAAATCAAAGGTAGAAAGAGGGAAAAGCTGCTCATTGAAACTAATTCTCCCCAAAATACGAGAGACGCTAGTAGTGTTCCTTGGTGATTTTTGAACATAACGTTACCAATATTATACGACATTGCAAATAATTTTGTATTCCAGTTGAAATGGATTTATTGAGCTTTAGATAACCTATTATTTTCTTATTGGGAGACAATTCCGTCTGGAAAACTCAGGAAATTTATAACAAATAAGGGCCAGTTCATATTGCAAAACGAAATTAAAAAAATAACAGCATAGCTCCTTGTTGGTTATCTATCAAAAGTTTAAATGTTTCACAGTAGGGATCGCTGCTTTACGTACTTTGCTAATTAGATGGTGTTTCGAATTTTCCTTGAACCAGAGATCTTATTTGCATGTAGCGTTATACGCGGAAGAAATGAAACTTTGAAAAAAGGATGTACCATAGATGTGATTTCTGGGTAATAGCATGTTATATACTTGCCACGTTCAAATCATCCCCAACGGGCTTTCTTGTACTTAAGCAGAAAGTTTACCCTAACTGTATTCATAAATTACACTCGAAACAAGCTATAAACGGCACTAGCTAGGGATGCGCACGAGTCGAGACATGTCTCGAATCTCGACTCGAATTCGAGTCGAGACACACTTTGTAAAATTCGAGACGAGTCGAGACAAACTTATTTCTCGACTCGAATTTTCGATTCGAGACACTAGTCGAGTCGAGACTGCTCGTAAAAATCTCGACTCGACTCTAATGTCTCGAAAATCTTTCTATAATTTGTAATATTATTTTGAAGAAAGTATTCACTCAGAAACAGTTTTGAAACCAATTTCTGGGAGCATCCATGTGTCTAGTGGAGCTCGAGCAAGGCACCACAACGGCCCAGGCGTCACACTGTTTGCAGACTACGTACACCCCTTCATGACGACCATGTTTCCCAACGGTAGTGGCATTTTTCGACAAGGTAATGCACCATGCCACAAGGCCGGGAGTGGGATAGAGTGGTCCGAAGATCACAGGGGCGAGTTCCAAGTGATGTGCTAGCCGCCCAACTCGCCGGATCTGAACCCAATCAAACACATCTGGGATGTGATTGAACGTAACATCAGAGCGCATCGTCCCTTCCCCGGAATTTACGGGAATCAGGTGACCTGTGTGCATATGTGGTACCAACTCTCTCCAGCGATCTATCAAGGATCATTGCGTCCATACCAAGAAGTGTCACAGTTGTTATCCGTGCCAAAGGTGGACATACTGACAATTAGGTAGATAGTCATAATGTTCTCGCTGATGTGTTTGTATATTTTAACTTGTATATTTTTTGTCTCGACTCGAATTTCATTAATGTGGTAGCTTGATGAAACAGTATTCCATCACATATTTTTTATACTCATGTGAAAATATTTTAGTTGAATAAGTATGACATTGACAAACGGGTGTACTTCAATAAAAAGTAAGACCTGTATTTTAAAATGAAGCATCAAAAGATAATGTATAAAATTAAAATTATTATGTTAATAATATATGTTGTACTTTTTGTATAATACTGTATGTGTTGTAGCCATATATGAAATTTCACTTCCACCGTTTGGAAATAAATATTCCATGTGTAGAATGCGTAAGTTTCAAGGCTATTATTATCAGGTTACACTATATCCTGTAACCAAGAAATAAATCCCTATTCATATTTCGAAAAGTTATAATAATAGAAAATGATATTTGTATCTACATTAAAAGTACCTATTTCATTATGTATAGATGTCTTTCTTGTGTAATAAAAGAATCCCTGATACTACAGTTCACTTTCTCCTACAAATGCGCTCTGTAAGAAGGGTAATGTGTGGTCAGTTCCTCAATTTCCCAATTGATTCGCGATACTGAATCGATACCGAAAAATTTGTCATCACTAGGAATAGAATTCGACAGCACTCACGCTAAGAACAAATTTGTGTAACAAAAGAAGGTTTATTTCGAAATTTTCTTCGCATGTGGTAAAAAAAAAAAAAATGATTACTATTTAGCATTAAAATTCTATAATAGTATTCAAAGTTGTTAAAGCGATACGTATTATAATTATGATTATTAGTCCAAAATGCTACTTTAACTGGTTTACCTGTTTCCGTGAGGTTACAAAAGTGAAAGAGCGCTAGTGTATTCAATGTGAAAACCCAGCTGGTGTCGGCACGGAAACAATGAATTTATTTTAACGTCTCTTTCAGCAGCGAGGCTATATGAAACGAGACTACTGATTAACGTGGATTCCGAACCACATGAGCTCCCGCCGGGAATCGAATAAGGATCTCCCACGCTAAAGGTGGCAGGGAAACGAGCATTACCGGCAAGGGAGAACCGATGCGGTGACCTCACATTTTAACTAGGAATTCCCTATAATAATAATAATAATAATAATAATAATAATAATAATAATAATAATAATAATAATAATAATAATAATATTTCACACAGGAGATTGGTCTGGTATTACAGCCGTCTGTTAATTTATATTTGTATAACCAATCACTAAATCTACGACTTTGAAATACACGAGATGCAAGAGGCACCTTGCTAGATTTGAAAGTAACCACAAAAACTTCCAATAAGACTGGACGAATATACTAAAAGCAATAGGTTCAGCAAAGAAAATAAAGAGCGCCCATTCTTCCTGAGTGCCATAAATCTGTCCTCGAAAAAGGCGACAGGGCTAGAAACATTCATTCCGCAGATGCGTTATGGACAGAGTTTTAAAACCTGTTTTAAATGGCTAGCCCGAATTTCTCGCACGCTGCTAACACAAACGGGAAGAAAGAGAGATCGCACTGTTGCAAATCTTCACATGAAAAAAAAAGGGGGGAATGAATAACTTAATTGGAGGCTTTTAGTAAAATTATAAGCTCATATAAGGAATCCTTTATTATTGACCTGACTCCATGCAAATTTTTGTAGGGATTTGTTCATTGCTTACTGAGAAAAATTCGAAAAAAGTTCCAATGTTATTAGATAGGGGAAAACTCGACTTGACAAAGAGGTAGCAACAGCCTTAAGCCAAAAAGAAAAAAATGTAATCAGATTCCTGGTGCATTATTCAAATGAATAAAGGATTCTGTTTAAAAATATAGCTATATTATATGTGTGGTAAGAAAGTATTTTCATTATTATTATTTTCGACTTGATTTGAGTTTACCGTCTCGTTCAGCAGCGAGGCTATGCGATACATGGATCAGGAGCTTAAGGTGGGACCTGAGGCACATGTGGCTCCATCAGGAATTTATTATTATTATTATTATTATTATTATTATTATTATTATTATTATTATTATTATTATTATTATTATTATTATTATTATTATTCACCTCAACCATAGGTTGGTGGGCAACATGGAAATTTTAAAACTTTTCTCTCGCTTGGGAGAGCTGTTTTATACTTTGATAAGGCCTCTTCTTCGTAACTGCATCTAGATATTCTATCCTTGATCTTTCTCTTCCTGGTTTTCCTTCTGCCTTTCCCTCTATCAGCACAGTGATCCAATCAGAGTGTCGAATAAGATGACCAAGCATGCTGTTTCTTCTTTTTCCTATTATCTTCATGATCTGTCGTCTTTCATTTGTTTCCTTTAGTACGTCTTCATTCCTTTTCCTTTCGGCCCATGATATGCTTAGCATTCTGCGCCAACACCACATTTCAAATGCTTCCAGCTGGATCTTTGATCTTTTCTCAATGTCCACGTATCTGATCCGTAAAGCGCCACGCTCCACACCAGTGTCTTAATAAATCGTGTACGAACTTCCAGCGACATTTCTTGATGCTAATAGTCCTTTTTTCCTATTGAATGCTTGTTTAGCCTGTGCTATTCTGGAACTTACGTCTTTTTCACTTCTTCCGAGGATATTAGACTTCCTAAATAGGGGAACGTCGTAACGTCTTCGATTTTCTCTCCATCTAGCCATACGTTTGCCCCTTCCTGTCCTGCTCTTGTGCACTTTATCACTTTGTTTTCCTTCTTATTAATCTTCATTTTGCATTTTTTTTTTTCAGATGGTCGTTCAAGTTTGAAAATGCTTCCTGCATGTCCTCATCGTTCTCCGCTATCAGTGCTGTGTCATCAGCAAACCTTATTGTGCTGAAAACCTGACCATTTACTTTTACGCCTTTCTTGTTTTTATCCAAGAATTCTTTCATAGCCTCTTCTATATAGACGTTGAACAGGAGAGATGAAAGTCCACATCCTTGCCTCACTCCTTTACTCATTCTTGCTTCCTTCTGATATCTTCCTATAACAGCTGTCTGGTTCCTATAAAATTGGTATATTATTCTTTTGTCTCTCTAATCCACTTTCAGATTCTTCAACGTTCTGAACATGATATTCTAATCTACATTGTCAAAAGCTTTCTCTGTATCTACAAATGCTATCACAATTGGTTTGTTTATTCTGATGTGCTGTTCCATGATCAACCGTAGACTCAGTATTGCTTTCCTTGTTCCTCTTTTCCTCCTAAATCCAAACTGGTCCTCTGATAATAACCGTTCTCTGATCTTCCCCTCTATTCGTTGTGCGATAATTTTGCACAATATTTTTGATGCGTGGGAAAGTAAACTTAACGTTCTGTGTTCTTTGCATTATTATTATTATTATTATTATTATTATTATTATTATTATTATTATTATTATTATTATTATTATTATTATTATTATTATTATTATTATTATTATATACATTTTTGATTGTCAGGGGTCTTATGAAATGCTTTCGTCGTGAATAAATTATCCACGTTTACGTAAACAACATTTTTTTAAGTAGAATAAAAAAAATTCTACCTGTATATAGCCATGATTTTGTGTTTAAAACAAAATTTTTTGGACTAGCTCTAAAAACAGGCACTTAGTTTTTAGAAAAGATATATGAGTTTGTTGTTTAAAGCATATATTTTTTATATTAAAAAATGTTTTAATCTTTCTAGAATAAACAATAGAATCCATCAAAGTGAAAAATGTATTAAGAAAGGAAGTTCCTGAAGAACCTTTCGGTGGAACTTTCACAGGAAAGTTTACTTTCCTTTGAAACTGAAACCTGGATGTACTTTTATTTCAGTTTTGTTTCTTGTTGATTCTGTATAATCAGCTATTTTTTTTTTTTTCGTCTTCAAGTCTTAACGAAAACACAATTGCTTTCCTTCGTAGTTATTGTTTTTAATTACATAAGTTTGTGTCATAAGAAACAGCAGACGAACAATCGAAATAAGATACGAACTGAAGTTAGAACCTATAAGAAGACAAAATGTTAGGTAAATGTAGCTTAGTTACTGACTATTCTTGGGGTTAATATACTTTATAGTTCATGGCTTTATCATAAATAGAAGGGTTTTTAGCAGAAACCTGGGGAAAATCGGAATGCATTTTTAAAACCCTTTTAAGATCTTGGTTTTTGGTCAGTCAAGCAGCTACTGCATCGTCACTATTTATCCTAGGATCATGATTTATACCTCATTCTCTTCAAAATAGAGCAGGATTTCAAATGGCACCACTTACTTGCCCATGCCATATACCAGGAGAAGGAAAAATTGAGGGGAAAGGGGAAATTCCCGGGACAAATGTTTTTTGTCACACTTTGGGCCACCTCTGGAATGGCCCTGTGTGAACGTAGAGATCTGAAAAAATCTTATAAATACTACTCGGTAGACTAAATATGTGTACCAAATTTCAAGCTTCTATCTTGAATAGTAAGGGTGGGAAAATATTTATCAGTAATCCCCACAATGCCCCAGATTACCGCAAAAGACCCTGATCTCAGGTTTAAAAAAAAATCCTGAGATATGCATATTCATCCTAGAATCATGGTTCGTCCAGCATTCTCTTCAGATCTTTCAAACGGTACCATTCACATGTCTCCATCGTGTATCTGAGGCGGGAAAATCGCGAAGAAAGGGATTTTTTGGTTAAAATATTCCTTTTAAAACTTTCTGCCCCTCTGGACCCCCCTGTTTTAACTCAGAGATCTGAAAAAATCTGATAAATACTACTCGGTGGACTGAATGTTTGTGCAAAATTTCAGTCTTCTAGGTGCAAAAGTAAGCCCGCCAAAAAAAAAAAAAATACCCACAATACCCCAAATCCCCGTACATAGAAGGATTTTGGGTAAAAATTTCCTGAAACATCTCTAATTACCCAAGAATCGTGATTCGCCTACCATTCTCTTCAGAATAGAACTGCCTTTCAGACGGTACCATTCACATGTCTTTATCATGTATCTGAGGCGTAAAAATAGCGAAAAAGGGATTGTTTGGTAACAAAATATCCTTTTTAAAACCTTTTTCCCCTCTGGATCCCCCTGTGCTAGCGCAGAAATCTGAAAAAAATCTGATGAATACTAC